>NC_064930.1:76892460-77236960 GCF_023897955.1 Schistocerca gregaria
AAGCGGTTTCGATCCGATTTCCAGTCTACATTTCATATCTTCTCTACTTCGACCATCATCGGTTATTTTGCTCCCCAAATAACAAAACTCCTTTACTACTTTAAGTGTCTCACTTCCGAATCCAATTCCCTCAGCATCACCCAACCTAATTCGACTACATTCCATTATTCTCGCTCAATATATAGATTGAATAACACCGGGGAGAGGCTACAACCCTGTCTCACTCCCTTCCCAACCACTGCTTCCCTTTCATGACCCTCGACTCTTGTAACTGCCATCTGGTTTCTGTACAAATTGTAAATAGCCTTTCGCTCCCGGTATTCTACCCCTGCCACCTTTAGAATTTGAAGGAGAGTATTCCAGTCAACATTGTCAAAAGCTTTCTCTAAGTCTACAAATGCTATAAACGTACGTTTGCCTTTTCTCAATCTTTCTTCTAAGATAAGTCGTAAGGTCAGTATTGCCTCACGTGTTCCAACATTTCTACGGAATCCAAACTGATCCTCCCCGAGGTCTGCATCTACCAGTTCTTCCATTCGTCTGTAAAGAATTTGTGTTAGTATTTTGCAGCTGCGGCTCATTAAACTGATAGTTCGGTAATTTTCACATCTGTCAACACCTGCTTTATTCGGGATTTGAATTATTATATTTCAGGTCTTTCAGTGCCCTGTTAAACTCTTCACGCAGTATCGTATATCCTATTTCGTCTTCATCTACATTCTCTTCCATTTCCGTAATATTGTCCTCAAGTGCATCGCCCTTGTATAGACCCTCTATATACTCCTTCCACCTTTCTGCTTTCCCTTCTTTGCTTATAACTTGGGTTCCATCTGAGCTCTTGATATTCATACAAGTGGTTGTCTTTTCTTCGAAGGTCTCTTTAATTTTCCTGTAGGCAGTATCTATCTTACTCCTAGTGAGATAAGCCTCTACATCCATACATTTGTCTTCTAGCCATCCCTATTTAGCCATTTTACACTTCGTCTCGGTCTTATTTTTGAAACGTTTGTATTCCTTTTTGCCTGCTTCATTTACTGCATTTTTATATTTTCTCCTTTCATCAATTAAATTCAATATTTCTTCTGTTACCCAAGGATTTCTACTAGCCTTCGTCTTTTTACCTTACGATTAAATAAACACCATTTAAGGCTAGTTGACCAAACCGCTCATGATCATTCAATTTCTCTATAAAAAAATATGGCAGTAATTCTTGCAGTCATTACGGCCATGCAGTGCACTCTGTATGGATCAGAGCATGCCTCTGAAATATTTTAGCATGTTGCTGATGACGCAGTTGCAGCGCCAAGACGAGGTAACTTGTCCGTAGCGTACAGCAGCATTGCAGAACAGATCTTAGGAGTTGTCAGAGAATATTTTAAAACTCGCAGGCAGATACTTGGGAACTGATTTCTTTATGATTTGTAGGAAGAATAATTAATTTCTGTTTCTTCCTCTTCTCAATCAGAATACTATTATTACTATAGTCGGAAATATTTCCGTATTTCTTTCAGCAAACCCACAGCAATAATTACAAATATACACGAGAATGTGATTTTCACTCGGCAGCGGAGTGTCCGCTGGTATTAAACTTCCCGCAGATTAAAACTGTGTGCCGGACCGAGGCTCGAACTCGGGACCTCTGCCTATCGCGGGCAAGTGCTCTACCAACTGAGCTACCCAAGCACGACTCACGCCCCGTCCTCACAGCTTTACTTCTGCCAGTAGCTCGTCCCCTACCTTCCAAACTTAATAGGAGTTCTCCTGCGAAATTTGCATAACTAGCGCTCCTGAAAGAAAGGATTTTGCTGTAGCTAAGCCACGTCTACATCTACATTTATCCTCCGCAAGCCACCCAACGGTGTGTGGCAGAGGGCACTTTACGTGCCACTGTCATCACCTCCCTTTCCTGTTCCCCTCGCGTATGGTTCGCGGGAAGAACGACTGCCGGAAAGCCTCCGTGCGCGCTCGAATCTCTCTAATTTTACATTCGTGACCTCCTCGGGAGGTATAAGTAGGGGGAAGCAATGTATTCGATAGCTCATCCAGAAACGCACCCTCTCTAAACCTGGACAGCGAGCTACACCGCGACGCAGAGCGCCTCTCTTGCAGAGTCCGCCACTTGAGTTTGCTAAACATCTCCGTAACGCTATCACGGTTACCAAATAACCCTGTGACGAAACGCGCCGCTCTTCTTTGGATCTTCTCTGTCTCCTCCGTCAACCCGATCTGGTACGGATCCCACACTGACGAGCAATACTCAAGTATAGGTCGAACGAGTGTTTTGTAAGCCACCTTTGTTGATGGACTACATTATCTAAGGACTCTCCCAATGAATCTGAACCTGGTACCCGCCTTACCAACAACTAACTTCATATGATCATTCTACTTCAAATCGTTCCGCACGCATACTCCCAGATATTTAACAGAAATAACTGCTACCAGTGTCTGTTCCGCTATCATATAATCATACAATAAAGGATCCTTCTTTCTATGTATTCGCAATACATTACATTTGTCTATGTTAAGGGTCAGTTGCCACTCCCTGCACCAAGTGCCTATCCGCTGCACATCTTCCTGCATTTCGCTACAATTTTCTAATGCTGCAACTTCTCTGTATACTACAGCATCATCGGCGAAAAGCCGCATGGAACTTCCGACACTATCTACTAGATCATTTATATATATTGTGAAAAGCAATGGTCCCATAACATTCCCCTGTGGCACGCCAGAGGTTACTTTAACGTCTGTAGACGTCTCTCCATTGAGAACAACATGCAGTGTTCTGTTTGCTAAAAACTCTTCAATCCAGCCACACAGCTGGTCTGATATTCCATAGGCTCTTACTTTGTTTATCAGGCGATAGTGTGGAACTGTATCGAACGCCTTCCGGAAGTCAAGGAAAATGGCATCTGCCTGTGAGCCTGTATCTAATATTTTCTGGGTCTCATGAACAAATAAAGCGAGTTGGGTCTCACACGATCGCTGTTTCCGGAATCCACGTTGACTCATACATAGTAGATTCTGGGTTTCCAAAAACGACATGATACGCGAGCAAAAAACATGTTCTAAAATTCTCATCAGATCGACGTCAGAGATATAGGTCTATAGTTTTGCACATCTGCTCGACGACCCTTCTTGAAGACTGGGACTCCCTGTGCTCTTTTCCAATCATTTGGAACCTTCCGTTCCTCTAGAGACTTGCGGTACACGGCTGTTAGAAGGGGGACAAGTTCTTTCGCGTACTCTGTGTAGAATCGAAATGGTATCCCGTCAGGTCCAGTGGACTTTCCTCTGTTTCAGTTGCTTTTCTATTCCTTGGACATTTATTTAGATGTCAGCCATTTTTTCGTGAGGCTTTAGAGAAGAAACTGCAGTGCTGTGTTCGTTTGTGAAACAGCTTTGGAAAAAGGTGTTTAGTCTTTCAGCTTTACGCGTGTCATACTCTGTTTCAATGCCATTATCATCGCAGAGTGTCTCGATATGCTGTTTCGATCTACTTAACGTAATATCCTTTCTTTCAGGAGTGCTAGGTGTTAAGGTTCGCTGAAGAGCTTCTGGCAGAAGTAAAGCTGTGAGGACGGGGCGTGAGTCGCGCTTGGGTAGCTCAGATGGTGGAGCACTTGCCCGCGTATGGCAAAGGTCCCGAGTTCGAGTCTCGGTCCGGCGCACAGTTATAACCTGCCAGGACGTTTCAAATACACACGTGTTTAAAAATCGAGAGGACGATCGACACACCAGTGGCGTGTTGACCGCACAATATTCCGAACCAGAGTAGGGCAGCACAGTATCATTGCACACTTTCAAATGGCTCTGAGCACTATGGACTTGACTTCTGAGGTCATCAGTCCCCTAAAACTTAGAACTACTTAAACCTAACTAACCTAAGGACATCACACACATCCATGCCGGAGGCAGGATTCGAAGCTGCGACCGTAGCAGCAGCGCGGTTCCTGGCGGAAGCGCCTAGAACCGCTCGGCCACAGCGGCCGGCATTGCTCACTTTTCTGACAAGGGAACCTCCTCATCGCACCCCTCTCAGATTTACGTATAAGCTAGAACAGTGGATAGGCCTTGTAAAGCTGAACGCAGATCAATCGAGATAACAGGAAGAAGTTGTGTGGAACTATGAAAAAAAATAAGCAAAATATAAAAACTGAAGTAGTCCATGTGCAAGATAGGCAACATCAAGGATAGCGTGAGCTCAGAAGCGCCGTGGTCCCGTGGTTAGAGCGAGAAGCTGCGGAACAAGAGGTCCTTGGTTCAAGTCATCCCTCGAGTGAAAATTTTTATTTTCAGACAATTGTTATCTGTCCATCCGTCCGTCCGATGCGATCACTTTTTTTTATAGTGATAATCACATCCACAAGAAAACCTAAATCGGGCAAGGTAGAAGAATCTTTTTACCCATTCGCCAAGTGTACAAGTTAGGTGGGTAGACAACATATTCCTGTCATGTGACGCACATGCCGTCACCAGTGCCGTATAGCGTATATCAGAAGTGTTTTCCTGTGGAGGAATCGGTTGACCTATGACCTTGCGATCAAATGTTTTCGGTTCCCATTGGAGAGGCACGTCCTTTCGTCTACTGATCACACGGTTTTGCGGTGCGGTAGTAAAGCACAGACACGAAACTCATTACAGTGAATAAAGACGTCAATGAACGAACGGACAGATCATAACTTTGCGAAAATAAAGAAAGTAAACTTTTCACTCGAGGAAAGACATGAAGCAAGGACCTCTCGTTCCGCAGCTGCTCACGCTAACCACGGGACCACGGCGCTCCTGAGCTCACATTATCCTTGATGTTGCTTATATTCCGCCATGGACTACTCAGTTTGTATATTTTGCTTATTTTTTTCATAGTTCCACACTATTTTTTCCTGTTTTCTCGATTGATCTGTGTCCAGTTTTTCAAGGCCTATCCACTGTGGCAACTTATAACTGAATCTAAGGGGGGTGCGATAGGGAGGTTTCCTTGTAAGCAGCGTGGGTAGAACTTCAGTGACTGAGATTCATTGGAAGAATCCTAAGGAAATGCTGTCCGAAAGCAAAGGAGGTAGGTTACAGTACGCTTGTTCGCCCACTGCTCGAATACTGCTCAGCAGTGTGGGATCCGTACCAGAACGGGTTGATAGAAGAGATAGAGAAGATCCAACGGAGAGCAGCGCCCTTCGTTACAGGATCATTTAGTAATCGCGAAAGCGTTACGGAGATGATAGATAAACTCCAGTGGAAGACTCTGCAGGAGAAACGCTCAGTAGCTCGGTAAGGGCTTTCTTTAAAGTTTCGAGGACATACGTTTACCGAGGAGTCAAGCAGTATATTGCTCCCACCTACGTATATCTCGCGAAGAGACCATGAGGATAAAATCAGAGAGATTAGAGCCCACACAGAAGCATACCGACAATCCTTCTTTCCACGAACAATACGAGACTGGAATAGAAGGGAGAACCGATAGAGGTACTCAGGGTACCCTCCGCCACACACCATCAGGTGGCTTGCGGAGTGTGGATGTACATGTAGATGTAGAGGTTGCACGACATTATTGTACTGTAGTATTGACCATATAGGAACCGCTGAAGGCGGGAGTTGGATGATGTGGTGTTAAGGCAACGCACCCCATGCGGCTAGACAAAGGCAGACGTTTTCTTTTCTTTTTTTTTTGTCTCCGACTCCCGGTGAGAAAAATATCCCGCACTCTCGTCAAGACAGCCACGTCTTTCGCGGTACTCGGGTAACTTGAAATGGGCACTTTGCAAAAAACGTGCAATTACGGGCAGAAAGCTCGCCGAGCAGTAAAACTTGGCTGCAGCCATTTAGTCGTGGGACAGCCATTAAACGGACACGTATGCAGCGCCGCTCTTTCAAGGTCAAGAGTTGCGGAGTTAACTCGCGTCGGCAAAGGGGCGGTGGGAACGGAAGGGGGAGAGTAAATGTGGGAGACAGGAGTAGCGCGCGGAAACCAAAGGGACCGCAGCCAAAGCGCGCGAAGGAAGAACAGAGAAGCGCGGTGCCGGCCAAACTAAACGTGCGTTTCCACGCGCCGTATGCTATGGCAGTGTGTGGTCGGCTGTAGTGTTACTGGCGACACGTTGCTGCAATACGTGGCAATATTGGGGTGTGACTGGGCAATATTGCTGATTGGAAATGCTGTTGCAGGTAGTTGCCGAGGTGTTGTCCTTCTCGTCAAGTACGGGTGGAGGATGCTTCGCTTGGCCGAGACAAATGCTTCCCTGTCCGTCACTGTCAGTATTATAGCCTTGCTTCCGCTGCAGTTCAAAGTCACGTAATCTGAGCGGTGAAACAATTTAATTGCCCTTGAGTTCCGAAGTTGGCGCGAGAACGTAGAGGCACTGGATTTCTATGTTGTCCACTAGATCGTAGAAGCGGGTAAACGAGGCAACCATGAATTCTTGTCCAGCATACTTCTTACAGGTTCCGCAACTATAGTATTGGATTTCAGTAAAGCTGCACTTTTCTTTTAGTTTTAAAAACTAGTAACCGTCTCGGCCGCCACTAGAATCTACGTAATATCGAAGAACAAGGTAGAAAGAAATTAGTCAAATAGAGACGAAAGTAACAGTACGAATTCTGTTGTACCGGGTGGTTACAATTAGACATTCCCTATTTAACACGTTATAAAAAATGGTTCCAATGGCTCTGAGCACTATGGGACTTAACTGCTGACGTCATCAGTCCCCTAGAACTTAGAACTACTTAAACCTAACTAACCTAAGGACATGAACACACATCCATGTCCGAGGCAGGATTCGAACCTGCGACCGTAGCCGTCGCGCGGTTCCAGACTGTAGCGCCTAGAACCGGTCGGCCACTCCGGCCGGCTACTAACAGGTTATAACAGGGAAACTAGTTACTGGATGAGTACCAAACTAGGTAGCATTAATGTCCACAGTTTGGGGTGCATGATTTGCACGCGTGAGAACGCCACCGTCCAATTCCAACTATGGACACCAGGTGTCACGACCAGTCATCATAACTGTGATATTTCTGGCCTAGTCAGCCATCATATTAGGCTCCAAGAAGCTGTTCCCAGAGGAGTGGAGATGTGGTGTGGAGTGTCTATGACATATGTTAGATTCGGTACCATTCCCGTGAGAAAGCATAATGCTACTGCTCCATGACTGGCTGCTGTGTTCGGAGGAAGGGTGCCAAAACTTTGAAGTACAGTAGCTGTCATTTTTTGTTGAACTACTCATTGGAATGACTTCACTTTTTAATATAAATATCTCTCAACAGCTCACTTTCAATGAGTCATTTTAGAATTTTTAAAAACAATTAAAATCAAAAACAAAAGACTGACGAAATTGCAGACGAAGCACTTCGAAAGCGTTCGGGTGACGCCTTTTCTGGTACGGGGCGCGAAGTGTTTCGGACTGTTAGTCACTCTGGATTAGGCAGTCGAGAAGAACAGACGTGTCTGTCGTAGGACGTGTTTCCAGTTTTTATTTTAATTATCCGTTCGTCACTCCGGATTAGGCAGTCGAGATGTACAGTCGTGTTGTCTGTGGCAGGATGTGTTCGCCAGTATTCAGTAATAAAAGGTTCGTTCCGGTAGTCATGAGGTACAGACACGTGCCACAAATAGAGTAAAGATACATTGCCGTAAACGTCGTGTTTGACCATTTACTTTGCTCTACCAGAAGGTGTCGTATTAAGATCGTGTAGTCCTCTCGTGTGGCTGCATTAAAATACGCCAGTGGCATCCCAAAGAAATGACATTATTTCAGAACAGAGATACAGAAGCTACGACCTGCGTGATGTTTTCCTCGCTGGGGACATCATCTTGAAGACAGCAGGTTAGCGAACTGTAACAGCACAGTGGGAACAAACAGGCGCCCCGCGGGTACTGCATGCACAGAACAAATGTGCTCTCAGCGACACGTCACCTGCACTAATGCAGAGCAGGTAAAGAAGGATGATCGTTATTAACACCAACACTCAATTCATTAAAACTTCCTGGCAGATTAGAACTGTGTGCCAGACCGAGACTCGAACTCGGGACCTTTGCCTTTCGCGGGCAAGTGCTCTACCATCTGAGCTACCCAAGCACGACTCACGCCCGATACTCACAGCTTTACTTCTGCCAGTATCTCGTCTCCTACCTTCCAAACTTTACAGAAGCTCTCCTGCGAACCTTGCAGAACTAGCACTCCTGAAAGAAAGGATATAGCGGAGACATGGCTTAGCCACAGCCTGGGGGATGTTTCATTCTGGACTCAGTTCATTCTTCCTTCCTTGCCGTTAGCATTAATGTCCACAGTTTGGGGTGTATGATTTCCACGCGTCACGGAGTCACCGTCCAGTTGCAACTATGACCAGCAGGTGTCACGATCAGTCATCCTAACTCACAGTCTCGGTGCACTTTTTGACTTGTGAACATGAGCTTGGACAGAAGGAGCAGGACATTATTCGTGAAGCTCTGTTATCGAAACAACAGTGATGCTGCAGCTGCACTTGGAGAATATCGCCGGCCGAAAGGATTACGGAAGGGTGCTCTTTCTCCACCTGCTGTGTGGAGCATGATGAAGAAGTTCGAATCAACTGGAGAACTTGGCGTCGGTCCGGGAAGAGGCCGACGAGCGTTCTCACCTTGGATGTTGATGAAATCGCTGCCGCTATGGCAGACAGCCATGTTGATGACAGGAGGAAGTACAAAGATGTTCCGAGAAAATCAGGAATACAGAAATACAACTCGCTGAGGAATGAAATAAATAGGAAGTGCAGGGAAGCTAAGACGAAATGGCTGCAGGAAAACTGTGAAGGCATCGAAAAAGATATGACTGTCGGAAGGACAGACTCAGCATACAGGAAAGTCAAAACAACCTTTGGTGACATTAAAAGCAACGGTGGTAACATTAAGAGTGCAACGGGAATTCCACTGTTAAATGCAGAGGAGAGAGCAGGTAGGTGGAAAGAATACATTGAAAGCCTCTATGAGGGTGAAGATTTGTCTGATGTGATAGAAGAACAAACAGGAGTCGATTTAGAAGAGATTGGGTACCCAGTATTAGAATCGGAATTTGAAAGAGCTTTGGACGACATATGGTCAAATAAGGCAGAAGGGATAGATAACATTCCACCAGAATTTCTAAAATCATTAAGGGAAGTGGCAACAAAACGACTATTCACGTTGGTGTGTAGAATATATAAGTTGGCGACATACCATCTGACTTTCGGAAAAGCATCATCCACACAATTCCGAAGACGGCAAGAGTTGACAAGTGTGAGAATTATCGCACAATCAGCTTAACAGCTCATGCATCAAAGCTGCTTACAAGAATAATATACAGAAGAATGGAAAAGAAAATTGAGAATGCGCTAGGTGACGATCAGTTTGGCTTTAGGAAAAGTAAAGACACGAGAGAGGCAGTTCTGACGTTACGGCTAATAATGCAAGCAAGGCTGAAGAAAAATCAAGACACGATCATAGGATTTGTCGACCTGGAAAAAGCGTTCGACAATATAAAATGGTGCAGGCTGTTCGAGATTCTGAAAAAGTAGGGGTAAGCTATAGGGAGAGACGGGTCATATACAATATGTACAACAACCAAGAGGGAATAATAAGAGTGGACGATCAAGAACGAAGTGCTCGTATTAAGAAGGGAGTAACACAAGGCTGTAGCCTTTCGCCCCTACTCTTCAATCTGTACATCGAGGAAGCAATGATGGAAATAAAAGAAAGGTTCAGGAGTGGAATTAAAATACAAGGTGAAAGGATATCAATGATACGATTCGCTGATGACATTGCTATCCTGAGTGAAAGTGAAGAAGAATTAAATGATCTGCTGAACGGAATGAACACTCTAATGAGTACACAGTATGGTTTGAGAGTAAATCGGGGAAAGGCGAAGGTAATGAGAAATAGTAGAAATGAGAAGAGCGAGAAACTTAACATCAGGATTGATGTTCACGAAGTCAATGAAGTTAAGGAATTCTGCTACCTAGGCAGTAAAATAACCAATGGCGGACGGAGCAAGGAGGACATCAAAAGCAGACTCGCTATGGCTACAAAAGGCATTTCTGGCCAAGAGAAGTCTACTAATATCAAATACCGGTCTTAATTTGAGGAAGAAATTTCTGAGGATGTTCGTCTGGAGTACAGCATTGTATGGTAGTGAAACATGGACTGTAGGAATACCGGAACAGAAGAGAATCGAAGCATTGGAGATGTGGTGCTATAGACGAATGTTGAAAATTAGGTGGACTGATAAGGTAAGGAATGAGGAGGTGCTACGCAGAATCGGAGAGGAAAGGAACATGTGGAAAACACTGATAAGGAGAAGGGACAGGATGATAGGACATCTGCTAAGACATGAGGGGATGACTTCCACGGTACTAGAGGGAGCTGCAGAGGGCAAAAACTGTAGAGGAAGACAGAGATTGGAATACGCCAAGCAAATAATTGAGGACGTAGGTTGCAAGTGCTACTCTGAGATGAAGAGGTTAGCACAGGAAAGGAATTCGTGGCGGGCCGCATCAAACCAGTCAGTAGACTGGTGACAAAAAATAATAAAAAATAATATAAAATAAAATAAAAAATAAAAATTGGCGGACAACACTGCGCGCAGCTCCCTAGCCTCAAGCAGTGAGCGTCCTGTGTCACGGCAGTTGAACATCCCGTGGTCCACTGTACGGAAGGCCCTTAGAACTATTCTCAAATGCTATCCGTACGAGATCCGTGCCGTACAGCAGCTTGGAGCACAGGACCCACACCGACGTGTTGACTGCGCTCCCCACCTTCTCGCAAGGATTGAAGTTGAACGCGGCTGGCGCTGGATCATCCTACGGACAGACGAAGCTCATTTGTCTCTCACGGGTGAGCTGACCACACAGTTGCTGAGTGTGCGGATCTTCACCTTCAGTCACTGTGCACAAAGTTGCTCTGTACGGTGGACGAGTCACCGTATGGTGTGGCTTTACGAATGCATCATTGGCCCATTCTTCCTTGAACAGCCTGGCGTTCAATGAGCAAAGACGCGCAGTGCGACTGGACACTATTACCGCGATATGCTTCGCCACCATGCCATACCTGCCCTGTAGCCAGTCATTTCCAAATGCTTGTCCGGCAAGATCACCTTACCTCACTCCAGTTGATTTTTGGTTGTGGGAGTGTCTGAAGGAGAGGGTTTACCAGGGAAACATTCACCCATCACCCATGTGCTGACCTGGAGCGCAATATATCAAGAGACGTAGCCCGCATACCTACGGACATGCTTCGTTTGCTGTGCAGAATACAATCCTGCGCTTTGAGGCTCTTCTGAACACTGATAAGCGCCACATTGAGACCATTTTGTCGCAGTAATGGTACCGGTACATAATGGTATGATGCACCGTAGCAGCACAATAAATCTGTTTCACTTGAATTTTCCTTCCCCCTGTCCTTGACATTAACGCTACCAAGTCTGGTAGCTGTGGCTCCACTGCTTCCGATGTGATCTACATCTACATCTACATGACTACTCTGCAATTCACATTTAAGTGCTTGGCAGAGGGTTCATCGAACCACAATCATACTATCTCTCTACTATTCCACTCCCGAACAGCGAGCGGGAAAAACGAACACCGAAACCTTTCTGTTCGAGCTCTGATTTCTCTTATTTTATTTTGATGATCATTCCTACCTATGTAGGTTGGGCTCAACAAAATATTTTCGCATTCGGAAGAGAAAGTTGGTGACTGAAATTTCGTAAAAAGGTCTCGCCGCGACGAAAAACGTCTATGCTGTAATGACTTCCATCCCAACTCGCGTATCATATCTGCCACACTCTCTCCCCTATAAAGTGATAATACAAAACGAGCTGCCCTTTTTTGCACCCTTTCGATGTCCTCCGTCAATCCCACCTGGTAAGGATCCCACACCGCGCAGCAATATTCTAACAGAGGACGAACGAGTGTAGTGTAAGCTGTCTCTTTAGTGGACTTGTTGCATCTTCTAAGTGTCCTGCCAATGAAACGCAACCTTTGGCTCGCCTTCCCGACAATATTATCTATGTGGTCCTTCCAACTGAAGTTGTTCGTAATTTTAACACCCAGGTACTTAGTTGAATTGACAGCCTTGAGAATTGTACTATTTATCGAGTAATCGAATTCCAACGGATTTCTTTTGGAACTCATGTGGATCATCTCACACTTTTCGTTATTTAGCGTCAACTGCCACCTGACACACCATACAGCAATGTTTTCTAAATCGCTTTGCAGCTGATACTGGTCTTCGGATGACCTTACTAGACGGTAAATTACAGCATCATCTGCGAACAGCCTAAGAGAACTGCTCAGATTGTCACCCAGGTCATTTATATAGATCAGGAACAGTAGAGGTCCCAGGACGCTTCCCTGGGGAACACCTGATATCACTTCAGTTTTACTGATAGAGAGGTGGAAACGTGAAGGGACACCTACAGCACAAAAGCGTATAGGCAGGTCTCGTCTGACTGACAGAGACCGCCGACAGTTGAAGAGGGTCGTAATGTGTAACAGGCAGACATCTATCCAGACCGTCACACAGGAATTCCAAACTGCAACAGGATCCACTGCTACAGTTGGGCGGGAGGTGAGAAAGCTTGGATTTCACGATCGAGGGGCTGCTCATAAGCCACACATCACGCCAGTAAATGCCAACGACCCCTCGCTCGGTGTAAGGAGCGTAAAAAATGGACGATTCAACAGTGGGAAAACGCTGTGTGGAGTGAAGAATCACGGTACAGAATGTGGCGGTCCGATGGCAGGGTGTGGGTATGGAGAATGCCCGGTGAACGTCACCTGCCAGCGTGTGTAGTGCCGACAGTAAAATTCGGAGGCGGTGGTGTTATGGTGTGGTCGTGTTTTTTGTGGAGGGGGCTTGCACCACTTGTTGTTTTGCGTGGCGCTATCACAGCACAGGCCTACATTGATGTTGTAAGGACCTTCTTGGTTCCCACTGCTGAAGAGCAATACGAGGATGGCGATTACATCTTTCAACAAGATCGATCACGTGTTCATAATGCACGGTCTGTGGCGGAGTTGTTACAGGACAGTAAGATCCCCGTAATGGACTGGCCTGTACAGAGTCCTGACCTGAATCCTACAGAACACCTTTGGAATGTTTTGGAACGCCGACTTGGTGCAAGGCCTCACCGACCGACATCGATACCTCTCCTCAGTGCAGCACTCCGTGAAGAATGGGCTGCCATTCCCCAAGAAAGCTTCGAGCACCTCACTGTACGTATGCCTGCGATAGTGGAAGCTGTAATCAAGGCTAAGGGCAGGCCAACAATATATTCAATTCAAGCGCCACCAACTTGTAAGTCATTTTCAGCTAGGTGTAAGGATACTTTTGATCACATAGTGTAGTATAGGTGTTGGGTCAAGGATAAAGGACGGCTGCTGCAAAAAATTGGCAGAGGAAGTTGTGCCAGGGAACGGCTGGCCACTTTAACCGCCGGGCGTTCTACCCGCTCCATCGGCGACGATGAGACGATTGTCATGGACTGCGCGCCTGGTCCCGGCGGAGGTTCGAGTCCTGCCTCGGGCATGGGTGTGTGTGTTTGTCCTTAGGATAATTTAGGTTACGTAGTGTGTAAGCTTAGGCACTGATGACCTTAGCAGTTAAGTCCCACAAGATTTCACACACATTTGAACATATATATATATATATATATATATATTAAGGATAGTCTCGCACTCCTGGTTAACGTAATAACTTGGCGAGCACAGAGCAAGTCGCACTGACGTCACACAACCTCTAATAATCAGCTGCAGGGACAGTCAAGCATCCTGTGTATCGTTGAAGAAACAATCCCCGATAATCGACTGTTACGATTTCCCATATTTCTGTCACTTAGCATACTTGCCTCATTTTATAAGGCCTGACATGGTCGCTAAGATCAGAAATACAGTTACAAAGCGGAACACGTCACATGTTCGTTTCTCTAAAGTGGGAGGCGCATACTGGTAAACAATGGTGATACGCGATTTGCCACAGTATGGGAACTGCATAAAGTAGCAGCCTCTGCCACACACGCACACACACATCCGCCCACACACCTACGCAAACGCACGCACAAAATGAATGTTAATAATACTTCGAAATTGGCGCGCTACCCTCTAAACAAACACACAACGGGACAAGTAAGGATAACACAGCCGCACTAAGACATTGGACGACGACGGAAACATAGCGTGTTTCGTGACGAAATAAATGAAAGTCTGTGTGTGTGTGTGTAACCATCGAAACTTGTGTTTACAAAGACAAGCTGGAGAAGAGCGATGGAGAATGGAAAAACAATAGTATGTGGGAAGACTGGAAAGAGTTTTGTTGTTTGGGGGTGACGGGCTGTAAAAATGTATGGTAAGTATGAATCTAACGGCACGAAGTAACTTCCAGAATGAAACTTTCACTCTACAGCGGAGTGTGCGCTGATATGCAACTCGCTGCCACATCAAAACGAAGCGCAGAATTTATTCTAGGATGGACAGAGATTTTTAAATTTCAAAAAATAAAAAAAACTTAAAAGAAAAACGTGTAAAATGGAAACACAAATAAAGTAGCGTATACTCAAATTACTACTAAGATTAGTTATAAATAAAAACATAAAAATATTAAACCGATTCATATAAATGTAACACATAGTAACGCACCGATACATCTTTTAGTAAAATACACTATGTGATCAAAAGTATCCGGACACCTCGCTGAAAAGGACTTACAAGTTCGCAGCGCTGGAATTCAGTATAATGTTTGCCCACCCTTAGCCTTGATGACACCTTCCACTGTCGCAGACGTACCTTCAATCAGGTGATGGAAGGTTTCTTGGGGAATGGCAGCCCATTCTTCACGGAGTGCTGCACTGAGGAGAGGTATCGATGTCGGTCGGTGAGGCCTTGCACCAAGTCGGCGTTCCAAAACATCCCAAAGGTGTTCTGTAGGATTCAGGTCAGGACTCTGTACAGGCCATTCCATTACGGGGATCTTACTGTCCTGTAACAACTCCGCCACAGACCGTGCATTGTGAACACGTGATCGATCTTGTTGAAAGATGTAATCGCCATCCCCGTATTGCTCTTCAGCAGTGGCAAGCAAGAAGGTCCTTACAACATCAATGTAGGCCTGTGCTGTGATAGCGCCACGCAAAACAACAAGTGGTGCAAGCCCCCTCCACAAAAAACACGACCACACCATAACACCACCGCCTCCGAATTTTACTGTCGGCACTACACACGCTGGCAGATGACGTTCACCGGGCACTCGCCATACCCACACCCTGCCATCGGACCGCCACATTCTGTACCGTGATTCACTCCACACAACGTTTTCCCACTGTTCAATCGTCCGTTTTTTACGCTCCTTACACCGAGCGAGGGGTCGTTTGGCATTTACTGGCGTGATGTGTGGCTTATGAGCAGCCGTTCGATCGTGAAATCCAACTTAATTCTCCCCTCCCACCTAACTGTCGTGATGCAGTTTGGAATTCCTGTGTGACGGCCTGGATAGATGTCTGCCTATTACACATTACGACCCTCTTCAAATGTCGGCGGTCTCTGTCAGTCAACAGACGAGGTCGGCCTGTATGTTTTGTGTTGTTCGTGTCCCTTCACGTTTCCACTTCACTATCACATCGCCAACAGTGGACCTAGGGATGTTAAGGAGTGTGGAAAACTGGCGTACAGACGTATGACACAAGTGACACACTGTCACCTGACGATTTTCGCTTCCGTGAGTTCCGCTGAGCGCCCCATTCTGCTCTCTCACGATGTCTAATGACTACTCAGATCGCTGATATCGAGTGCCTGGCAGTAGGTGTCTAAAGTAGTTTTTAAATTGTTTTAACGTAGTCATGCTTCTTTCGCAAGACGCTGTGGTTGCTGTAATTTCAAGACGCTACGGCAGTAATCTCACAGTCAGAGAAAACGCTTTTTAACGTATTGTTCATAATGGATTTAAGGAGATCCTGAGGCAGTAGACCTTTATTGTTACTGCTGTAAATAAACGTAAGTTCTTGTTTCAGTTTTCTACTGACAAAGAAAGTATTTTTCCAACTTCACGTATCGCAAATTGTTTGGCCTACTACAATCCGACAACTTTTTCTCATTTACAGGTTCTGCAAAATCTGTTTCATGAAAAGTTCTGGAATCTAGTTTCCATTTTTACTGCTATTGTGTGAATTATTTCGAATGCTAATCTTCTCAATTTCTGAACACTTGCTTCTGTTTCGTTAAAATTATTTTCAGATACTCCTGCTGAATTTATACGGCGCTTAGCTTCCACTATGCATTTCAGAATAATTGCGTCACATCATAGTCTTTCACCAGTCTTAACGCAGCTTTTAGTTTCCAACTTACAGCGCCTTATGTCCACAGTTTCACTATGTAAGACGTCAACAAGATCCTTGTATGCTGTAAAATCGAAATACAGTAGGAAAAAAAAAGTCTGATCAGCCAATATGCTCTTAATATTTAGCCCCATGGCTTGATGTATAGAATTATCATCCCACTCTTCATTGTTTTATCACATCATTAAATGCTGCTCTCAGGTCTGTATAGACAAGAATAATGGTTGGAACAATGCGCGATTGATAATTGCACCTTGTTTCAAAAAGAGTTGGTAGTTTAAATGCCCCTTCCCTCAGAAGATCATTTATTTTACTGGAACAGCTAAAGAGTGTGTGAAATCCTGACAGATTTTCCACAAAAATTTTTACTTGTTTCATCTGCTACGAGCATAGAGCACTAGGTTGAACTGGTGTGTGTGGCAGTGGGTAAACACACCACGAGGATACATTTATTCCGTAATAGGATGGACACCATAACTTGTCCCTTCCTTTGCACTGCAGCAGTCATATCTCTCAGATAATAATTTGTTTTTATCAATATTCCAACTGATTAGCACTTGCAACAAAACAGTGGCGACGCCATGTGCACTTCAGTGTTTGGATACGTCATACAATCTTACACGTCTCTCCTGTATTTATTCTGATTCGTTATTTGCAAAACGAAAAATTACCCCCATTTGACTTCTAGTTGTGGCATCCATTGTCGTGTCGGCTTATGATGATATAAAAGGTCTATGTTTAACCTCACTTGAAATTTATTCTGTAACAAACTTCGGTAATAGAAGCTATTAATTTACAGGGTGTTTCAAAAATAACCGGTATATTTGAAACGGCCATACGAGCAGCGATAGAAATACACCGTTTGTTGCAATATGCTTGGGACAACAGTACATTTTCAGGCGGACAAACTTTCGAAATTACAGTAGTTACAATTGTCAACAACAGATGGCGCTGCGGTCTGGGAAACTCTATAGTACGATATTTTCCACATATCCACCATGCGTAGCAATAACATGGCGTAATCTCTGAATGAAATTACTCGAAACCTTTGACAGCGTGTCTGGCGGAATGGCTCCACATGCAGATAAGATGTACTGCTTCAGCTGTTCAATTGTTTCTGGATTCTGGCGGTACACCTGGTCTTTCAAGTGTACCCACAGAAAGAAGTCACAGGGGTTCATGTCTGGCGAATAGGGAGGCCAATCCACGCCGCCTCCTGTATGTTTCGGATAGCCCAAAGCAATCACACCATCATCGAAATATTCATTCAGGAAATTAAAGACATCGGCCGTGCGATGTGGCCGGGCACCATCTTGCATAAACCACGAGGTGTTTGCAGTGTCGTCTAAGGCAGTTTGTACCGCCACAAATTCACGAAGAATGTCCAGATAGCGTGATGCAGTAATCGTTTCGGATCTGAAAAATGGGCCAATGATTCCTTTGGAAGAAATGGCGGCGCAGACCAGTACCTTTTGAGGATGCAGGGACGATGGGACTGCAACATGGGGCTTTTCGGTTCCCCATATGCGCCAGTTCTGTTTATTGACGAAGCCGTCCAGGTAAGAATAAGCTTCGTCAGTAAACCAAATGCTGCCCACATGCATATCGCCGTCATCAATCCTGTGCACTATATCGTTAGCGAATGTCTCTCGTGCAGCAATGGTAGCGGCGCTGAGGGGTTGCCGCGTTTGAATTTTGTACGGTTAGAGGTGTAAACTCTGGCGCATGAGACGATACGTGGACGTTGGCGTCGTTTGGACCGCAGCTGCAACACGGCGAACGGAAACCCGAGGCCGCTGTTGGATCACCTGCTGCACTAGCTGCACGTTGCCCTCTGTGGTTGCCATACGTTCATCTGTCACGTTCCCAGTCCGTTGAAATTTTTCAAACAGATCCTTTATTGTATCGCTTTTCGGTCCTTTGATTACATTAAACCTCCATTGAAAACTTCGTCTTGTTGCAACAACACTGTGTTCAACACCAGAAAAATTCTCTGTTCTAAGGAATAAACGATGTTGCCCACAGCACACTTGCACGTTGTGAACAGCACACGCTTACAGCAGAAAGGCGACGTACAGAATGGCGCACCCACAGACTGCGTTGTCTTCTATATCTTTCGCATCACTTGCAGCGCCATCTGTTGTTGAAAATTGTAACTACTGTAATTTCGAAAGTTTGTCCGCCTGAAAATGTACTGTTGTCCCAAGCATATTGCAACAAACGGTGTATTTCTGTCGCTGCTCGTTTAGTTTTTATTGCCGTTTCAAATATGCCGGTCATTTTTGAAACACCCTGTAAATTGCATGACAGAGGGAGTGCCTTTAAACACTGCATCGGATGCCAGATGATGTTTCATGTATGGTTCTTCTTCTTCTTCCAAAAATCCAAAGTTCTAAATAATTTCCTTTATTTAAGAAGAGCTTACTCAAGCCTTGCTAAAACGCAGATAGTCGAATACAGTTTCTTCATTATACTTCTGTTCCGACCAACCTTCTCGCTATGTTTCAAAGCTTCCAGGTGTGTTGCTTCTGAAAGAGCATGGTCAATTCTTCCTGTGCCTATATGATTCTGTTTAACAGCTGCTGTGGTATGTGAAATGGAACACCAATTTTTTTTTTTTTTTTTAGCTTTCGAAAGGAAATTTGGAGGACTTTCTTCGCCTGCTCTTCACTTACGCCGTCCAAATAATACACAGGAAAGCAAAAGACTTTGTACTTTTCAACGGTGTGAATCACGGTTTTGAATTGCACCATTGCGTTTGGAAACGTCTTACAAATTTTCCGGCTTTCGTTCTGTCACCAGCACTTTACCTTCCAAAGAAAGACGACATAAGACTGCAGGTTTTGTAATTAAAAATTCGAGTGGATCTTGTGATGATATAAACGCGTCCATGGCAATTTGAGGTACTCAGCAGTATTATGAGTTACGAGATAATGATTTAAATATTAGACAACGTACAGTTTTCCTTTCTACAACACAATGACAAGACAAATTGACCATGGCACCTTCACGTGGCAGGGCACACCGAAATATGCTTCAGTAATCAGTTTACCACTACCACTGCTTACTACATTTTAACTACAAAATTCATCTTCCAGGTTTCACCATAAGTATGTCCATTACTAATGATACGAAAACCTAGACACGGGAACACGAACAATGAAAATTACTTAGGCTACTTTCTCTCAAGTTGTAACATCATCCAGTGAAGTATTCACACTTATTTTCTATGAATTATGAATGTCTTCTTGTACTCTGTGTTTTAAATAAACACTGAAATTCAGTGTTAATGGTTTCTCATTCAGCCCGGCTCGGTGCCAGACGTTGCGAAGCAGCGCTGCCTGTTTGGGGACTCCTGACTGAATTGCCTTTCCGCTTAGGCGCGTACTTTGTTAATTATTGCTATTCTGATCAGATGAAGCGCCATCTGTCGGACATTTGTTGAACGTTTGTATTTGTTTGGTTCTAATAAAACCCCATGCCTTTCCAAGCATGTGTGTCAATTTGTACCTCTCTATCTACATTATTGCGTGATTTATTCAGTTTTCAAATTTATACTGACCTTTTGATCACCTGGTATATTTACTGCACATTTTGTTCATAATACACTCAACACAGTGAAGAGGAGTCCTTTTCAGTTGAACGAAGAATTCTTTTTCCCAAACTGAACGACACACTTGTAGACTTCTGTTCCCGCGTGTCCTGCTTTGAATATCTAATTTTCTAGAATGAGATTTTCACTCTGCAGCGGAGTGTGCGCTGATATGAAACTTCCTGGCAGATTAAAACTGTGTGCCCGACCGAGACTCGAACTCGGGACCTTTGCCTTTCGCGGGCAAGTGCTCTACCAACTGAGCTACCCAAGCACGACTCACGCCCCGTCCTCACAGCTTTACTTCTGCCAGTACCTCGTCTCCTACCTTCCAAACTTTACAGAAGCTCTCCTGCGAACCTTACAGAAGTAGCACTCCTGAAAGAAAGGATGCTCAGATGGTAGAGCATTTGCCCGCGAAAGGCAAAGGTCCCGAGTTCGAGTCTCGGTCGGGCACACAGTTTTAATCTGCCAGGAAGTTTCATCTAATTTTCTGATCGTGGGTTTTGCCACAGGCCTATCCATTTTGAACACACTACTTCCACAAAGAAATGAGTTCTAAAACGTAAAATATACGATGGCCTACGACAGAGTGTTGAACCTGTTCCCGAAACGAACGAAACAATGTTTTTGTTGCATGGAGAGTAGAGGTACACCATGTTCACAAAAGGCTGCATTCCAGCAACCACCGCGTCTTGCGGAAGAAGCATGACAAGATCAAAACGCCTTAACAAGCCGCACATGGTCACGCACAGCTCGTGCGACACACACACGTTTTTACATATAGGTGGCAACAGCCTTGCCGCAGTGCATACACCGGTTACCGTGAGATCACCGAAGTTAAGCGCTGTCGGGTGTGGCCGGCACTTGGATGGGTGACCATCCACCTGCCATGCGCTGTTGCCATTTTCCGGGGAGCACTGAGCCTCGTGATGCCAATTGAGGAGCTACTCGACCGAATAGTAGCGGCTCCGGTCAAAGACAACCATCAAAACGACCGGGAGAGCGGTGTGCTGACCACACGCTCCTATCCGCATCCTCCACTGAGGATGACACGGCGGTCGGATGGTCCCGGTGGGCCAATCGTGGCCTGAAGACGGAGTGCTTACATACAGGTATCAATTTATGCCTAAGCAAGGCTCCAATCGGAAATGACAGTTTCATGTTGAGTGTGCTTTTTTGCTCCCATTCTGTATCATAGACAATTCCAAATTGAAAAGGGCCGATAATAAAACTTATATTTTGGCAATAAAAAAAAAACGACGATCATTTCGCAATGGCTGCAACTCAAGGTTCTGTGTCGGCCCGCACAGCTTGGCAGCGATCGACGCGAAACATTAACTGGCCGAAGTCGACCAATGAGCCAGAACTAGCCAGGTTTTGCTGATCTCTTTGTTAAGGGGGGTAGGACGTCAAACGGCCCGTCTTGGAGCAGGAGAGGATTCACAGGACACTTTTACAAGTAAACTCATAAAACTTTGTCAGCATCACCAGGAAGGATTTAGGAATCACACTCACAGCAGTGGAAGTTCGAAAACATAACAAAATAATTTTCTTTTGTTACGTGCGAAATTTCATTATTTTTTTTCACTTACTAATGGCTGCATTTGTTACTGTAGGTACACTTTTCTTCATAAGTTAGAGAGATTCTTCGATCAATTTTGCACAGCACACATACCATACTTACAGGTGTATGCAGCTCTAGAAATCATTTACTTTATGAAAAAAATAAATGAGCTGTTATATTTAAAACTTCATGTTTAATTACCTCAATTTTTACGACAGTTTTTACTATAGATGTCGAAAATTCTGGAGTTTTATACACCTGTAAGTATGGTATGTGTGCTGTGCAAAATTGATCGAAGAATCTCTCTAACTTATGAAGCAAAGTGTACCTACAGTAACAAATGCAGCCATTAGTAAGTGAAAAAAAATAATGAAATTTCGCACGTAACAAAAGAAAATTATTTTGTTATGTTTTCGAACTTCCACTGCTGTGACTGTGAATCCTAAATCCTTCCTGGTGATGCTGAAAAAGTTTTATGAGTTTACTTGTAAAAGTGTCCTGTGAATCCTCTCCTGCTCCAAGACGGCCTGTTTGACTTCCTACCCCCCCCCCCCCTTTCCCCCTTATTAGACGGCACACAGCACACTTCTGCTTCTGACGTCACATCCCTCTGACCCTGAGAGTTTCAAGTCGCATCCCATGCGCACCCTAGCATGCAGAACGTGATCTGCGTCGTAAAATTTGGTACTCGAAGGTTAAAAGCTATGTTACTGTGCCTCATGTTCAAAATCGGTACATTTGTCATGCGGTTATATGGTTGCACCGTACCCGGAACAAAACGGGGAAATTCCGTATCGTTCCGACTACAACCGTACGTTTGGCAACCCAAAGTGTACCGTAGTAACACAGTCTAACATAACAGTCGCGACACTCACTGCTGCAAAAGTATTTGCCGTTTGACAGATGGAGCGACACTAGCGCTCCAAGCGGCAGGTGAGGTGAACGTCGGACGCGTCGTAAGCATAATGTTTGTTTGCATCCATTTCCTACGTAATTTCCGAATTATTCGAGTTATTTTCTTGCCTCCAAGAGTTTGTGTAGCATCAGAAGGCATAAATGATTCTAAAATACGCCTAAGTATGGACAAATACCATGAATAGAGTGGCAAGCTACACAACACATTCGTGAAGAAACACTTGTGAAATGGGACAGAATTGCAGCTTACCACGTTGATATCAAAAGAATATAAACACGCAGATTCACACATAAGAAGCACAGACATGTACCTCTACATGCAAAAGCGTTCTGTAGGCCTACTGTGTGTGTCACTGTCACCTGTTGCCACAAGTACATCCTTCTTCTCTATATTATTCTAAGTGGGACAAGCAACTGCCAAATAGTGGGAGACATATGCTGAAAACATTATAATGAGCTGATTGCATTACATTTCACGAAAAACCAAATATTTGAATAATTTTCAAACAATCTGTCTGTAGGCACTTTCCCTGTCCCGTGATAGTTTCGCTTCTGCGAATTCTGACACTTCACACACTTTTGTAAGACACGAACAGCTGCACTTAACCACTTCATCGCGAAAGCAGGTTTGTGTCATCGCCAAAGCAGGTTTGTGTTGACGATTCACACGAATCTGGCACTGATACATGGAGAGTCGAACTGGCTGCTTCTGTGTCATAGGACTGTTTTACAGCTTTAGATTGACTATCGAATGTTTGTGGCAGTTTCCTCTTCATCGTCAGTTGAGGGGGCTTATTTGGAATGTCAAACAGTGTGGGTACTACATTCCAAACGAGTTTGTTATTGTCTGCGTTTATGAACTGGTTTTGTCGAAATGTAGCGAACACCTAATATTATTATACAGGTAAACTGGGTCTTTCTTCATAAGGTCTTCTCGTCTGGTATTAACTAGCCATTTTCTGCTCCTAAAACGAAACATACATCATTTATACACATATAGTTTGCAAGTGAATCCTGACAATACAGTTTAGTAACATGATGGTATATACCTCACAGGATGTTTAGGAAACCTAAAAAAAGATAGCTGTGGTGTCTTCTTCCTGTTGTTGCTGCAATTTGTTGCGCTACAAACGCTCCCGGTGGTAAAAACCATTGTATAAATCAAAATAAACAATCACTATTTACTTTCACGATCGCGCCGAACTCACAGTTCAACCTACCGGCCGCTTGGGGCGCTGCTGGGAACAAAATAGAGGCGAAGTGTCGTGGCTGCTAATGTTAGACTGTGCTAGTAAGTGGAAGAGAGCGTTACCTGTAAGCGACGGTGTTGTTCGCGGCGGCACCGCATGATGGCGGCGCGGCGCCACCTCCGCCTCGGCTGCCCCGCGCTGCTGACAGGATTCTGCAAAAAGAAAGAAAAAAGAATAACTCACACAATAACTTCAAGGTTTCTTTCCCTAGTGACGCTGCAGCAACTGTGTCGGGAGCTTAACGAGACATAAGTGTGGTTACCGCGACGGTAAAAAAAGAAACGTTCGTATGCCATTGTTGGGCTTCTAACAACCCGACCACAACAAAGGTCAGCATTTTAATAACGATTGTGATGTTGCTTACGCTGCTAAATACTGCATTTTCGGGCAAACAACAGGCATATTATGTGGCAGGTGTCGTTAGAGGACAGTTAATAGTCATTTCAGGTAATAATGAAAAAAACTAGGCACTCATCTTTTTTTGTTTCCCACGCGGTCTCGTCGTAAAATCATGGCTCAATCGTTGAAAATCTAGGTGGTTATGATTCCAAGCCAAGACGCCTAAGTTTTATTCTGCTATATTCAAAAGTTTTGTAGATGCGCTTCACAAACCATTCTTGGAGATTACACTTTTACTGGACAATGGTGATGTAAAAAAATAACCAGCACTCAGAATTTAAGTTACACTTCCTTTTAATTGCAATATCACGTAAACACAAAACATCACTTCACAATACAAAACATACTTGAAAACATCTTCCTCACAGTCACTGTTAAAGTTCACATTTTATAAGCTGACGACAATATTCGTCTTTCCAACATGACGTCCACGATTTGACTTTTTCAAGGTCTGACTCTAACAACTCAACAACTAACTATAACCAAAAAATCACAGTTACAAGTACGTCTATAGTGACAAAAGATAGAACACACATAAGAATAATATCATTGCAATATAAACATATCGATGTATCGGAAATGAATGTTGTCTCAGAAACATGTTACGTAGTTAATAGAAATACAGTAGAATATTACTGGTATCGAGAGGTTCAGGTGAGGTACCATAATGGTTACGCAATTCAAGTACCATTACAGGCTGAATGTCTCATTCGGGTATGGCTGTCAAGTGCAAGTCTTATTTCATTCGGCGCAACATTGGGCGATTTGCGGCCGATGTTAAAGATGATGTCAACACAATACGCAGTCCACAAGTGGAGAAAATCTCCGATGCGGTCGGGAAATCGAACCCGGGTCCAGTGCATGCAAAGCGAGCACGTTACCAACCAGCTAAGCGGGCTGACACCATAGCCGTGCGAACTCATGATAAATATACAGGCTGTTACAAAAAGGTACGGCCAAACTTTCAGGAAACATTCCTCACACACAAAGAAAGAAAATATGTTATGTGGACATGCGTCCGGCAACACTTACTTTCCACGTTAGAGCTCATTTTATTACTTCTCTTCAAATCACATTAATCTTGGAATGGAAACACACAGCAACAGAACGTACCAGCGTGACTTCAAACACTTTGCTACAGGAAATGTTCAAAATGTCCTCCGTTAGCGAGGATACGTGCATCCACCCTCCGTCGCACGGAATCCCTGATACGCTGATGCAGCCCTGGAGAACGGCGTATTGTATCACAGCCGTCCACAATACGAGCACGAAGAGTCTCTACATTTGGTACTGGGGTTGCGTAGACGAGAGCTTCCAGATGCCCCCATAAATGAAAGTCGAGAGGGTTGAGGTGAGGAGAGCGTGGAGGCCACGGAATTGGTCCGCCTCTACCAATCCGTCGGTCACCGAATCTGTTGTTGAGAAGCGTACCAACACTTGGACTGAAATGTGCAGGAGCTCCATGGTGCATGAACCACATGTTGTGTCGTACTTGTATAGGCACATGCTCTAGCAGCACAGGTAGAGTATCCCGTATGAAATCGTGATAACGTGCTCCATTGAGCGTAGGTGGAAAAACGTGGGGCCCAACTGATACATCACCGACAATACCTGCCCAAACGTTCACAGAAAATCTGTGTTGATGACGTGATTGCACAATTGCGTGCGGATTCTCGTCAGCCCACACATGTCGATTGTGAAAATTTAGAATTTGATCACGTTGGAATGAAGCCTCACCCGTAAAGAGAACATTTGCACTGAAATGAGGATTGACACATTGTCGGATGAACCATTCGCAGAAGTGTACCCGTGGAGGCCAATCAGCTGCTGATAGTGCCTGCACACGCTGTACACGGTACGGAAACAACTGGTTCTCCCGTAGCACTCTCCATACAGTGACGTGGCCAACGTTACCTCGTACAGCAGCAACTTCTCTGACGCTGACATTAGGGTTATCGTCAACTGCACGAAGAATTGCCTCGTCCATTGCAGGTGTCCTCGTCGTTCTAGGTCTTCCCCAGTCGCGAGTCACAGGCTGGAATGTTCCGTGCTCCCTAAGACGCCGATCAATTGCTTCGAACGTCTTCCTGTCGGGACACCTCCGTTCTGGAAATCTGTCTCGATACAAACGTACCGCGCCACGGCTATTGCCCCGTGCTAATCCGTACATCAAAGAGGCATCTGCCAACTCCGCATTTGTAAACATTGCACTGACCGCAAAACCACGTTCGCGATGAACACTAACCTGTTGATGCTACGTACTGATGTGCTCGATGCTAGTACTGTAGAGCAATGAGTCGCCTGTCAACACAAGCACCGAAGTCAACATTACCTTCCTTCAATTGGGCCAACTGGCGGTGAGTCGAGGAAGTACAGTACATACTGACGAAACTAAAATGAGCTCTGACATGGAAAGTAAGCGTTTCCGGACACATGTCCACATAACGTCTTTTCTTTGTTTGCGTGTGAGGAACGTTTCCTGAAAGTTTAGCCGTACCTTTTTGTAACACCCTGTATAACAGTTGCAGACTTCGCCGACGGTGCCTGTCCATCGCAGCTGGGGAGAAGTCTGACAAAGTTGGTCTGCCAAATATACAGACTTATTCTGAATGATGGACCCATTTTCAAAACTTCGTATTTATTGAAGTACAAATCCAAGATGAACAACCTTTGTATTAATGAAAAGAGGAACTTTCAATTTTTTTTCATATTGTTTGATATTATTTTAATAATTTGTAATCAATTAGTTTTTAATAATTAGAAATGTGATAAATGTTGTACATGTTCAATGTGGGCACCCTTGGCTGCATGGTAAACATCGACACAGTAGCCAAACTCGTCCCACACATGCGAAAGCGTGTCTCCTGTTAGTAAGTCCATCCGGAGGTCGTTCTGAGTGATTCGCAGGGATGGGGCGTAAACAGCTTCCTTCACGTAACCCCGTAAGAAATAGCCGCAGAGTGTGGGATCAGGAGACCTCGGTGGCCACAACTGCAGAGCCGGGTCCTCCAGTCCACTGCGACCAATCCAGTGCTGAGGCAGGGAGTCGTTCAAAAAGCCTCTTACTCGAACGTGGCTACACTGAGTCACAGCTCCAGAGATTGCGCCAAAGAGTGTTATTCCGCCACCTCCTCTGGCAGTTGTAGTTCAGAAGTTGCCGTAGACTGTAGTAGTTGAGAGGTTGCCGTGGGCAGTGCTTGTTGAGAGCATGTCGTGTGCAGTTGTTCTGTTAGGCGAGACAGCAGATGCTGTCAATATACACTCCTGGAAATTGAAAAAAGAACACCGTGAATTCATTGTCCCAGGAAGGGGAAACTTTATTGACATATTCCTGGGGTCAGATACATCACATGATCACACTGACAGAACCACAGGCACATAGACACAGGCAACAGAGCATGCACAATGTCGGCACTAGTACAGTGTATATCCACGTCTCGCAGCAATGCAGGCTGCTATTCTCCCATGGAGACGATCGTAGAGATGCTGGATGTAGCCCTGTGGAACGGCTTGCCATGCCATTTCCACCTGGCGCCTCAGTTGGACCAGCGTTCGTGCTGGACGTGCAGACCGCGTGAGACGACGCTTCATCCAGTCCCAAACTTGCTCAATGGGGGACAGATCCGGAGATCTTGCTGGCCAGGGTAGTTGACTTACACCTTCTAGAGCACGTTGGGTGGCACGGGATACATGCGGACGTGCATTGTCCTGTTGGAACAGCAAGTTCCCTTGCCGGTCTAGGAATGGTAGAACGATGGATTCGATGACGGTTTGGATGTACCGTGCACTATTCAGTGTCCCCTCGACGATCACCAGAGGTGTACGGCCAGTGTAGGAGATCGCTCCCCACACCACGATGCCGGGAGTTGGCCCTGTGTGCCTCGGTCGTATGCAGTCCTGATTGTGGCGCTCACCTGCACGTCGCCAAACACGCATACGACCATCATTGGCACCGAGGCAGAAGCGACTCTCATCGCTGAAGACGACACGTCTCCATTCGTCCCTCCATTCACGCCTGTCGCGACACCACTGGAGGCGGGCTGCACGATGTTGGGGCGTGAGCGGAAGACGGCCTAACGGTGTGTGGGACCGTAGCCCAGCTTCATGGAGACGGTTGCGAATGGTCCTCGCCGATACCCCAGGAGCAACAGTGTCCCTAATTTGCTGGGAAGTGGCGGTGCGGTCCCCTACGGCACTGCGTAGGATCCTACGGTCTCGGCGTGCGTCCGTGCGTCGCTGCGGTCCGGTCCCAGGTCGACGGGCACGTGCACCTTCCGCCGACCACTGGCGACAACATCGATGTACTGTGGAGACCTCACGCCCCACGTGTTGAGCAATTCGGCGGTACGTCCACCCGGCCTCCCGCATGCCCACTATACGCCCTCGCTCAAAGTCCGTCAACTGCACATACGGTTCACGTCCACGCTGTCGCGGCATGCTAGCAGTGTTAAAGACTGCGATGGAGCTCCGTATGCCACGGCAAACTGGCTGACACTGACGGCGGCGGTGCACAAATGCTGCGCAGCTAGCGCCATTCGACGGCCAACACCGCGGTTCCTGGTGTGTCCGCTGTGCCGTGCGTGTGATCATTGCTTGTACAGCCCTCTCGCAGTGTCCGGAGCAAGTATGGTGGGTCTGACACACCGGTGTCAATGTGTTCTTTTTTCCATTTCCAGGAGTGTATATGAAGGTAACAGAAAATTTTTCATTTCAGATTCCCTAAATAACAATGCCTCTTGGTCACAGGTTCAGTCAACAAAGCATCTGGCTTGTGTTCAAGTATTAGTGTGTAATTCTGGTTTCTATGTGCAATCATACTATTTCTGCTTTCTTTTAATTACTTCATTGTAAATGGCGTTTAAAGCATCTTGTCGTATTGAGGAAGAACCCTGCCAGATGTGTACATTGATTCACATTTCCACACACAGAACAGTTACACTTGTGCTTTGTTGTTTCTTAGCTTTTATAGTTGCTGGGGACTTTATTAATTAATTGTGTTAACGGAAATTTCCTTTCATTCTTTGTTGTTATTCTATGCAGTCAGACTGCGTGCTAATACCACTCAGGGCCAACCGGTTACGAGACTTCGTAACCAGACATACAGCTACTAAAACTAAAAATACTTACATTTTATTTAATTAAGCCCCTGTCCAATACATCACGGTGCCAACGGGGCGAAGCTCCATCCTGTTGGAATATGAAGTCCTGGGAGTGTTCCATAACTGGAGGGGACAGCCACCGTTCCAACATGTCCATGTACGTGATTGCCGTTACACTTCTTTCCGCATAGAAAAAATCGTACGTTCACCATTCTACGGGATGTGACACAGAAGACGTTGATCTTTGGTGAGTCTCTTTCGTGTTACTATGGTCAATGCGGATTTTCCAAACCTTGTATATGGTCTTGTGTCTGTTGGCTGTTCCATTAAGGTGGAACGTCACTTCGTTGCTAAAGATTTCACGCTGTAGAAATGCGTCACCCTCCATCTTCGCTAGCACATAACCACAAAAATGCGAGACGGTTCTCTTTTTCATTGGGGTTGAGAGCCTGCATAGGGTGTAATCGGCAGGGCTTGTACAGCAAACGCCGACTCATATCTCTCCATACCGTTGGTTGGGGTATCCCGAGTTCTCTAGCAAGACTCAAGTTTCACACGGAATTTGCAGTCTCCCCTCCACAACGGCCACAGGCCGGTCACGTGATTCCACCTCCACAAGGACAGGAGGCGGGGCGTGACTGCCAGCGCTCCTGGTTTCACCTGAGTGTACTATTGCCTTTCCCGCCAGAAAACAAACACACTCTCGCGTGCTTTGTGTCTGTAAGCAAAACCAGCAAAGTGCACTACAGCCAGATTGCACAGATTCTTTTCAGGTTTTTACTACAAGTTGTTTAAAAACGTACAGCCCAGAAGATTAAGTGACTTAAAAAAAGTTTGCACTCTTTTTCCGTTTTGTTTCTCAAAGTAAATATTTTTCTTATTAACTTTCGTGTGTAGAGAACATGAGTTTCTACTGTGATGTTTTTATTGGTCAAAATAAAATGTCTGTGACCAAATTGCCGAAGGAGTCGGCTTTAATTTCGTGTACGGCAATTAAAAAGATTAAGTTCGTGAAATTTCCACTTTAACGTGCTGTAACGAGCTGGCTATTTCTTTGTAAATAAACATTTAGCAGATGCAAACAGTTCATTGTTCGTTTCGTTTCTTTATTAAAGTTGCTCTCTGCTGGTGTTCTTGTTAGATATTATTCCGCACACTTCAAGCTCTATGTTCATAATATATCCGTGTCTTAGGCTGATATAACATTTAATGCATAGTTTGGCAATACATGGGATATGACTTTTCAGAGTTTTACAGTCGGCTGAAGAATGAGTTTGCAACATTTTGTCCAGTAGCTGCTCAAATAGGATACAATAATTATTGAACTGTCAGTATTTTCTAGACAGTCGTCCTCAGAAAACTGCTGAATGCTTTTAAAGCTTTGTACAATAACCACATATATTTGCTGCCATCACAAACTCTGTTGCCATTATTATGAATTACCTTATCTACCTACTGCATATCCGACATATGTGTGTGTTATTAGCTTCGGAAACTTGTTCTTTTGAATAACATTGCCCAGAAGGTATGTTTCTAGTACACACTTTTATTTATCTAAATACATTGAAAATGACTTGTAAGCAACATGTTCAAAAGTTGTAGACTTTGACAAGTTTAATTTCAGTTATTAAAGCCCAGGTAAAATAATGACGAAGGCAAATATCATCTGTTTGCAGTAGGTGCGCTGGCAGTCACGGCCCGCCTCCTGTTCGCGTGGAGGTGGAATCACGTGACCGGCCTGTGGCCGTTGTGGAGGGGAGACTGCAAATTCCGTGTGAAACTTGAGTCTTGCGGGTTCTCGACTGCCTCTGTTGGTAGACTAACTGGGTCTGCGCACAAAACTTTCTAGAATCCGTCGGACATTATCCTCGGACACACGCGGCCGACATGTGCTTTTCCCTATGTGCACACTGCCAGTCTCTTCAAATTGCTTAAACCAACGGCTACTGCTTATGTGAGTTGCTGGTTGAATATCGAATTTGGCACGGAATGCACGCTGCACTGCAACTTGAGACTCACTTTTTGCGAACTCACAAAACCTTGTGCTCCACAGTCGCCATCTCGCTCACAACTGACAGTGGAACGGAATGACGGCCCTGCGGCCGCACAAAAACTCGCTTCATTTGTATAAAGCTTGTTCATTTCGCATTTGTACTTCAATACATACGAATTTTTGAAAGTTGGTCCATCATTTAGAGTAACCCTGAATTTGACGTAGTGTAACATTCACCCATTGTCAAATGTTATCTTTGCCCGCATCTCGCGGTGGAGCGGTAGCGTTCTCGCTTCCCACGCCCGGGTTCGATTCCCGACGGGGTCAGGGGTTTTCTCTGCCTCGTGATCGCTGGGTGTTGTGTGTGATGTCCTTAGGTTACTTAGGTTTAAGTAGTTCGAAGTTCTAGGGGCCTGATGACCATAGATGTTAAGTCCCATAGTGCTCAGAGCCATTTGAACCACTTTTGTTATCTTTAGTCAAATTAGTCTGATCAAATCTAGCGCATCGACTTAGATTTGGTGCAAGAAAGCCATCTCCTTGGATTTATAGCGAGGAGAGATCTCGCCTCCGTGCTTTGATCAGAGTCTAAGACGACGAGTCAGAATAGTGCCACAGTTTTTCTGCAACGTCGCTGGCGTGTATAAAGTAAACACACGGCAAAACGATTCCAAAAGCAAGGAATGTCGTCGTATTTCGGAGATTGTTGTGAAGCCATAAATCTAGAAACGCCTTGTGTAGTGTGCCATGAAATACACTGCTGATCATTAAAATTGCTACACCAAGAAGAAATGCAGATGGACAAAATATACTAGAACTGACATGTCATTACATTTTCATTCCTGAGAAATCAGTACCCAGAACAACCACCTCTGGCCGTAATAACGGCCATCATACGCCTGGGCATTGAGTCAAACAGAGCTCGGATGGCGTGTACAGGTACAGCTGCCCATGCAGCTTCAACACGATACCACAGTTCATCAAGAGTAGTGACTGGCGTATTGTGACGAGCCATTTGCTCGGCCACCATTGACCAGACGTTTTCAGTTGGTGACAGATCTGGAGAATGTGCTGGCCAGGGCAGCAGTCGAACATTTTCTGTATCCAGAAAGGACCATACACAACCTGCAAAATGCGGTGGTGCATTATCCTGCTGAAATGTAGGGTTTCGCAACGATCGAATGAAGGATAGAGCCACGGGTCGTAATACACCTGAAATGTAACGTCCACTGTTCAAAGTGCCGTCAATGGGAACAACAGGTGACCGACACGTATAACCGATGGCACCCCGTACCATCACGCCGGGTGATACGCCAGTATGGCGATAACGAATACACGCTTACAATGTGCGTTCACCGCGAATGTCGCCAAGCACGGATACGACCATCACGATGCTGTAAACAGAACCTGGATTCATCCGAAAAAAAAAAGAGTTTTGCCATTCGTGTACCCAGGTTCGTCGTCGAGTACACCATCGCAGGCGCTGCTGTCTGTGATGCAGCGTCAAGGGTAACCGCAGCCACGGTCTCCGAGCTGATAGTCCGTGCTGCTGCAGACGTCGTCGAACTGTTCGTGCAGATGGTTGTTGTCTTGCAAACGTCCCCATCTGTTGACTCAGGGATCGAGACGTGGCTGCACAATCCGTTACAGCCGTGCGGATAAGATGCCTGTCATCTCGCCTGCTAGTGATACGAGGCCGTTGGGATCCAGCACGGCGTTCCGTATTACCCTCCTGAACCCACCGATTCCATATTCTGCTAACAGTCATCGGATCTTGACCGACACGAGCAGCAATGTCGCGATAGGATAAACCGCAATCGTGATAGGCTACAATCCGACCTTTATCAAAGTCGCAAACCTGACAGTACACATTTCTCCTTCTTACGCGAGGCATCACATCAACGTTTCAGCTGGCCACGCCGGTCAACTGCTGTTTATGTATGAGAAATCGGTTGGAAACTTTCCTCATGTCAGCACGTTGTATGTGTCGCCACCGGCGCCAACCTTGTGTGAATGCTCTGAAAAGCTAATCATTTGCATATCACAGCATCATCTTCCTGTCGGTTAAATTTCGGGCCTGTTGCACGTCATCTTCGTGGTGTAGCAATTTTAATGGCCAGTAGTGTATAATACTGTTCCTTTTTGAGACAGAGACATGGAAGTCCGCCGTCTTTTCTTCACATTGAAATAGATTAATCTGCACTGACACATTTGTATTTGAAGTCAGAAACAGGAAAGATGTGCAGCAACTACATTATCACCACTGATATTGATTTGTTAACTGAAAAGTGATTACAGAAGTGTTGTTTGTCAAGGGCAGAAAATTAGCACTACACCAGCATAGACGATCCAGCAGTGGTTGCTTAAACTGAACAGGAATTGAGTTTTTGTGCTAAATGTAATGGAACTTAAGATGTGCATATAAACAATAAAGGGTCACCAAAATGGTTCAAATGATTGTAACCACTATGGGACATGACATCTGAGGTCATCAGTCCCCTAGAGTTAGAATTACTGAAACCTAACTAACCTAACGGCGGCACACAGCAAAGGATTCGAACCTGGGACCGTAGCAGCAGCGCGGTTCCGGACTAAAGCGCCTAGAACCGCTCGGCCACAGCGGCCGGCTAAAGCGTCACAGGCAGAAATGATGGGGTAACGAATGTTGCAGCCGGGAAAGAGGAACTCGTTAGGTACACGTACATGGCAGAAGTGAGGGCAAGGCCGAAAGCCTTTTACAGGAATAAACAGCAGTTTTGTGAGAATAAACAGCAGCTGATGTCGAAGAACATAAAAGTCGTGTCTAGTGCTGCATTCATTACATGGAATTTTACTCTTTTATAGGAATAAACAACAGTTTTGTAGAAATAAACAGCAGCTGATGTCGAAGAACATAACAATAGTGTCTAGTTCTGCATGCATTAAATGGAATTTTAGTATACGCAACTGCAGAGCATACTAACAAATTTTCGTGGGCCATTACGAAGAAGAAAATAAAAAACTTTGTCTGAACAGGCCTCGGAAGGCCCAACGGTACCGACCGGCAGCCGTGTCATCCTCAACCTGCAGGCGTCACCAGATGCGGATGTGGAGGTGCATGTGGTCAGCACACCGCTATCCCGGCCGTTTTGTCGGTTTATGAGACCGAAGCCGCAACTTCTCAGTCAAGTAGCTCCCCAGTTTACCTCAGCGCTCGGCAGACCGGATGGTCACCCACCCAAGTGCTGGCCCGGCCCGACAGCGCTTAACTTTCGTGATCTGACGGGACCCGGTGTTGCCACAGCGGCAAGGCCGTAGGTTGTTCTAAAGTAACTGTCCCGAAATATTTGGTAACGGTGTAATCGTCAAGGGCGGCCACGTCTGAGGTATTGGCCAAAGAAATAAGATGAATATTTGATCAAATATTTTGTCGTGGAGGAAATTTGATACTGTAGTACTGGCCTTAACGAGTTTCTGTGGACTCTGGTCCCTTGCACTAGCAAGGGGAGGCGATGAAGTTGGGATAACGGATTTACTTCAGACTTTGTACACTTCTGGTAGGCCATTGAAACAACACGTGTTGCAAGTAGTTTGGTGCACTAATACGGCAGTTTCGAGGAAGTGGCAAGAGAAGTTTTTTGCGTCTCTTGTGTGGCTTATGTGCCTGTGCGAAAGTGCAGATCGTAAGCAGTGCTTGTGATCACGGAGAGAGAGAGAGAGAGAGAGAGAGAGAGAGAGAGAGAGAGAGAGAGAGAGAGAGAGAGAGAGAGACTGAATAGAGCAAAGACGAACTTTAACAAGTGTTATGGGACGTCCTCCCCCAACAAATGCAAGGAGTAATAACGAAACATACAGGATGTACATAAAGTCCGGGAAAATTTTCAATTATTTATTGCACAAGAACCAAAACAAAAATGGTTCAAATGGTTCTGAGCACTTTGGGACTTAACATCTAAGGTCATCAGTCCCCTAGAACTTAGATCTACTTAAACGTAACTAACCTAAGGACATCACAGACATCCATGCCCGAGGCAGGATTCGCACCTGCGACCGTAGGGGTCGCGTGGTTCCAAACTGAAGCGCCTAGAACCGCTCGGCCACCAAGGCCCGCGGGAACCAAAACCAAACATTGTATAGATATCACACAGTTCTCGTTTTGAAGAGAAACCCTGAAAGTCTTCCTTCATGTATAACCCCCCCCCCCCCCTCCCTCACAGCGTAGTTTGGTAATTTGCCGATAGTCGGCGCTAGTCGCAAACATGGGGACTTCAGGTGGAGAGCACGTTTTCTGTGTGTTGGAGTTCATGAAATGTCCTCCCCGATCACCAGATCTCACTCCGTGTGACTTTTTTCTGTGGGGACACATTAAAGATCTGGTGTATGTACCACGGCCTCTGCCAAGTGATGTAGCAGAGAGTCCGGGAGAGAATACAGGAAGCGAGCAACTGCTGCAGTCGGCGATGCCGTGCTGGGACGGGTGAGGCAAGAAATCGATTACCGTACTGACGTCTGCTGGCTCACTCATGGTTGGCATATCGAATGTTTGGGAAAAAAAGCATTTTCGGAGATTCTCTTCAAAACGCAGTGCAATGTTTAGTATTTGTGCAATAAATAATTGAAAGTGTTCCAGGACTTTATGTACGCCCTGTACGTTAAAGGAAAAAAAAAAAGTGCTTAGCGTTCGCGCTTGTCCGCCGACTATAGCACCACGGTCAAACTCACTCACATCTTGATGACCTGCCATTGTAGCAGCAGTAGCCGACGTAACAACTGCGCCAGACACTTGTCTGAAAAAAGTAGGGGTAAGCTATAGGGAGAGACGGGTCATATGCAATATGTACAACAACCAAGAGGGAATAATAAGAGTGGACGATCAAGAACGAAGTGCCCGTATTAAGAAGGATGTAAGACAAGGCTGTAGACTTTCGCCCCTACTCTTCAATCTGTACATCGAGGAAGCAATGATGGAAATGAAAGAAAGGTTCAGGAGTGGAATTCAAATGCAAGGTGAAAGGATATCAATCATACGATTCGCTGATGACATTGCTATCCTGAGTGAAAGTGAAGAAGAATTAAATGATCTGCTGAACGGAATGAACAGTCTAATGAGTACACAGTACGGTTTGAGAGTAAATCGGAGAAAGACGAAGGTAATGAGAAGTAGTAGAAATGAGAAGAGTGAGAAACTTAACATCAGGATTGATGGTCACGAAGTGAATGAAGTTAAGGAATTCTGCTACCTAGGCAGTAAAATAACCAATGACGGACGGAGCAAGGAGGACATCAAAAGCAGACTCGCTATGGCAAAAAAGGCAGTTCTGGCCAAGAGAAGTCTACTAGTATCAAATACCGGCCTTAATTTGAGGAAGAAATTTCTGAGGATGTACGTCTGGAGTACAGCATTGTATGGTAGTGAAAGATGGACTGTGGGAAAACCGGAACAGAAGAGAATCGAAGCATTTGAGATGTGGTGCTATAGATGAATGTTGAAAATTAGGTGGACTGATAAGGTAAGGAATGAGGAGGTTCTACGCAGAATCGGAGAGGAAAGGAATATGTGGAAAACACTGATAAGAAGAAGGGACAGGATGATAGTACATCTGCTTAGACATGAGGGAATGACTTCCATGGTAATAGAGGGAGCTGTAGAGGGCAAAAACTGTAGAGGAAGACAGAGATTGGAATACGTCAAGCAAATAATTGAGGACGTAGGTTGCAAGTGCTACTCTGAGATGAAGAGGTTAGCACAGGAGAGTAAGTCGTGGCGGGCCGCATCAAACCAGTCAGTAGACTGATGACCTAAAAAAAAAATAGTTCTAGGGGACTGATGACGTCAGAAGTTAAGTCCCATAGTGCTGAGAGCCATTTGAACCTTGATTACGTAAGGCTCTGATAAGGGACTTTAACTCCAAGCGGTGAAGTGTGCATTTTCTCTTACGACCATTTGACGAGTGCGCCGTGAATATCAGGAATCCGGTGAAACATCAAATCTCCGACATCGCTGGAGCCAAAATAAGATCCTGCAAGACTGCCATAACGATAACTGAAGAGAACCGTTCAAAGTGACAGAAGTGCAACCCTTCCGCATATTGCTGCAGATTTCAGTGCTGGGTCATAAACATGTGTCAGCCATGTGCGAGCCATTCAACGGAACGTGATCGATATGGGCTTTCGGAGCCGAAGGCCCACTTGTATGGCCCCAATGACTGCACGACACAAACATTTATGCCTCGCCTGGGTCCGTCAACACTGATATTGGACTTCTGATGACTCGAAACATGTTTCCTGGTCGGACGAGTCTCGAGCGGATGGACGTGTAGGCTATGGAGACCGCCTCATGAATCCACGGACCCTGCATGTCAGCAGAGGACTGTTCAAGCTCGTGTAGGCTCTGTAATGCTTTGGGGCGTGTACAGTTGGAGTGATGAGTAAACCTCTGATACGTTTAGATACGATTGTCACAGGTGGCACATACGTCAGCATCCTGTCTGATTACCTGCATCCATTCGTGACGATTGTGTATTGCGACTTGGGAAATTCCAGTAGGACAATGCGACACTCCCTCACGTCAAAAACTGCCACAGAGTGGCTCCAGGAAACAATTCCGCTGGCCAGCGAACTGCCCACAGATGAACATATTGAGCACTGCAACGTGCTGTTCAGAAGAGATGTCAATCCCCTCGTACTCTTTATGGACAGGCCTAGAGGATTCATGGTCTCAAGCCCCTGCAGCACTACCTAAGACATCAGTCGAGTAGATGGCACGTCGTGATACGGCACTTCTGCGTGTTCGCGGGGGCCCTACGCGATATTAGGCAGGTGTACCAGTTACTTTGGCTCTCCAGTATAGTTTACTTTTAAGCAGTACAAAATCGCGTGAATAACTGCGAAATCCAGAGTCGAGTTTCTGGCCACCTGGGCGGCCATTTCAGAGCAGCTCCGACACCAGCCGTATGCCACGAGAGAGTCGGAATCCCGTTTGGTGGCACAGGCTGCACACGGCAAAGTAAACCACGCGCGGCTGCCGACGCGGGGTTCGAACTGGGACCGGTGGCCCAGTTCCCGCGCCTCGCCCTGCTGAAGGCTCGCGCCCGCTTTGCCGACGTCAGGCAGCGCCGACCCCAGCGGGCGACGAACTCCACAGCAAGGAGAGCGGCACCTGTCGGGCGGTACACACACAGCAAGAGAGGGGCTGGGTAGCGATGCCAGCGCAGCGGGCCCGGTCCAAGTGAGAGGCGGAGAGAGCTTCTGACGGCGCCCTGGGACTTTCGTACGATCCAACAGGGGGAGGTCCCTAGCGGCGGGATCGACTTTTCGAAACTGAGAAAGGTTCTATCTATACGGTGACGTGGATTATGATCCCACTATCACACGTGAGGCAATACTGACCTTACGACTTATCTTAGAAGAAAGATTAAGAAAAGGCAAACCTACGTTTCTAGCATTTGTAGACTTAGAGAAAGCTTTTGACAATGTTGACTGGAATACTCTTTTTCAAATTCTAAAGGTGGCAGGGGTAAAATACAGGGAGCGAAAGGCTATTTACAATTTGTACAGAAACCAGATGGCAGTAATAAGAGTCGAGGGGCATGAAAGGGAAGCAGTGGTTGGGAAAGGAGTGAGACAGGGTTGTAGCCTCTCCCCGATGTTATTCAATCTGTATATTGAGCAAGCAGTAAAGGAAACAAAAGAAAAATTTGGAGTAGGTATTAAAATTCATGGAGACGAAGTAAAAACTTTGAGGTTCGCCGATGACATTGTAATTCTGTCAGAGACGGCAAAGGACTTGGAAGAGCAGTTGAACGGAATGGACAGTGTCTTGAAAGGAGGATATAAGATGAACATTAACAAAAGCAAAACGAGGATAATGGAATGTAGTCAAATTAAATCGGGTGATGCTGAGGGAATTAGATTAGGAAATGAGACACTTAAAGTAGTAAAGGAGTTTTGCTATTTAGGAAGTAAAATAACTGATGATGGTCGAAGTAGAGAGGATATAAAATGTAGACTGGCAATGGCAAGGAAAGCGTTTCTGAAGAAGAGAAATTTGTTAACATCGAATATAGATTTATGTATCAGGAAGTCGTTTCTGAAAGTATTTGTTTGGAGTGTAGCCATGTATGGAAGTGAAACATGGACGATAACTAGTTTGTACAAGAATAGAAGCTTTCGAAATGTGGTGCTACAGAAGAATACTGAAGATAAGGTGGATAGATCACGTAACTAATGAGGAGGTATTGAGTAGGATTGGGGAGAAGAGAAGTTTGTGGCACAACTTGACTAGAAGAAGGGATCGGTTGGTAGGACATGTTTTGAGGCATCAAGGGATCACAAATTTAGCATTGGAGGGCAGCGTGGAGGGTAAAAATCGTAGAGGGAGACCGAGAGATGAGTACACCAAGCAGATTCAGAAGGATGTGGGTTGCAGTAGGTACTGGGAGATGAAGCAGCTTGCACAGGATAGAGTAGCATGGAGAGCTGCATCAAACCAGTCTCAGGACTGAAGACAACAACAACAACATCACACGCTGCAGGTGGTCCGCCGGCCGCGGTGGTCTCGCGGTTCTAGGCGCGCAGTCGGGAACCGTGCGACTGCTACGGTCGCAGGTTCGAATCCTGCCTCGGGCATGGATGTGTGTGATGTCCTTAGGTTAGTTAGGTTTAAGTAGTTCTACGTTCTAGGCGACTGATGACCACAGCAGTTGAGACCCATAGTGCTCAGAGCCATTTGAACCATTTGAACTCAGGTGGTCCCTACATCTACATCCACATCTACATGATTACTCTGCAATTCACATTTAACTGCTTGGCAGAGGGTTCATCGAACCACAATCATACTATCTCTCTAGCATTCCACTCCCGAACAGCGCGCGGGAAGAACGAACACCTAAACCTTTCTGTTCGAGCTCTGATTTCTCTTGTTTTATTTTGATCATCATCCCTACCTATGTAGGTTGGGCTCGACAAAATATTTTCGCATTCGGAAGAGAAAGTTGGTGACTGAAATTTCGCAAATAGAGCTCGCCGAGACGAAAAACGTCTTTGCTTTAATGACTTCCATCCCAATTCGCGTATCATATCTGCCACACACTCTCCCCTATTACGTGATAATACAAAACGAGCTGCCCTTTTTTGCACCCTTTCGATGTCCTTCGTCAATCCCATCCGGTAAGGATCCCACACCGCGCAGCAATATTCTAAAAGAGACGAACGAGTGTAGTGTAAGCTGTCCCTTTGGTGAACTTGTTGCATCTTCTAAGTATCCTGCCAATGAAACGGAACCTTTGGCTCGCCTTCCCCTAGTTTGCGAATAATTGGGGAAAAAACGGAAATTCGGAATTTTCTATCATACTCAGTACCGGTAAAAAAAGTTGCGTTCTATAGTCTAGCTGCGTGGCATGATGCATAGGATAAGAGCTTCACATACAGCTGGTTGTGGGTTCGTATCTCGACAGGTATCTTTCTTTATTTTTATATCTTTATCGAAACTACTTCAATGATTATTTTTATTCAGTTAGTTCATGTAAATGTAATTTTTTGTTTCTATTCCTTTGACACATCATTTAATCGTGCATTAACTTTTTCATTTGTTTCGTTTTTCTTTCATTTAATTCTTTTTGTAGTAGCAATTTTTGTGAATATGAATATAACTGTTTCAATCTATTACAATCATCATATATCTGAGAATTCCGATCTATCAGCTGAAAACCAAAAGGCGAAATAATTTATTTATTATTTGCGCAATAGTGTGAAAATTTGTTTTCGCTACAAGATGTTCATTTTTTTCCATGGCAATCGTCACACAAACATTTAAAACGTAACCTACATACCTATTGCAAGAGGAACAAAATGACGCAGAAGAAAACTTAAATGAAAGACGGTTTTATGAGTAAAACGGAATTCAAGGGAAATGAGAAATAGACATAATAAACGCAATAACAAGAAATTAAATCGAAATTAATACATAAAAGTAATTAAAAACACATGAACTTAGGTCCATCGGTCACCGAATGTGTTGTTGAGAAGAGTACGAACACTTCCACTGAAATGTGCAGGAGCTCCATCGTGCATGAGCCACATGTTGTGTCGTACTTGTAAAGGCACATGTTCTAGCAGAACAGGTAGAGTATCCCGTATGAAATCGTGATAACGTGTTCCATTGAGCGTAGGTGGAAGAACGTGGGGCCCAATCAAGGCCTCACCGACAATGCCTGCCCAAACGTTCACAGAAAATCTGTGTCGATGACGTGATTGCACAATTGCGTGCAGATTCTCGTCAGCCCACACATGTCGATTGTGAAAATTTACAATTTGGTCATGTTGGAATGAAGCCTCGCCCGTAAAGAGAACATTTGCACTGGAATGAGGATTGACACATTGTCGGATGAACCATTCGCAGAAGTGTACCCGTGGAGGCCAATCAGCTGCTGATAGTGCCTGCACACGCTGTACACGGTACGGAAACAACTGGTTCTCCCGTAGCACTCTCCATACAGTGACGTGGTCAACGTTACCTTGTACAGCAGCAACTTGTCTGACGCTGACATTAGGGTTATCGTCAACTGCACGAAGAATTGCCTCGTCCATTGCAGGTGTCCTCGTCGTTCTAGGTCTTCCCCAGTCGCGAGTCATAGGCTGGAATGTTCCGTGCTCCCTAAGACGCCGATCAATTGCTTCGAACGTCATCCTGTCGGGACACCTTCGTTCTGGAAATCTGTCTCGATACAAACGTACCGCGCCACGGCTATTGCCCCGTGCTAATCGATACATCAAATGGGCATCTGTCAACCCGTATTTGTAAACATTGCACTGACTGCAAAACCACGTTCGTGATGAACACTAACCTGTCGATGCTACGTACTGATGTGCTCGATGCTAGTACTGTAGAGCAATGAGTCGCATGTCAACACAAGCACCGAAGTCAACATTACCTTCCTTCAATTGGGCCAACTGGCGGTGAGTCGAGGAAGTACAGTACATACTGACGAAACTAAAATGAGCTCTGACATGGAAAGTAAGCGTTTCCGGACACATGTCCACATAGCATATTTTCTTTGTTTGTGCGTGATGAATGTTTGCTGAAAGTTTGGCCGTACCTTTTTGTAACACCCTGTGTTGGCGTTGCCGACCGCAGCGCAGTATTCTGCCTGTTTACATATCTTTTACTTGAATATACATGCCCATACCAGTTTGTTTGGCGCTTCAGTGTATTTACTCCATTTGCCAAAAAAAGTTACAGGACACGTTATTTTTTGTTTGCAGTATTAAGAAGGAAGAATTGTTGTTTTTGTGTTACCTGGTATGTGTGCGTTTTTGGAATGACATCGGCCATGTTTCCGCACAGAGTCGCTAGGTGGTATGACTGTGCTTTGCGCCTCACTGTTCGGGTTCGTGGCGCATTACAGACGGTGACACAGTGGAAGCTGATTGTGAGCAAGGAGTGAGCATTAAGGTCTGCGTAAAGCTCGGGAAAACCTGGAGTGAAACGTGGAGAACGACTAAGCAAGTTCATACATGCGATGTGCTTTCGAGAAGTAACGTTTTGGAGGGACATAAAACGTCTCGTGGAGGCAGAAATTCAGTGCAAGATGATCCAGGAGCTTGTCGCCCGTGTACAGCACACAGCGACTCAGACGTGGAGCGCGTGAGGCAGCTATTGTAAGATGGCCGGCACGTAACTGTGCGTGCCGTATCAGAAGAACCTGACGCGAATCGTGACGTGTGTCTTAAGATTTTAGGCGAAGATTTAGGGAAATAAGAAGTTAATGCAAAACACGTTCCTCACACACTAACAGACTGTGAGGCAGCGGGTTAATAAGAATAAATAGGAAATATTGATCGCCGTCTTCTACGAGCTCCTGAAATCTGTAGGTTTGCTTATAAGTAAATCTTCTGCTATCAGTGACGATTTCCTTTATTTGCTTTTCACACGACACGTTTCGCGATATGCTTCCCATATTCACGTGCGTCTTTTGTGTGTAGTGTGCCTTCCTACGTGGTGGTGTCGATGTGTGAGTGTCTGCTTCATTTCGTTGACTTTATTGGAATATGCAGGGTGGTCCATTGTTCGTGACCGGGCCAAATATCGCACGAAATGAGCGACAAACGAAAAAACTACAAACAACCGAATTCGTCTAGCTTGAAGGGGGAAACCAGATGGCGGTATGGTTGACCCGCTAGATGTCGCTGCCATAGGTCAAACGGATATCAATAAGTTTTTTAAAAAATAGGAACCCTCATTTTTTATTACATATTCGTGTAGTAGGTGCAGAAATACTTGTAACTGTTGATTTTGACATACATTTGCAGACTCTGATCAATTTTTGGCTTTTAGCTTTATTATTTAGCGCCACTTGTTTTTTTTACTCAAAACGATGGATTTAGGAAAAGACGTTCATCTGATGACTCTCAGACTTGAGCATTTCAGCATTAATATACTGAAGTATAGTTCAAAAAAGTTTCCGTAATTTTTAATTTCGTTCTTAAATTATGTCGCAATACTTGTAAGATACGCACAGACGCATTATGAAGACGTGGCGGTAGTAACAGTGAACTGGGTTAAGTCCCGGCACATTCGCTCGCCTCAGTATCTCTCACAGTGATACAGCGCTCGTTTCGTCACGAGACGAACAGAAAGCGGAAAGACGAGAAATTTCTGACGAACTACTAGATAGAGCCAGACGTGAACGCAGATTTCCGTCCATAATGACTGCTTGGGATGAAAGTTGGTGGTAACAGTCGCTCACACGCAGCGTCAAAGTGCCGAAAGGCGGGAAGTCGTGGATCACCAGCCTCGAGAAATGTCAAACGACAACGTTCGACAACAAACACAGCGGTGATCGCATTCTCTGATAGTAAAGGATTAGCCCACCACGAGTAAGTTGCTCCAGCTCAAACTGTGAACGTTTGCGACAAGGTATTCCACGCCGCCGCCCTCATTGGTGACATTCTCAGAGCTGTTTCTTACTGCACGGCAACGCGAGACCCCGTACTGCTTTATCTGTTACCGAGTATTCTCTCGTTGCCATCCCACACCCGCCGTATTCGCCAGACCTTGGCATTTTTTCTGGTTACCGCGACTGGAAAGGTAAACAGGAAGCAAAGCTTCGGTCAAGACATCCAGCAGTCTGTGACTAATGAGATTACAAGGGTCGCAATTGAAAATTTCCCTGCTTGCCTCCAAGACCTCCACAAACGTTCCCAACTACGTGTTCACAGCCAAGGGGACTACCTAGGTAGCAGCTAACATTATTACTTTGCAAGTGCAATTTTTCATTTTTTTTTAAATCCTGACAAAATACACGGTGACTGAACTGTGTAAAACAAAATCGTCATAACATGTGAACGGTTTGCGTTAGGACGTTCAAAGTGTTCAAATGTGTGTGAAATCTTTTGGGACTTAACTGCTAAGGTCATCAGTTCCTAAGCTTACACACTACTTAACCTAAATTATCCTAAGGACAAACACACACACCCATGCCCGAGGGAGGACTCGAACCTCCGCCGGGACCAGCCGCACAGTCCATGACTGCAGCATCCTAGACCACTCGGCTAATCCCGCGCGGCTAGGACGTTGAAATTGGCCGCGGGGCATGATGCGAATTAGTATGCGGTGTATGGTTTACTTTAGCCAGTTTCATTTGGATGGGTTCGTCAGTAAGGAAAACTGCCTCGCTTGCGCGACTGAGAATCTGCATTTCGCGATCGAGAAGTCTCTTCACCCTCAATGGGTCACGATACGCTGTGCACTGTCCAGCCACGGAATAATCGGTGCGACATTCCTCGATGGCACAGTGACTACCGAACGGTACGTGAAGGCTCTGGAAGATGATTCCATCCCCATTATCCAAAGTGACCCAGATTTGGACAACGTGCGGTTCACGCAAGACCGAGTTGGACCCTATCGAAGCAGGAGAGTGTTTGCTGTCCTGGAGCAGCACTTTGGCGACCGCTTTCTGGCTCTGGGGTACCAGAGGACACTAACATGGACCTCAATTGGCCGCCATATTCTCCGGAACAGAACACAGCTTTTTGTGCAGCTATGTTAAAGGCAAGACGGACAGCAATAACCTCAAAACCATCGCTGGGCTGAAGACACATCCAGGAGGTGTTCGACATAAAAAAAAATGGCTCTGAGCACTATGGGACTCAACTGTTGTGGTCATCAGTCCCCTAGAACTTAGAACTACCTAAACCTAACTAACCTAAGGACATCACACACATCCATGCCCGAGGCAGGATTCGAACCTGCGACCGTAGCAGTCGCACGGTTCCGGACTGCGCGCCTAGAACTGCTCAGCCACTCTGGCCGGCCCGTTCGACATCATCGATGTTGTGTCACTTCAGCGGGTCATGCAGAATTTCGCTATTCTCCTATGCCACATCATCGCCAACGACGGCAGGCATATCGAACACGCCATGACCTAAATCATCATATCTGTTGTCAAGTGTACATCTTGAATAAAGTGTGTGCGCGCCGCAGTTTGTAACCAATTTACCTTATTTTTCATACAGTTCAGTAACTGTCAGCCCGTATGTAGCTCCCATTTTTGACATTAAAAACATCAGCTCCGGACGTACTTGAAAAGAGCCCGATGTAACGGCCGTAATCGATCGTGGACGAACTTGAGTCTTTTAGTAGCAACTATAGCGGGGTCTCAATAACTGAAGGGACTAAAGATGGTGATGCCACACCACTACCACTTGTTTTGGCAACATGAAACGTAGCGCATTGTTGTTCAGTTCGGGCAAGTGATCCCCTCTGTATGGTTCTGTGTCTCTTCGGTGCAGAGCAGAGAGACGAGAGTACCACAGAGAGGAGATACCGCGATCAGAGTGAAGCAAACTGGACAGGCCTACGCCACATTTTCGGTTGTCAAAACAAAGGAGCGTGGTACGTGACAGCGCGTAAGAACAACGTTAATTAAGAATATCACCTGTGGGTATGGCGCACTAACAAGTGTCTTGACACTTTCACTAGCTCTCGGTTGAATACTGTAAGCCGAGATGGCTACTAGAGGAGCATCTACGACTCTGAAAATTTAGCTTAGGGTGCACCCTTTCTACAAAAAGCTTTCCAACATTAACAACCATTTCAGAGGCGAACTTTCAACAGAAGGAGTGCGGTTAATGTCGGTTGTGTGTATTATCAATTTCACAATTACAGCAAAAGCTTTGTTGCACTGAGCTAGGAGACGGCACTCCACGCACCAGATGTTCACGGTGTACCAGAGAGAATCATCCGATTTCGCACGTGTATATTTCTGAAACATAGTTTTTTGTCTTGTTTTTTGTAGCCTCTCCCCGATGTTATTCAATCTGTATATTGAGCAAGCAGTAAAGGAAACAAAAGAAAAATTCGGAGTAGGTATTAAAATCCAGGGAGAAGAAATAAAAACTTTGAGGTTCGCCGATGACATTGTAATCCTGTCAGAGACAGCAAAGGACTTGGAAGAGCAGTTGAACGGAATGGACAGTGTCTTGAAACGAGGATATAAGATGAACATCAACAAAAGCAAAAAGAGAATAATGGAATGTAGTCAAATTAAGTCGGGTGATGCTGAGGGAATTAGATTAGGAAATGAGACACTTAAAGTAGTAAAGGAGTTTTGCTATTTGGGGAGCAAAATAACTGATGATGGTCGAACTAGAGAGGATATAAAATGTAGACTGGCAATGGCAAGGAAAGCGTTTCTGAAGAAGAGGAATTTGTTAACATCGAGTATAGATTTAAGTGTCAGGAAGTCGTTTGTGAAAGTATTTGTACGGAGCGTAGCCATGTTTGGAAGTGAAACATGGATGATAAACAGTTTGGACAAGAAGAGAATAGAAGCTTTCGAAATATGGTGCTACAGAAGAATGCTGAAGATTAGATGGGTAAATCACATAACTAATGAGGAAGTATTGAGTAGGATTGGGGAGAAGAGGAGTTTGTGGCACAACTTGACCAGAAGAAGGGTCCGGTTGGTAGGGCATGGCCTTAGGCATCAACGGATAACCAATTTAGTTTCCCGTTCATCAATGTTGTTGTTGTTGTGGTCTTCAGTCCTGAGACTGGTTTGATGCAGCTCTCCATGCTACTCTATCCTGTGCAAGCTTCTTCATCTCGCAGTACCTACTGCAGCCTACATCCTTCTGAATCTGCTTAATGTATTCATCTCTCGGTCTCACTCTACGATTTTTACCCTCCACGCTGCCCTCCAATACTAAATTGGTGATCCCTTGATGCCTCAGAACATGTCCTACCAACTGATCCTCCCTCCTAGTCAAGTTGTGCCAGAAACTTCTCTTCTCTCCAATTCCATCCAATACCTCCTCATTAGTTATGTGATCTACCCATCTAATCTTGAGCGTTCTTCTGTATCACCACATTTCGAAAGCTTTATTCTCTTCTTGTCCAGACTATTTATCGTCCGCCTTTCACTTCCATACATGGCTACACTCCATACAAATACTTTGAGAAACGACTTCCTGACACTTAAATCAATACTCGATGTTAACTAATTTCTCTTCTTCAGAAACGCTTTCCTTGCCATTGCCAGTCTACATTTTATATCCTCTCTACTTCGACCATCATCAGTTATTTTACTCTCTAAATAGCAAAACTCCTTTACTACTTTGAGCGTCTCATTTCCTAATGTAATTCCCTCAGCATCACCCGATTTAATTCGACTACATTGCATTATCTTCGTTTTACTTTTGTTGATGTTCATCTGATATCCTACTTTCAAGACACTATCCATTCCGTTCAACTGCTCTTCCAAGTCCTTTGCTGTCTCTGACTTAATTACAATGTCATTGGCTAACATCAATGTTTTTATTTTTTCTCCATGGATTTTAATACCTACTCCGATTTTTTTCTTTTGTTTCCTTTACTGCTTGCTCTATATACAGATTGAGTAACATCCAAGAGAGGCTACAACCCTGTCTCACTCCCTTCCAAACCACTGCTTCCCTTTCATGTCCCTCGACTCGTATAACTGCCATCTGGTTTCTGTACAAATTGTAAATAGCCTTTTGCTCCCTTTACTTTACCACTGCCACCTTCAGAATTTGAAAGAGAGTATTTCCAGTCAACATTGTCAAAAGCTTTCTCTAAATCTACAAATGCTAGAAACGTAGGTTTGCCCTTCCTTAATCTAGCTTCTAAGATAAGTCGTAGGGTCAGTATTGCCTTACGTGTTCCAACATTTCTACGGAGTCGAAACTGATCTTCCCTGAGGTCGGCTTCTATCAGTTTTTCCATTCGTCTGTATACAATTCGCGTTAGTGTTTTGCAGATGTGACTTATTAAAATGATTGTTCGGTAATTTTCACATCTGTCAACACCTGCTTTCTTTGGAACTGGAATTATTATATTGTTATTGAAGTCTGAGGGCATTTCGACTGCCTCATACATCTTGCTCGGGAGATGGTAGAGTTTTGTCTCCTAAGGCTGTCAGTAGTTCTAATGCAATGTTGTCTAGTCCCGGGGCCTTGTTTCGACTTGTTTTCCCGTGAAACTGCAGAAAACATATTAAATTTTGGAGAGTCGCTCTGATGTTGTACAGCTTTATGTGGTTGCTCCGTACGCCATATTCTCACATTATGAAGTTTCACCTTTCCGTATAAGTGGAATGTTGCGTCGTCAGTAAACACTAAGAACGAAATTACAGAACTGCACACGTTGATGTTTGTCACCTTAACGAAGAGCTTGCACTAGCTGAATTTCGTACAGTTTCGTGTGTAAACGTCTACGCAACACACGCCCTACGGACATTGGGGCCATGTTGAGCTGTCGGGCTGCGCGGCGAACGGATTTCTGCGGACTCCTTGTGAAACTACGGCGGAAGCGTTCGACGTCTGTCTCTGACACTCTGGGACGGCCCAGCGATTTGCCTTTACACAAACAACCTGTTTCTCGGAACTGTTGCTACCATCATATAATGCTCTCTGCTGTAGCAGGATCCACACCAAAGCTAGTACGAAAGTCACGCTCCACAGTCATTACCGACTCGCTCTGCGCAAAACGTAGAACACGAAAAGCCGTCTGTTGTCGCGACACCATTGTTACTAGAACCGGAGTGGGTGCACACTGCGACACTTGCAACGTGCTCTTCTGAAGAGATCTCCACCCCCTCGTAGAGTTAGGGATTTGTGGGCAGCCCTGCAGGACTGAAGTCGGTAATTCCCTTCAGACACTAGCCGAGTCCACGTCACGTCGTGCTGCGGCGCTTATGGCTGCTCGTGTGGGCCTCCGCTGTATGCTGCCTTTCTCCCGCAGTTCTGTACATCTCCTTCCTGCTTTCTAGCTGAACCTGTGTTGAGTTTCTGATGGGCTATCCACTGGGCCCTGTTACCATTACATGTGAGGGCTCTGCGATGGGCAGTTTCACTTGTTACAACAACTTGGACGAAACGAGCTGTATTACACAGGGAAATAAATAAATCACTGCTCACGAAACGAACCGCAGTTAGAGAACACGATGTCTACAAGTACACTCCTGGAAATTGAAATAAGAACACCGTGAATCCATTGTCCCAGGAAGGGGAAACTTTATTGACACATTCCTGGGGTCAGATACATCACATGATCACACTGACAGAACCACAGGCACATAGACACAGGCAACAGAGCATGCACAATGTCGGCACTAGCACAGTGTATATCCACCTTTCGCAGCAATGCAGGCTGCTATTCTCCCATGGAGACGATCGTAGAGATGCTGGATGTAGTCCTGTGGAACGGCTTGCCATGCCATTTCCACCTGGCGCCTCAGTTGGACCAGCGTTCGTGCTGGACGTGCAGACCGCGTGAGACGAAGCTTCATCCAGTCCCAAACATGCTCAATGGGGGACAGATCCGGAGATCCTGCTGGCCAGGGTAGTTGACTTACACCTTCTAGAGCACGTCGGGTGGCACGGGATACATGCGGACGTGCATTGTCCTGCTGGAACAGCAAGTTCCCTTGCCGGTCTAGGAATGGTAGAACGATGGGTTCGATGACGGTTTGGATGTACCGTGCACTATTCAGTGTCCCCTCGACGATCACCAGAGGTGTACGGCCAGTGTAGGAGATCGCTCCCCACACCATGATGCCGGGTGTTGGCCCTGTGTGCCTCGGTCGTATGCAGTCCTGATTGTGGCGCTCACCTGCACGGCGCCAAACACGCATACGACCATCATTGGCACCAAGGCAGAAGCGACTCTCATCGCTGAAGACGACACGTCTCCATTCGTCCCTCCATTCACGCCTGTCGCGACACCACTGGAGGCGGGCTGCACGATGTTGGCGCGTGAGCGGAAGACGGCCTAACGGTGTGCGGGACCGTAGCCCACCTTCATGGAGACGGTTGCGAATGGTCCTCGCCGATACCCCAGGAGCAACAGTGTCCCTAATTTGCTGGGAAGTGGCGGTGCGGTCCCCTACGGCACTGCGTAGGATCCTACGGTCTCGGCGTGCATCCGTGCGTCGCTGCGGCCCGGTCCCAGGTCGACGGGCACGTGCACTTTCCGCCGACCACTGGCGACAACATCGATGTACTGTGGAGACCTCACGCCCCACGTGTTGAGCAATTCGGCGGTACGTCCACCCGGCCTCCCGCATGCCCACTATACGCCCTCGCTCAAAGTCCGTCAACTGCACATACGGTTCACGTCCACGCTGTCGCGGCATGCTACCAGTGTTAAAGACTGCGATGGAGCTCCGTATGCCACGGCAAACTGGCTGACACTGACGGCGGCGGTGCACAAATGCTGCGCAGCTAGCGCCATTCGACGGCCAACACCGCGGTTCCTGGTGTGTCCGCTGTGCCGTGCGTGTGATCATTGCTTGTACAGCCCTCTCGCAGTGTCCGGAGCAAGTATGGCGGGTCTGACACACCGGTGTCAATGTGTTCTTTTTTCCATTTCCAGGAGTGTATTTACACCAGTCTTGAATCATTCCTCCAGGCATTTGCGAACACTTATACTCTGGGCACATGACAGGCGCGATTCCGAAAAGAAATTCAACAACTGCGCAGCTGACAAAAGCGTAGACGAAGTCTCTAAGCTTCAGTCTGGAACCGCGCCACTGCTACGGTCGCAGGTCGAATCTTGCCTCGGGCATGGATCTGTGTGATGTCCTTAGGTTAGTTAGGTTTAAGTAGTTCTAAGTTCTAGGGGACTGATGACCTGAGATGTTAAGTCCCATAGTGCTCAGAGCCATTTGAACCATTTTTGAACTTTCTAACTTGCAAAACGACCTTCGCGGTTCAATTGGCTTTGAGCACTATGGGACTCAACTTCTGACGTCATCAGTCCCCTACACTTAGCACTACTTAAACCTAACTAACCAAAAGACATCACATACATCCATGCCCGAGGCAGGATTCGAACCTGCGACCGTAGACTGTATACCAATTAGCTTCCTTTTGGGGTATGCTGATGTATTAGCGCCATACTGGACAATCATATACAACCGTTCGCTCGACGAAAGATCAGTACCCAAAGGCCGGAAAGTTGCACAGATCACACCAATATTCAACAAAGGTAGCAGGAGTAACCCACTAAATTACAGGCCCATATCGTTAACGTCGATATCCAACAAGAGTTTACAACATGTATTGTCTTCGAACATTAGGAATTACCTCGAAGAAAACGGTCTATTGACACACAGTCAACATGGGTTTAGAGAACATAGTTCTTGTTAAACACAACTAGCTCTTTATTCGCATAAAGTGCTGAGTGGTATTGACGAGGGATTTTAGATCGATGCCGGCCGTTGTGGCCGAGCGATCGCTACAGTCGCAGGTTCGAATCCTGCCTCGGTCATGTAAGGGTCTGATGTCCTTAGGTACTGAGGTTTAAGTAGTTCTAAGTTCTAGGCGACTCATGACCTCAGATGTTAAGTCCCATAGTGCTGAGAGCCATTTTTCAGATCGATTCAGTGTTTGTGGATTTCCAAAAGGCTTTTGACACTGTACCACACAAGCGGCTCGTAGTGGAATTGCGTGCTTGTGGAATATTGTCTCCGTAATGTGACTGGATCTGTGACTTCCTGTCAGAGGTCACAGTTCGTTGTAATTGACGGAAAGTCATCGAGTAAAACAGAAGTGATTGGAGACAATCTGAGCAGCGGTCTTCGGTTCTTTGCAAATGACGCTGTCGTTTATCGACTAATAAAGTCATCAGAAGAACAAAACAAACTGCGAAACGATTTAGAAATATCTGAATGGTGCGAAAAGTGGTAGTTGACCATAAATAACGAAAAGTGTGAGGTCATCCACATGGGTGCTAAAAGGAACTCATTAAACTTCGGTTACACGATACATCAGTCTAATCTAAAAGTTGTGAATTCAACTAAATACCCAGGTATTACAACTACGAACATGTTAAATTGGAAGGAACACATAGAAAATGGTGTGCAGAAGGCTAACCACAAGCTGCGTTTCATTGGCAGGACACTTAGAAAATGTAACAGACCTACTAAGTAGACTGCCTACACTACGCTTGTCCGTCCTCTTTTAGAATACTGCTGCACGGTGTGGGATCCTTAACAGGTCGGACTGAAGGAGTACATCGAAAAAGTTCAAACAAAGGCAGCACGTTTTGTGGTATCGCGAAATATGGGAGAGCGGGTCACAGAAATGATACCGGATTTGGGCTGGAAATCATTAAAATAAATGCGTTTTTCGTTGCGACAGAATCTTCTCGCGAAATTACGATCACCAACTTTCTCCTCCGAATGCGAAAATATTTTTTTGATACCGACTCAGATAGGAAGGAAGGATCACCAAGATAAAATAAGGGAAATCAGAGCTCGTACTGAAAGATGCAGGTGTTTATTCTTTCCGCGCGCTATACGAGATTGGAATAACAGAGAATTGCGAAGATGGTTCGATTAACCCTCTGCCAGGCACTTAAATGTGATTCTTCCAGTGCGGATGTGGCACAACAGCAAATCAGTGCTTAACAGTATTGGTTAAAAACATTCTTCGTTGCAATATTTTTTGGTCTCGCGATTCTAGGCGCGCAGTCCGGAACCTTGCGACCGCTACGGTCGCAGGTTCGAATCCTGCCTCGAGCATGGATGTGTGTGACGTCCTTAGGTTAGTTAGGTTTAAGTAGTTGTAAGTTCTAGGGGACTGATGACCACAGCAGTTGAGTCCCATAGTGCTCAGAGCCATTTGAACCATTTTTTTTGCAATATTTTTTATTTATTTTTCAACGAAGCGTTTCGCCTCATTTAGGGATCTTCAGGTTATCTACATAGAAAACAGAGAACAAATCCATATATTTAAGAATCGCGATCGCGTTGTGCAGACTTGGATAACCTATAAGCATGTATAAACAGATCACCTATTGAAAATATAAACAGATCAACTACTGAAAAGCAAATACGTTAATTTGGCTACACTGACTAAAGGATTCTTAAGAAATACGAATTTAAGGTATTTACTCTTTCAGTAGGTGATCTGTTTATATTTTCAATAGGTGATCTGTTTATACATGCTTATAGGTTATCCTAGTCTGCATAACGCGATCGCGATTTTTAAATAGATGTTTTTGTTCTCTGTTTTCTATGTAGATAACCTGAAGATGCGTAAATAAGGCGAAACGCGTCGTTGAACAATAAAAAAAAGTAAATTTGGAAGCAAGAGTGTTGCTAACCAATACTTAAATGTGATTTTGCAGAGTGTACATGTAGATGTAGCGGTCGCAGAGCTCGGGACTGAAGCGCCTAGAACCGCTCGGACACAGCGGCCGGCTAACCTTCCCGAACATGGCATCTAGCAGTAGTGTGTGGCTCTAGTGATGGGGAGCTCGTGAATGAGTCGTTCAAATGAACGCTTCACTGCAGTGGAGTGCGAACTAACCACTCAATTTCAATGAACTGGCACTTCAAACTCTTCACAGACAGCACACTCCACACTTGTCTCTACTTCACTCACTCTCTTCCCCTCTACCACTACATCGGCGCTACGTCATTCATCCTCCCTTCACTTTAGCCCTCCCTCAACTGCCTGTCGACGAATCGCGCCGTGTTTGTGGGGAACGATAGGTTTAGCAGGTGTTGGGGCGGTGAGGGGCGAGGGGAAGACAGCGTCAGTTGCTTCCTGCAGTGCTGCCATCATTACCCTTGGCTATTTGTGCAGTTCAGTTCGCGTCTACCGGTAGCGTACCGTTGGCAGCGCTTGCGGACAAATGAATATCACAGATACAAACGGGGTAGCATTCATTCCACGCTAGGTGAGGAGAGCGCTACGTCATAGTGACGTGGTTAGCGTCATCGTGACGTAAATAACCTAAATCGACTTCATGGATACGTATATCGATCTTTGCAGTTGTACCGATAACGTCGAAGGTAAATGCAAATACGATGTGTACAATCGAAGTGACAAGAGTTGTGTGATATGCTTATGCGAGTTGAGTGAATGTCTGAACGAAGGAACCATAACGAAAGTATAAAAATCGTGTGTGCAGAAACGTGTGTGTTTCATGAACATAACGAATGTCTGAAGGAAAGAACCATAACGTAAAAAAAAAAAAAACTTTTTTTTTTAATCCGATGAATCGCGCATAAATCGTGTGGACAGAAACGTGAAATAATTAATTATTAAGCCGCAATCCAAAGAAACTTTATTGTGTTTCACGAACACAACGAATATCTGAATGAAGGAATCTAAACCATAACGAAAGTTAAGAAAAGTGTCTAGTCATCTTTTTGAAATCCGATTAATCGTGCGTAAATGAGGTGGATAAGAAACGTGAAATGGGGAGAAGTTAAAATGTTTCGTATTTTTTATAAAAGCCAGTGAATTGTATACAATTCATGTGAGCAGAAACGTTGTTCAGAAGGACGTTGACGCAAGCAACACCGGACAAGAGGACAATGAAACCACACAAACAAACAGTTGATGTATGCAGCATACACACAACAGTCGATCGGACAACTCGTGAAACTCATGATGACGTGTGCCTACGTCACTATGACGTAGGGCTCTCCTCACCTAGCGTGGAATGAATGCTACCCATAGAAACGAAGAGGCTGGCTGTGTGAGCACGCACAGCCAACATGGAAATAGAAGGTTCGTTAATAACACTGAAACAAGGATTTTACCTGAAATCGTACCAATGACTACAGGTGACAGTTTACGTTTTGAATCTGGAGGGTTATTATTCTCAAAAAGAAAAGAAAATCTACACGAAAACTTCTGAATAATTACTTAAGGTAGGTATATAGACTTTGTGACAGTGGTAAACATACTCCTATTTCGGATTAAATTTTAAAAGGAACATAAAATTGGACTGCATTTCGTTCGTAGCCCTAGCTTTCAGTCCATGGATGCAACAAATAATGTTTAATTTGGCAGATAAAGAGTTTTTTGGGCGCTTCATGAGAAAATTTCGAGCAATATTAAATGTAATAGCTTCTTCATATGTGCCAGGCTTCTCTGTTTATCTTTCCTTTGTCCCTTTCGACCGTGCTCCATTTAAGTTAGACGCTGTAAGAGCCTACAACGCTGCGTGCACGTCACTGCCATCTGTTGGTAAAATTATGAAGTATTACGAAGCTTTGTTGCACGAGCGAGGCGAAGCGAGCGCTGCCGCGGCTGAACGGCGAACTGGGCAACTTCGCCAGGCGTCCGTACTTCACGAGTGAACTACTCCACTGGAAAGCTTCACGGCAAAGAGGGAAATGAATGAAGTAGTTGACGGGAATGAACGAGTTCGACCCATCTCTATGTGGCACAGCCGCGGGCGCCGAGCAACGTATTACACGCCTCTCCGTGCACTGGCTGTCCCGTCGGCAGAGACGGAGGTATCGACCGCCGTCGGCAGGGCGGCTTCACGTGCCAGCGACACGTGCGCCAGCCACGTGCGGGCACGTCCGCCAAGGGGGGAGGGGTGGGGCAGAGTCTGGCGGGCAGCCTCCAGCACAGCTGCTCTTAAATCCTAACTTACACGGATAACAATGTCTCAGAACGTGTTGCAAATATGAAGAGGAAAAAAAATTTTTCCTCCCCCAGCCGTGCACGAACCCGTACTTTTGTATGGGATTCCCACGGACTAACCACTTAGCCACGCCAGACAACAGAAACGTAAAGCTCAATTCTTGGAGAGCAGCGTAGGCTGACTTCGTTGACAAACGGTGCTGCGTAAAGTCATAAATGCGTGATAGTTTCGAAGGTTTCCGATATCAGGCTTCACATTATTGCTTTCCATTGTTACTTGAAACCTTATGACCACACGTTTCGATAATTACTAAGTAACCCATTGTGGGAAAAAGTACACAAAGGCAATAGTAACGTCCGTTCACACTCACGTAACATACGTCAGCAGAGCCGATGTCTTCATATTTAGTGATCTTTAAACTCTTATTTGCATTAAAATAACACGCGTATTGAGAGAATATTGACAGAAAACGTTTTTTTTTTTTTGATGAACCAAACGTAACCATATTTGTAACAAAGGTAAATAGCTACAATTGAAAGAAAAACAGCCCTCGGTCACTATTTTTAACAAATTAGCCTGGTTTAAACACTGCTAGGAGTGTCTTCTTCACAATATAAAACAAAGAATGGTCTATACTCTATATCATGGTCACAGAATAATGACTAAAACCGTATGATAGGGTATGAAGTACGGAATCATCGTAAAAGACTGGCAGTACTTCGGCAATCTGCACAAGGAGACCCGAAGTCAGATATCGAGTAACGGCTTTATACCGCTGAAAAAATTGTTGTTACGTGGCTGTAGGTGTTCGTTAAGGTTGAGGCTCTCATTTCGAGCAAAATGCTTGAAAATCTCTAATTCTTCTAGAAAAAAAAAGGAGGGGGGGGGAAGTCTATTATACTTTCCAACTGCATGCTTCCTCTGGTGATTTTTTAGTAACAGAATCAGTAAATCTAAAGCTAAAACCGCTAAGTACGTTTAAAGTAACAAATTATAGGTGTATATGAACCACAGATCACCGATCCACAGCGCCACACCGAAATCGAAAACCTCTCGGTACAATTGTCTTAAAATCGGTGGGAGAACCGTTCGGTAACGGATGTCAGAAGCTTACTGAATAGGATATTTCGGTAAAGAACCGAAAATGACGTCACTACCGAGACTAACCTGCTACACCGATCGGCACGAACGATAGAGAATAGGGTCCCTGTTCTAGCGCCACGCAAAAGAACAAGGGGTGCAAGCCCGCTCCATCTGAAACGCGACCACACCGTAACACCACCGCCTTTGCGTTTTACTGTTGGCAGCACTGCACACGCCGCCTGCAGTTCTCGCGGCGCCGGCCGGTCCTTAACGTTGCGGCGGCAGGCAATCTCCCGACTTGCCGGCGGGTCCGGAGCCGTAGCTGGAGTCTGGAGCCTCCAGGCTGGCGCGGCGGCCACTGGAGCAGCGCGCTCCCCGCCGCTGCGACCGGAACGCGGGCCCCTCGCCTCGCCCATCACGCTGTCTCTGCAGGCGACTGCCCTTCCCGTCTCGTTTGCCTGCCCTGGCGAGATCCGGGCTCTCACGAGGAGGCCACACGGAAGCCTTTTACACCGAACGGCCGAAGAAGCTGCTACACCTGCCTAATATCGTGTAGAGTCGCGGCGTGCGCGCGGAAGGGCTGCTACACGACGTGGCAGGTACGCCACTAATGTCTGGGGTGGTGCTGGAGCCAACTGACACCATGAACCCTCCAGAGCTATCTGTAACAGTACGAGCGCGTGGAAATCTCTTAACAGCACATTGCAAGGCATCTCGGGTATGCTCGATAATGTTCATGTCTGGGAAATTTGGTGGCCAGCCAAAGTATTTAAACACGGAAGAGTGTTCCCGCAGACACTCTGTAGCATTGGGGTGTCGCATTGTCCTGTTGGAATTGCCCGAGTACATCGGAATGCACAATGGAGACGAATGGGTGCAAGTGATCAGACAGGACGCTTACGTACACTAAGTGGTCAAAAGTATCCGGACACCTGCCTGACAAAGACTTAAAAGTTCGTGCCGCCCTCCATCGGTAATGCTGGCATTCAGTGTGGTGTTGGCCCACCCTTAGCTTTCATGACAGCTTCCACTACGTTGAAGATTAACGTCACTATGAAGTTGGAACATCAGGGCGTGATTTCTTTCGAGATCGTAATTAAACCCTTATGACCATTCTTCTATGTCTCCGTGCTACAATACGTCATCCGCTTCGTCTTTCCGCTCAACATATCACTACAAGCTGCTCAGTTCCGGCCACAAACGCCCTAGTGACACAGAGGGAGAAGCGATGGTAATTTCTGAGAACATTTCCATGGAGAAAAACATCGGTTTGCCTGAAATACTTTAAAAAATTGATTAAAAATAGCAGCCGAGGTTCGTGGAGACACAACACCTGCTCCGTTGACAGCCAACACCTACCATCATCGTAATAATTGATGCTTAGGTGTCTTATTCTACCCGAAACATTCTTTCTTTTTTCTTCATCAGTCTTCTGAGAGGTTTGATGCGGTCCGCCACGAATTCCTTTCCTGTGCTAACCTCTCCATCTCAGAGTAGCACTTGCAACCTAAGTCCTCAATTATTTGCTTGACGTATTCCAATCTACGTCTTCCTCTACAGTTTTTGCCCTCTACAGCTCCCTCTAGTACCATAAAAGTCATTCCCTCATGTCTTAAAATATGTCGTATCATTCTGTCCCCTCTTTTTGTCAGTGTTTTCCACATATTCCTTTGCTCTCCAATTCTGCGCATAACCTCCTCATCCCTTACCTTATCAGTTCACCTAATTTTCAACGTTCGTCTGTAGCACCACATCTCAAATGCTCCAATTTTCTTATGTTCCGGTTTTCCCACTCTCCATCTGCCGCTACCATGCAATGGTGTACTCCAAACGTACTTTCTTTTTCTTCCTCAAACTGAGACCTAACTTTGATACTAGTAGACTTCTCTTGGCCAAGAATGCCCTTTTTGCCAGTGCTTTTGATCACCTCCTTGCTCCGTCTGCCACTGATGATTTCCCTACCTAGGTAGCAGAATTCCTTAACTTCATCTATTTCTTGACAATCAATCCTGATGTTAAGTTTCTCGCTGTTCTAATTTCTGATACTTCTCATAACTTTCATCTATCTTCGATTTATTCTCAATCCATATTATGTACATATTAGACTGTTCATTCCATTTAGCAGATCATGTAATTCTGCATGACTTTCACTGAGAATAGCAATGTGATTACAGAATGTTATCACTGACATGCTTTCATCTTGAACTTTAATTCCACTTTTGAACTTTTCTATTGTATCCGCCATTGCTTCTTCGATGTACACAGAGTGTTGCAAAAAGGTAAGTCCCAAACTTTCAGGAAACATTCCTCACACACAAAGAAAGAAAATATGTTATGTAGAGATGTGTCCGGAAACGCTTACTTTCCATGGTAGAGCTCATTTTATTACTTCTCTTCAAATCACGTTAATCGTGGAATGGAAACACACAGCAATAGAACGTACCGACTTCAAACACTTTGTTACAGGAAATGTTCAAAATGTCCTCCGTTAGCGAGGATACGTGCATCCACCCTCCGTCGCACGAATCCTTGCTACGCTGATGCATCACAGCCGTCCAAAATACGAGCACGAAGAGTCTCTACATTTGGTACCGGGGTTGCGTAGACGAGAGCTTTCAAAAGCCCCCATAAATGAAAGTCAAGAGGGTTGAGGTCAGGAGAGCGTGGAGGCCACAGAATTGGTCCGCCTCTACCAATTCGTCGGTCACCGAATCTGTTGTTGAGAAGCGTACGAACACTTCGACTGAAATGTGCAGGAGCTCCATCGTGCATGAACTACATGTTGTGTCGTACTCGTAAAGGCACATGTTCTAGCAGCACAGGTACAGTATCCCGTATGAAATTATGATAACGTGCTCCATTGAGCGTAGGTGGAAGAACGTGGAGCCCAATCAAGACATCACCGACAACGCCTGCCCAAACGTTCACAGATAATCTGTGTTGATGACATGATTGCACAATTGCGTGCGGATTCTCGTCACCCCACACATGTCGATTGTGAAAATTTACAATTTGATCGCGTTGGAATGAAGCCTCATCCGTAAAGAGAACATTTGCACTGAAATGAGGATTGACGCATTGTCGGATGAACCATTCGCAGAAGTGTACTCGTGGAGGCCAATCAGCTGCTGATAGTGCCAGCACACGCTGTACACGGTACGGAAACAACTGGTTCTCCCGTAGCACTCTCCATACAGTGACGTGGTCAACGTTACCTTGTACAGCAGCAACTTCTCCGACGCTGACATTAGGGTTACCGTCAACTGCACGAAGAATTGCCTCGTCCATTGCAGGTGTCCTCGTCGTTCTAGGTCTTCCCCAGTCGCGAGTCGTAGGCTGGAATGTTCCGTGCTCCATAAGACGCCGATCAATTGCTTCGATGTCTTCCTGTCGGGACACCTTCGTTATGGAAATCTGTCTCGATACAAACGTACCGCGCCACGGCCATTGCCCCGTGCTAATCCGTACATCAAATGGCCATCTGCCAACTCCGCATTTGTAAACATTGCACTGACTGCAAAACCAAGTTCGTGATGAACACTGACCTGTTGATGCTACGTACTGATGTGCTTGATGCTAGCTCTGTAGAGCAATGAGTCGCATGCCAACACAAGCACCGAAGTCAACATTACCTTCCTTCAATTGGGCCAACAGGCGGTGAGTCGAGGAAGTACAGTACATACTGACGAAACTAAAATGAGCTCTAAAATGGAAATTAAGCGTTTCCGGACACGTGTCCACATAACATCTTTTCTTTGTTTGTGTGTGAGGAATGTTTCCTCAAAGTTTGGCCGTACCTTTTTGTAACACCCTGTATATTTAACAGTAGGATCGCAAGACATCCCTATCTTATTACCTTTCAAATCCGAGCACTTCGTTCTTCCTCTTCCACTGTTTTCGTTCCGTTTTTATCTCGTACGTATTGTGTATTATCCGTCTTTCCTAATACCTTACCGCTATTTTCCTCAGAATTTCGACACCTTGCACCATTTTACGATGTCGAACGCTTTCTCGAGGTCGACAAATCCTATGAACCTGTCTCGATTTCTCTTCAGTCCTGCTTCTATTGTCAACGTCAGAGCTGCCTCTCTGGTGCCTTTACGTTTCCTAAAGTTAAGCTGATCGTCATCTAACACATCTTCTGTGCATTATTCTTATCAGCAACTTGCTGTTAAGCCGATTGTACGATAATTGTTGCACTTGTCAGTTCTTGCAATCTGCCGAATGTGCACACGATGTTTCTCCGAAATTCAGATGGTGTAGACCTATTGCCAGACTCATCCATTCTATACACCAACGAGAAAAGGCCTTTTTTTTGCCTCTCCCCCTCCCTATTGTTTTTAGAAATTCTGGTGGCATCTTATCTTTCCCTACTGCCTTTCTCGATCTTAAGTCGTCCACTTCTGATTCTTGTACTAGATCCTCTATCTCTTCTACATCTCTTCTTTCATCACATCATCACACAATCTTCCCCCCTGATCGAGGCCTTTTGCATCTGTCTGCTCTCTCCTCAGGCAACGATTGCCAATAAGTACACTCCTGGAAACAGAAATAAGAACACCGTGAATTCATTGTCCCAGGAAGGGGAAACTTTATTGACACATTCCTGGGGTCAGATACATCACATGATCACACTGACAGAACCACAGGTACATAGACACAGGCAACAGAGCATGCACAATGTCGGCACTAGTACAGTGTATATCCACCTTTCGCAGCAATGCAGGCTGCTATTCTCCCATGGAGACGATCGTAGAGATGCTGGATGTAGTCCTGTGGAACGGCTTGCCATGCCATTTCCACCTGGCGCCTCAGTTGGACCAGCGTTCGTGCTGGACGTGCAGACCGCGTGAGACGACGCTTCATCCAGTCCCAAACATGCTCAATGGGGGACAGATCCGGAGATCTTGCTGGCCAGGGTAGTTGACTTACACCTTCTAGAGCACGTTGGGTGGCACGGGATACATGCGGACGTGCATTGTCCTGTTGGAACAGCAACTTCCCTTGCCGGTCTAGGAATGGTAGAACGATGGGTTCGATGACGGTTTGGATGTACCGTGCACTATTCAGTGTCCCCTCGACGATCACCAGAGGTGTACGGCCAGTGTAGGAGATCGCTCCCCACACCATGATGCCGGGTGTTGGCCCTGTGTGCCTCGGTCGTATGCAGTCCTGATTGTGGCGCTCAGCTGCACGGCGCCAAACACGCATACGACCATCATTGGCACCAAGGCAGAAGCGACTCTCATCGCTGAAGACGACACGTCTCCATTCGTCCCTCCATTCACGCCTGTCGCGACACCACTGGAGGCGGGCTGCACGATGTTGGGTCGTGAGCGGAAGACGGCCTAACGGTGTGCGGGACCGTAGCCCAGCTTCATGGAGACGGTTGCGAATGGTCCTCGCCGACACCCCAGGAGCAACAGTGTCCCTAATTTGCTGGGAAGTGGCGGTGCGGTCCCCTACGGCACTGTGTAGGATCCTACGGTCTCTGCGTGCATCCGTGCGTCGCTGCGGTCCGGTCCCAGGTCGACGGGCACGTGCGCCTTCCGCCGACCACTGGCGACAACATCGATGTACTGTGGAGACCTCACGCCCCACGTGTTGAGCAATTCGGCGGTACGTCCACCCGGCCTCCCGCATGCCCACTATACGCCCTCGCTCAAAGTCCGTCAACGGCACATACGGTTCACGTCCACGCTGTCGCGGCATGCTGCCAGTGTTAAAGACTGCGATGGAGCTCCGTATGCCACGGCAAACTGGCTGACACTGACGGCGGCGGTGCACAAATGCTGCGCAGCTAGCGCCATTCGACGGCCAACACCGCGGTTCCTGGTGTGTCCGCTGTGCCGTGCGTGTGATCATTGCTTGTACAGCCCTCTCGCAGTGTCTGGAGCAAGTATGGCGGGTCTGACACACCGGTGTCAATGTGTTCTTTTTTCCATTTCCAGAAGTGTATTTTATTGTGGTCTGAACTGTTTTAATCCATTCTTAAAGAAGGAACAATATTTTCCGGTGGAGCAGTTATTTAGGTCCTTCCTGACGTCGTGTGAGGCAAGGTGTGCTCCCCTAGTTTCGACAGGGCCGCCGGAGTGATATCGCACGCGCTGACCTCTGCCGGCCGAGTTGGGAACTGCGGCGTGTCGGGCTCTCCCGTTGTAACAAGCGGCGCAGCCCACTGCAGTAATTGGCGGTCGGCGCCCTGCAACCACCTGTGGAGCCCGGAGTCAGCCACTCGGAGCTCATTAGGAGAACGAGGCGCGCATGCGCCGACGTGGCGCGCATGCGCAGACGGTCCGCGCATGCGCAGACTACACCCGTTGCTCCACAGCTGGCTTCCTGGCGTTAGCGCAACGCGGAACGAGGGTTTTTTTCTTTTTCACACTGCAAGTGCGTCTCGCAAGTCAGCGCGCACTGCCGAGAAATGGGATCGTGCAGCAATTGTGATCGGCAGTTCTCAGATTTTTTCCGCGTTCTTGCATTAACGTACATCTTTTTGACACCCACACTGATTACGACCGTTCTTACATCTCTGTACATTATTTTTCCTGTTAATTGGACACAAAACACCTGTTTATTTAGTAGAACCGTGTAATATAATTACTGAAAGTCGTGTCCTTCGGCAGCTAGATCCTTTAGTCAGTTTTCGAGTTGACTCAGAGGTAGAGCCAGTTTCCGAGATCATTTAACAGATGTGAAGCGCTGTTCAGAAAGGCCAGGCTGCATGGACCAGTGGGGTAAAATATCCCACCGACGCCCATCCAGAGTTAGCGTCTCTCGGTTTGCAAAATGTTTTGTGGTGTTGCCTTGAAGCAGAATGAGTTCCGGACATTTTGTCTTTTATGCGATATTGCAGTGTCTGTGTTGTTCTGGTTACAATGCGTACACATCCAGAAGAACAGCCGTTACGAAACGGATCAAATGTATTCGTAATTGCGAAAGTGGATAAGCGTGACCTGTAGCACGGAAGGACAGCAATGATAATTTGTGCCGGGCCGTGACTCTAACCCGAATTTCCTCCTTATAACTAGCGGTAAAATTCATTGTGGTCATTCTCTTCTACGTCTTATCACGGTAGAAGTGTAATACGTATGTGTGTGTTTGTGGCCACTTTATCACGGGATAATTATATATTTTTATGTTTATAATTATATGTTTTATGATTTCGGTTGGGGTGGCTAGCATGAGACTTTTAATTAACTTATACCGCGATAACACTCGTTGGGACATGGGGTGCCCCGAAGTACGTACGATATAATACAGGGTGATTCAAAAAGAATACCACAACTTTAGGAATTTAAAACTCTGCAACGACAAAAGGCAGAGCTAAGCACTATCTGTCGGCGAATTAAGGGAGCTATAAAGTTGCATTTAGTTGTACATTTGTCCGCTTGAGGCGCTGTTGACTAGGCGTCAGCGTCAGTTGATGCTAAGATGGCGACCGCTCAACAGAAAGCTTTTTGTGTTATTGAGTACGGCAGAAGTGAATCGACGACAGTTGTTCAGCGTGCATTTCGAACGAAGTATGGTGTTAAAGCTCCTGATAGGTGGTGTATCAAACGTTGGTATTAACAGTTTACAGAGAATGGGTGTTTGTGCAAAGGGAAAAGTTGTGGACGGCCGAGAACGAGTGATGAAAATGTAGCCCTGATCTTACCCCATGCGATTTTTTCTTATATGGTGTTTCGGCCACCTCTCCCAGCCACCATTGATGATTTGAAACGAGAAATAAGAGCAGCTATCCAAACTGTTACGCCTGATATGCTACAGAGAGTGCGGAACGAGTTGGAGTATCGGGTTGATATTGCTCGAGTGTCTGGAGGGGGCCATATTGAACATCTCTGAACTTGTTTTTGAGTGAAAAAAAAAACCTTTTTAAATACTCTTTGTAATGATGTACAACAGAAGGTTATATCATGTTTCTTTCATTAAATACATATTTTTAAAGTTGTGGTATTCTTTTTGAATCACCCTGTATTTTTGAAACACAGCGCGCGTCTCACCGCCTTCTAGTAAATAGTTTGCGTGAGGAAAGAAAATACGCGAATTCTTCCGCAAGCTGTAATTGTTAATATGCGTCTCAGGGGCTGTTGGTTATTTATGTACCAAACGACATAAAGATTCACGGACTGCAATGATTTTCAATATTTCTTGTTCATTATTTGCAAGGCAAAACTGGAGAGGATCTCATCTGCCGTTGGGCGGCCAAAACGAAACATACTGAACTCATTCAGTGCCGTGAATTTTTGGTAAATCAAATCTATCACTACTGTCTTTAACCTTGAAATTAATGAGTGATCGAAACAGAAGTCTCTCGCATTTACATTTAATATTATGACATCAAATTTTAATTAAATAATGCAGTCAGCGTAATGGCCGACTAAATCGTGCTGGCGGAGAAGAGATCACTGCACTACGAAGTTCTGCAAAAATTTTTGTTAATTATAATTAATGGTTGCGATCACCAGAGGTGACATCTAAGTCAATCATACACACTTTATAATAACAATTTCTATTATATTTTGTAAGTACATGTAAAACGTTAATTATCAGACATAACTACAATGGCGGCCTACCTCTACACAAAACAAAACAGGAGAGCTTTCTACATCTACAACCACATCTACATGGATACGCTGCAAATCACATTTAAGTGCCTGGCAGAGGGTTCATCGAACCACCTTCACAAGTCTCCATTATTCCAATCTCGTACAGCGCGCGGAAAGAATGAACACCTATATCTCTCCCTATAAGCTCTGATTCCCTTATTTTATGACGGTTATCATTCCTCCCTATGTAGGTCGGTGTCAACAGAATATTTTCGCATTCGGAGGAGAACGTTGGTGATTGGAATTTCGTGAGAAGATCCCGTCGCAACGAAAAACGCCTTTCTTTTAATTACGTCCAGCCCAAACCCTGTATGATTTCTGTGACACTCTCTCCCGTATTTCGCGATAGCACAAAACGTGCTGCCTTTCTTTGAACTTCTTCGATGTACTCCTTCAGTCCGAACTGGTAAGGATCCCAAACCGTGCAGCAGTATTCTGAAAGTGGACGGACAAGCGTAGTGTAGGCAGTGTCCTTAGTAGGTCTGTTACATTTTCTAAGTGTCCTGCCGATAAAGCGCAGTCTTTGTTTAGCCTTCCCCAAACTTCCCGACATTTTCCATGTGATCCTTCCAATTTAAGTTGTTCGTAATTGTAATACCTAGCTATTTAGTTGAATTTACGGCTTTTAGATTAGACTGATGTATCGTGTAACCGAAGTTTAACGAGTTCCTTTCAGCACTCGTGTGGATGACCTCACACTTTTCGTTATTTATGGTCAACGCCACTTTTCGCACCATTCAAATATTTTTTACTAAATCGTTTGGCAGTTTGTTTTGATCTTCTGATGACTTTATTAGTCGATAACGGCAGCGTCATCTGCAAAAAAGTGAAGACGGCTGCTCAGATTGCCTCCGACATCGTTTATATAGCTAAGGAACAGCAAAGGGCCTGTGACACTACCTTGGGGAACGCCAGAAATCACTTCTGTCTTGCTCGATGACTTTCCGTCAATTACAACTAACTGTTTATCAAAACTAGACGTGATTGTCTTATTTGGGAGTTCCGCTATCGTTCATTAAATAAAATACGGCGTTTTAATCTTCGATCGCTATTCTGTATTTTCAATCAATTGCCGGTTTTGGGCTAGCTGCCCATCTTCAGATCATATGTTGTAGTTACAGAGTAACTTGTCCGTACAGAACACACGGTTCACTGTCATAAGTAGCCCAAAACCGGTAATTGATTGAAAATTCAGAATAGCGATCGAAGACTGAAACGCCATATTTTACAACGAACTGTAACCTCTCTGACAGGAAATGGCAAATCCAGTCACATAACTGAGACGATATTCCATAAGCAGGCAATTTCACTAAGAGCCGCTTGTGTGGTACAGTGTCAAAAGCCTTCCGGAAATCCAGAAATACGGAATCGATCTGAAATCCCTTGTCAATAGCACTCAGCACTTCATGCGAATAAAAAGCTAGTTGTGTTATCACAACAACGATGTTTTCTAAACCCATGTTGACTGTGTGCCAACAGACCGTTTTCTTCGAGGTAATTCATAATGTTCGAACACAATATACGTTCTAAAATCCTGCTACATATCGACGCTACCGGTATGGGTCTGTAATTTCGTGGATTACTCCTGCTACCTTTCTTGAATATTGGTGTGACCTGTGCAACTTTCCAGTCTTTGGGTACGCATCTTTCGTCGAGCGAACGGTTGTGTATGAATGTTAAGTATGGAGCTAATGTATCAGTATACTCCGAAAGGAACCTAATTGGTGTACAGTCTGGACCAGAAGACTTGCTTTTATTAAGTGATTTGAGTTGCTTCATTTGTCCGAGGATATTTACTTCGACGCAGATTTTAGTAAAGCAATAGTCTCTGGTCACGTTCGTTTTCATTACGCAGATAAAAAGAACGTTCTTTTACTTTTATATCACATCGGTGTTTGTGATTTTTTGGTGGTATTATTTAACTTTTTAAGCCTTTCTTATACATCACGCACACATGTAAGGTGTCAGGCAAATCCAACAGCTTTCATGAAAACCCTGACATAAGCAAATCCAGTAGTATGTCACATAGCTCGGAATAAATCGTGACATTAAATTAACCAAAGTAATACGAGTAACGAGTGAGCAAATGGAATACCACAGACTAACACAAGAATGCCTAAATGCGTGTCGTACCTTCCCACCGTGAGGCAGACGCAGTTCCGAGGGGAGAAACGAGGACAGAAGCCGAGAGCAGAACCGTGTTAAGCTAGATAAGGGAGGGGCTGCGCACCCACGCCGCGAGCCTACCTGTACAACTATACAACCCGCACGTTTTAGTGAGAGGCTTTTTCGCGTCTCAGGTAGGTCAAGGACAACCCCCAGCCCATGTTAAAAGCTAGAGCCCTCCAGAAAAGCAGTATAGATCTTACGATAACACAAAAAGGGCCACTAGCGTGAGACTTTTTCGCGTGTCTGTTACATTAGGATCACTCCCCAGCCCTTGTTAAAAGATAGAGCCCTCCAGAAGAGCATTATAGATCTTACGATAACGCTAAAAGGACCACACCAGCTGCAGGTTTTAGCGTGAGACTTTTTAGCGTCTCTGTTACGTTGCAAACTTTAAAAACATTGCCTCACCACGAAAAGTATAACGTTTCTCATTGGATAGACAGAATTTTTGTAGGCGGAGCTTAAGGTTAACATTGAGACCGTGATTGGTCAGATGAAAACATAGCCAGATAGTTTTCTTTAAACTAACTTCGGTAAATTGTAGCAAGGAGAAGTTAGGACAGAGTTAGTTCCGAGACGGCGGGCTGGATGGCTGGTGCGCCGGCCGCTGCCGCCCTGACGCTGCCTAAACACCGACAAGGTAATGAACGCACGCGATGCCGCATAACAGCGCATAAGGCTTCACTCAGAACTGCAGAAGTCTCATCTGTTACACTCCCTTTTTGCGTAATACTAGTGTCAATCGTAAATTAAAGCTCATGGTGTTCACATTTGCCACTTGAAGAACAGGACTGAAACGCGATGATTTTTCTTTTATATAGTTATTGAGAAGCCACATCAGCCACTGTAATTTACGACAAGTTAGATAAGTTATTAAAGATAATTGACGGTCACTGTAGACCATTTTGATAGTTTTCTCTTTTGTGAAACTTAAATTAAACCTACATTATAGATGTGATATGGCATAGGTCATCCTTCGAACGATTGTAGAACTTGGAAACCCATTTAGGGAATATTCGTTCACATTTTTGTTGAACGCAGTTGGTTTTTACTATCCTGTATTAAAACATTTCCTTTTATCAATAGTGCAATTTATAAACGATGTTTTGTGAGTAGAATAAAATTTCCAGTGGTAAACGTAACTGCTTTTTCGACGTTATTTTACCAGCTAACTAAAAATAGGAAAGCCTTGAACCCCTTCCACTAAATTTAGTTAGTATTAAGATTCTTTTAGAGGCAGTGCAGTGGAGCTGACGCTGAGATCATTTAGTATTTGGTTATATCATCGCTAGTCTCACTGAACTCTTCTGAATTCTACACGTCATGTGTGGTCTGGCGTCTCCTTACCAGCAACAGGTCCCAGGTTCAAACTAGTCAATTCCCCAAAAAAGACGCTCAGAGCGTCGTTGCGCCAAAGTGGTAGGGAGACACGATATAGAACAATCAGACACCACCATGAATGTTTAGACACATATGCACTCGTGAACTTTGCCTTTCTCCAAATCTCCATTTACGTGACGTACCGTCACACTCTGACGGTAGCCATTCGCAATTGCAAACTCGTTTGATGTATTTGCATTTTTTAAGTGATCGACACGGATGAAGTAATTGTGCTTCGTACTTCGAGCATGAAGGATTTGATCCGGTTGAAAGCAGCCCGTGGCTACGGCGCATCGAACAGGACCAATTGTGTCTCCCACCTCCGAATCGCTGTCTCGGAAACGTCGAAGCCAATCTGTGCGAGTTGTTGCCCGCGGAGCGTGTTCTCCGAACGCTTCCTCTAGAAAGCAGATTCACTGAGGTCAGGCGATGTTAGCGGAGAAGTAACGCTTTCGCAGACGGTACAAAAGCCGACGTGTTGAACGCGCTAAATCCATACATTCTTTCTACTCCACTCGAAAGTTACACACAGATCCGAAAGCCCACTGTTTCTAATGTTAGCCAGGTATTACGTCGCTGTGCGCTACGCTGCACTTGTACGAGAGTCACTCCGAAAGAAATGCACACTTTTTTTTTTAAACCCATCTTTTATTCTACACGTCTGAAACTTTTACACTGTGTAGAGACGTCCTTTAGGAACAATATTTTCATTTCTCCGCATAATTTCCATCCCTCTCAACGGCCTTACGCCATCTTGGAACCAGCGCCTGTATAGCCGCACAGTAAAATTCTGGACCGACCTGTTGGAGCCACTGTTTGGCAGCGTGCACGAGGGAGTCATCGTCTTCAAACCTTGTTCCGCCAAGAGAGTCTTTCAGTTTCCCAAAGAGATGATAGTCACATGGAGCCAGGTCAGGACCTTAAGGCGGGTGTTTCAGTGTTGTCCATCCGAGTTTTGTGATCGCTTCCACGGTTTTTTGACTGACACGTGGCCGTGCTTTGTCGCGCAACAGCAAAACATCCTGCTTTTGCCGGTGTGGTCGAACACGACTCAGTCGAGCTGGAAGTTTCTTCAGTGTCGTCACATATGCATCAGAATTTATCGTAGTTCCACTTGGCACGATGTCCACAAGCAAGAGTTCTTCGGAATCGAAAAACACCGCAGCCGTAACTTTTCCAGCACAATGTGTGGTTTTGAATTTTTTTTCTTGGGTGGAATTGCATGATTCCACTCCATTGATTGCCTCTTCGTCTCTGGTGAAAAATGACGGAGCCATGTTTCATCACCTGTCACAATTCTTCCAAAAAATTCATCTCTACCATTCTCGTACTGATCCAAAAGTTTGCTGCATACCGTTGTTCTTGTTTCTTTGTGAGCCACTGCCAACATCCTGGGAACCCACCTGGCACAAACCTTTAACGCCAACACTTCCAGTATTCTGCAAACACTTCCTTCCCCTATCCCAACGTAGCGTTACAATTCGTTCCCTGTGATGCGTCTGTCAGCAGTCACCACTTCGTTACCTCCCTGCACGTTGTCTGGAGTGTGTGCAGTACGAGGCCTGCCGCTGCGAGGGCAATCCTCAATATTGCCGTGCCCGCTTTCGTCACGTAACCTGCTCGCCCACCGACCAACTGTACTGCGATCGTCAGCTGCATCTCCGTACACCTTTTTCAACTTCTTGTGGATGTTCCCCACTGTCTCGTTTTGACAGCACAGGAATTCTATGACAGCGCGTTGCTTCTGACGAACCTCAAGTGTAGCAGCCATCTTGAAGACGTGCTGTGACGGCGCCACTCACGGTAACAGGTTGAACTAAGTTTGAAAACAAGCGGGAAGGATGTATCTACACACTGTAAAACTTTCACACATTCAGAATGAAAAGTGTATTTTTACAAAAAATAGTGTGCATTGATTTTGGAGTGACGTTCGTAGAACTACTGCTCTTGATATACATATCTACTTGTAGATCTACTGCTGCCGTCAACAGCGAAAATTAATTCCGGCTGCCAGTGTCTCTCTACCTCACGGTGTGTGGCGGAAGGTACTTCTGATCCCCGCCTCCAGTGCGAAGAACGAATACCGCCAGACCTTTGTGTTGGCTCTAATTTTTCGAATTTTCTCCTTATGGTAAGGTGGCCGTCCATCCCGTTTTTTTTTTTTTTTGTGTGTCTGTCCCGAATTTTTTCAAAGGTAATTCGGGACACCTGTTTGTCCCGAAATTAACAATCATGACCCATGACCCAGTTTGTTGCGAATTATTAGTTTTAGTTTCGGTGGGAAATTGTTTGACAGGAGGGTACGACAAATTGTGGAAACCGTTATGAAACTGTTTCTACTGTGCAAACACTTGTTGGCCGCAGCTCGAACAGGTAATGGACAGCCAGAGACCACGGCAACTGGGAAAAAGTTGGACTCGAACGCATTCTCGCGGGCGAAACGGTTCTAACCGTAACTCGAACAGAAGGAGGAAGAAATATGCATATTTTCTAATAGCTATGGGAGAGGCAGAGGAGATTTTAGGGCAAACATGCAGGCGAAATACAAAGTAATTCGAACAGACGAACAGCAATATACGCTCTCGCTGACTGCCGTCGCCAACGCAGTGTAAGCTGGTCTCTAGGATACTACAATTTGTCTCCTGTGTGCGCCATATTGTATCAGATTGCATTTCGTATTACATCGTGTTATGGTATATTAAGTTTGATAAGTTTAGTTGCTTTTCCTCGCCAATGACAACAGCAATACGTCTGCGCGAGAATGAGTTCAAAGAAGCGCAAGCGCTCCTTCAATGAAACAATTGCAGAAAGAATTTCCATTCTTCAGTGACATTAGTTCTTCGGACTCAAAAGGAAGAGTGAGGTGCAACACGTGTGCTTCTGGTTTCTCACTAAGTCACAGTGTACGTGGCGATATACAACTACATTTAAAAAGTGAGAAACATAATAGAGCAGTGTGTGCAGCAGCGTCTAGTGCAACATTAAAGTCATTTTTTACATGAGAGAAACTTTCTGGTTAGGAGGAGAGGTTAGTTGCAACTGAGGGCTTTCTTGGGTATCATACAATTCAGCACAATCATAGTTTCAGATCTATGGACTGTACATCGAAGCTTCTTCAAGCGACATTAGAGCCCAAATTTGCTTGTGCACGTACAAAAACAGAGGCGATAATTGCGAATGTGTTAGCTCCTCATGCATTAGATATGCACAGTTCGCTGTAGAAACCATGAAAGCAATGTTAGTAAGTAGAATAAATTCTGATGAAACTTGTGTCGAGTTTATTCATATGTTGTTGAAAAACACAGACTTGATAAAGAAAATTCACAGCACTGATAAATACAGTTGCCCTGATTCTCTTTGTAACAAATTTAATTCATATTTTGTACTTACTACATTTAATTGAAACCTTCTTCTCATATAGTAAATAAATAAATGTAGTTATTTGCAAAATTTTTAATGTGTCTCGGATTTGGGCCTAGGAAATGTGTTAATGTCCCCAATTTGAGTCTAGAAAATATGGTCACCTTATTTGTGGTCATATCGGAAGACACGTATGGGTGGAAGTCGCATGTTGTCAGAGTGTTGCCGGGAAGTTCTCTCTGGAAATGTCAGCAGTACCCTCGTCCGCAATGCACAGAAAATGGCTGCCAGTGGAGTTTGTCGAATCTGTAAAGCTCTCCGGCCGACTACACAATCTAGCGACGAAACGCTCCGCTCTTCGTGGGATTATCTGTTTCGAGACAGAAGGGGTACCAGCAGAGGCTTGCAACACCACGTAACAATAAGTCCTTGGAGAATGCCGTGTTCCTGTGAATACTCCATACGTGCGCAGAACCAGGTGTACCGGTATGAAATGAGCGTTGAGATACAAATGTGTCGATAGCGAACATCTGTTGTGAACGAGCCTTAATTTCTTTTTTGTTTCGTTTGTATGACATCTGTCAAAGATATTTAGTATACATCAAGTCATGGAACACACAACATCATATGCTTTCATCGTGTTAACAATGCCGAACTTTGTACCAGAAACTGATGATGTGCGGAAAGCATTAATTTTTTGTTTTCATTCGAAAAAAAGTGCTGCAGAGTCGCATCGAATGCTTGTCGAGGCATACGGTGATCATTCTCTATCAGAAGCAAAAGATGCTTTCAACGGTTCAGAAATAATGATTTTGATGTGACAAATGAAGAACGTGGAAGACTGCAAAAAAAGTTCGAAGACGCCGAATTGCAAGCAATATCGGATGAAGCAGAAGCAAATGGCAGCAATGCTGAATGTTGCACAAGAAACAATTTATGACCTGAAACTTGAAACTTCCTGGCAGATTGTGTGCCGGATCGACATTCGAACTGGGGACCTTTGCCTTTCGCGGGCAAGTGCTCTACCGACTGAGCTATCCAAGCACGACTCACGCCCCGTCCTCACAGCTTCACTTCCGCCAGTACCCCGTCTCCTACCTTCCAAAGAGCACTTGCCCGCGAAAGGCAAACGTCCCGAGTTCGAATCTCGCTCCGGCACACAGTTTTAGTCTGCCAGGAAGTTTCATATCAGCGCACATTCCGCTGTAGAGTGAAAATTTCATTCTAGAGTTTCTGACCGTTCCAAAGCTATGGGAAAGATCCAAAAGTGTGGAAAATGGGTGCCATACGAATTGAATGAAAGACAGATGCAAACCCGAAAAAAAAAATTTTGTTCGAAGACATGAAAGAAAATCAATTTTGAATCGAATTGTTAGTGGCGATGAAAAATGGATTTATTTTAAGAATCCTAAACGGGAAAAATCGTGGTTTAATCCGGGACAACCGTCAACGTCGACTGCAAAACTAGGTCGATTCGGCAAGAGACAATGCTGCGTGTTTGGCGGTATCAGAAAGGTGTGGTGTATCGTGAGCTTCCAAAACCCGGTGAAACTGTGAGTACTAATCGCTACAGACAACAAATGATCAATTTGAACTATGCATTGATCGAGAAAGGATGGACCAGAAGACACGGCAAAGTAATTTTTTTCACCACAATGCACCTGCACGCGAAGCAAAACTGGTTCAGGATGCAATCAAAACACTTGGCTGGTAGCTGCTAACCGACCCGCCGTATTCACCAGACCTGGCCCCTTCCGAGTACCATTTGTTTTCATCAATGGGACACTTCGATTCCTACGAAGAAGTCGAAAATTGGGTGTCTGATTGGTTTGCTTCAAAAGACGAACATTTCTATTGGCGTGGTGTCCACAAATGGCCAGAAAGGTGGTCAAAATGTATAGAAAGCAATGGTCAGTACTTTGAATGAAATGTTTTTACTTTTCAATTCAAAATTACTGTTTCATTTTCACAAAAAGAACGCTCATTTCATACCGGTACATCTGGTATACTCCGTTCATCGTATGAATAAACCTGATGCAAATAAACACAAACGGGAGAACTGGACAGCAGCCGTAGTAGACGTACACTGGTGTTACAATTTTGGAAGTACGTTGCAGTTATGTAATAGATGTACTATTACTAAGTTATGTTAAAAGGATATTTAAGATACTCAGATGTATTAAGAGCCATCAACGTTCTTCTTAAATCACGCTTTAGCTACGTAGTTCCTATCGAAAAAATCTTCTACACTCACAATCTCTCTGCTGTTGTGTCCCAATTGTCGCGCAGTGTGAGAATGGCACAGGCTGCTTCCCAGTCCGTAGTGTAACACGCGTGTGGAACACGGTTAGAGAAATAGGCTGTTCTTCTCGTTTCTCATAAATTTACAGAAAAAAAGTCGGGTTTGAAATTTTGTCAGGGACTTCTGAGGTCATCAGTCCGCTAGAACGTAGAACTACTTAAACCTAACTAACCTAAGGACGTCACAGACATCCATGCCCGAGGCAGGATTCGAACGTGCGACCGTAGCAGTCGCGCAGTTCCAGACTGTAGCGCCTAGAACCGCTCGGCCACTCCGGCCGGTAGGAGCTCTGTTTCATACAGTTGAGGTACATATGGACGGCGAACATACACATTGTGTTCAATAGTATCTGGACACGTGGCTGAAAATGACTTACAAGTTCGTGGCGCCCTCCATCGGTAATGCTGGAATTCAGTATGGTGTTGGCCCACCCTTAGCCTTGATGACAGCTTCCACTCTCTCAATCATACCTTCAGTCAGGTGCTGGAAGGTTTCTTGGGAAATGCCAGCCCATTCTTCACGGAGTGCTGCACTGAGGAGAGGTATCGATGTCGGTCAGTGAGGGCTGGCACGAAGTCTGTGTTCCAAAACATCCCAAAGGTATTCTGTAGGATTCATGTCAGGACTGTGCAGGCTAGCCCATTAAGGGATGTTATTGTACTGTAACGACTGAGTCACAGGCCGTGTATTATGGCAGGTGCTGTCGATCGTGTTCAAAGATGCAGTTGCCATCCCCGAATTGCGTCTTCAACAGTGTGAAGCAAGAAGGTTCTCTGAAACATCAATGTACGCCTGTGCTGTGATAGTGCCACGGAAAACAGGCAGTGCAAGCCCTCTCCATGAAAAACACGACCACACCATTACACCACCGCCTCCGAATTTTACTGTCGGCACTACACACGCTGGCAGATGACGCTCACCTGGCATTCACCAAACCCACACCCTGCCATCGGATCGCCACATTGTGTACCGTGATTCGTCACTCCACACAACGTTTCTCCACTGTTCAATCGTCCAATGTCTACGCTCCTTCACCGAGCGAGGCGGCGTTTGGCATTTACCGGTGTCATGTGTGGCTTATGAGCTGCCGCTCCACCGGGAAATCCACATTTGATCTCCTCCCGGCTGACTGCCATAGTACCTTTAGTGGATCCTGATGCAGTTTGGAATACCTGTGTGATAGATGTCTGCCTATTACACATAACGAGCCTCTTCAACCGTCAGCGGTCTCTGTCAGTCAACAGACGAGGTCGGACTGTACGCTTTTGTGCTGTACGTGTCCCTTCACGTTTCCACTTCACTATCACATCGGAAACAATGGACCTAGGCCGGCTGCTGTGGCCGAGCGGTTCTGGGCGCTGCAGTCTGGAACTGCGCCACCACTGCAGTCGCAGGTTCGAATCCTGCCTCGGGCATGAATGTGTGTGAAGTCCTTAGGTTAGTTAGGTTTAAGTAGTTGTAACAAGGTAACCTCCCCATTGCACCCCCCCTCAGATTTAGTTATAAGTTGGCACAGTGGATAGGCCTTGAAAAACTGAACACAGATCAATCGAGAAAACAGGAAGAAGTTGTGTGGAACTATGAAAAAAATAAGCAAAATATAGAAACTGAGTAGTCCTTGCACAACATGGGCAACATCAAGGATAGCGTGAGCTCAGGAGCGCCGTGGTCCCGTGGTTAGCGTGAGCAGCTGCTGAGCGAGAGGTCCTTGGTTCAAGTCTTTCCTCGAACGAAAAGTTTACTTTCTATATTTTCGCAAAGTTATAATGTGTCATTCGTTCATTGACGTCTCTGTTCAGTGTAGTGAGTTTAGTGTCTGCGTTTTGCGACCGCAGCGCGAAACCGTGCGTTTAGTGCACGAGAGGACGTGCCTGTCCAATGGGAACCGAAAACATTTGATCGCAAGTTCATAGGTCAACCGATTCATCCACAGGAAAACACGTCTGATATATTCCATACGACACTGGTGACGGCATGTGCGTCACATGACAGGAATATGTTGTCGACCCATCTAACTTTTACATTTGGCGAATGGGTAAAAAGATTCTTCTACCTCGCCCGCTTTAGTTTTTGTTGTGGATGTGGTAATCACTATAAAAAAAAGTGACGAAAATGTAAGAGTTTGTCACATAAACTGCAACAAATGAATGCAACAGTTTCACAGTCGCACAGTTTTGCCTGTGCTCTGTCAAAACAAATGTTTTGTTTCGATGTTTGTTTACGTGTAGCGTCCCTATAGTACGGCGGACGGACGGAGAGATAATAATTGTCTGAAAATAAAAAGTTAAACTTTTCACTGCAGGGAAGACTTGAACCAAGGACCTCTCGTTCCGCAGCTGCTCACGCTAACCACCGAACCACGGCGCTCCTGAGCTCAGATTATCCTTGATGTTGCCTATTTTGCTTATGGACTACTCAGTTTGTATAGTTTGCTTATTTTTTTCATAGTTCCACACAACTACTTCTTGTTTTCTCGATTGATCTGTGTTCAGTTTTTCAAGGCCTATCCACAACATAACTAAATCTGAGGGGGGTGCGATGAGGAGGTTCCCTTGTAAGTTCTATGGGACTGATGAGCTCAAACGTTGTCTCATTAAGTAGTTCTAAGTTCTAGGGTACTGATGACCTCAGATGGGCCGTAGTGCTTAGAGCCATTTGAACCATTTGAAGTGGACGTAGCGATGTTTAGGGGTGTGGAAATCTCGCGTACAGACGTATGACACAAGTCACTCCCACGTTCGAAGCCCGTGAGTTCCACGGAGCGCCCCATTCTGCTCTGTCACGATGTCTGAAGACTGTTCAGGTCGCTGGTATGGAGTACTTGGCAGTAGGTGGCAGCACAGTGCACTAATATGAAAAACGTATGTTTTCGGGGGCGTCCGCATACTTTTGATCACACAGTGTATGTGATTCAGATCTGCAGAAAATTTGATAAAGGTCGGACGCCTGTAATGTTTTGGAGTCTCGATCAGTGTACACTTGGGTGTGTGTGTGTGGGGGGGGGGGGGGGGGAGGGGAGGAGGGGAGGGGGAGAGTAAGAGTCGTATCAGCGCCCGGTGTGGCACTGCGCGACAACCGTATAGGAGAAGATGCCAGCCTAGAAGAAGCGACCTTGCGGGCGGTAAAGAAAAAGCGCGAATGGGTCCGCATCGTACGTCAGCACGGCGAAGAGAGGGGGACGGGAGGGGATAGAAAGTGACTGTGGAGGGGTGTCAGGAAGAGGGGGGGGGGGGGGTACCGAGCAGCTAGGCTGACCGCCAAGGTCGGTCACAGACGGCTGCAGCACTGTGTGTGCTGCATACTGCCGCACTTCTCGGTAACACTCACTTCGCCACGACTCGGGACAGGCGAGGCCAGAGCAGCGCGGAATGACAGCAACTGGCGGGCGAACTGCACGGCTCGGGCCCGTTAATGTCTATTTACTGCTGCCGTGGTCTCCCGTCTTGCAGGCAGCTCTGCGCCATAACCCTTCCTATGCGACCCTCACCTCTACACCTACATCTATACTCCGCAAGCCACCCAACGGTGTGTGGCGGAGGGCACTTTACGTGCCACTGTCATTACCTCCCTTTCCTGTTCCAGTCGCGTACGGTTCGCGGGAAGAACGACTGTCTGAAAGCCTCCGTGCGCGCTCCAATCTCTCTAATTTTACATTCGTGATCTCCTCGGGAGGTATAAGTAGGGGGAAGCAATATATTCGATACCTCATCCAGAAACGCACCCTCTCGAAACCTGGACAGCGAGCTACACCGCGATGCAGAGCGCCTCTCTTGCAGACTCTGCCACTCGAGTTTGCTAAACGTCTCCGTAACGCTATCACAGTTACCAAATAACCCTGGGACGAAACACGCCGCTCTTCTTTGGACCTTCTCTATCTCCTCCGTCAACCCGACCTGGTACGAATCCCACACTGATCAGCAACACTCGAGTATAGGTCGAACGAGTGTTTTGTAAGCCACCTCCTTTGTTGATGGACTACATTTTCTAAGGACTCTCCCAATGAATCTCAACCTGGTACCCGCGTTACCAACAATTAATTTTTTATGATCATTCCACTTCAAATCGTTCCGCACGCATACTCCCAGATGTTTTACAGAAGTAACTGCTACCAGTGTTTGTTCCGCTATCATATAATCATACAATGAAAGATCCTTCTTTCTATGTATTCGCAATACATTACATTTGTCTATGTTAAGGGTCAGTTGCCACTCCTTGCACCAAGTGCCTATCCGCTGCACATCTTCCTGCATTTCGCTACAATTTTGTAATGCTACAACTTCTCTCTATACTACAGCATCATCCACGAAAAGCCGCATGGAACTTCCGACACTATCTACTAGGTCCTTTATACATATTGTGAAAAGCAGTGGTCCCATAACACTCCCCTGTGGCATACCAGAGGTTACTTTAACATATGTAGACGTCTCTCCATTGATAACAACATGCTGTGTTCTGTTTGCTAAAAATTCTTCAATCCAGCCACACAGCTGGTCTGATATTCCGTAGGCTCTTACTTTGTTTATCAGGCGACAGTGCGGAACTGTATCGAACGCCTTCCGGAAGTCAAGGAAAATGGCATCTACCTGTCAGCCTGTATCTAATATTTTCTGGGTCTCACTAACAAATAAAGCGAGTTGGGTCTCTCACGATCGCTGTTTCCGGAATCCGTGTAGATTCCTAGAGAGTAGATTCTGGGTTTCCAAAAACGACATGATACTCGAGCAAAAAACATGTTCTAAAATTCTACAACAGATCGACGTCAGAGATATAGGTCTATAGTTTTGCGGATCTGCTCGACGACCCTTCTTGAAGACTGGGACTACCTGCGCTCTTTTCCAATGATTTGGAACCTTCCGTTCCTCTAGAGACTTGCGGTACACGGCTGTTAGAAGGGGGGCAAGTTCTTCTGTGTACTCTGTGTAGAATCGACTCCCCTGCCAATATCTATGAGGAGCACGTGAGCAGGGGACTGTCCAAGCAGGTGGAGGCTGTGTAACGGTGTGAGGCGTTTGCAGATGGAGTGGTATGGCACCCCTGATACGTCTAGATACGACTCACGCAGGTGAGAGGTAAGTAAGTGTCCTATCTGATCAGGTGCATCCATTGGTGTCCACTGTGCATTCCGGCGGGCTTGGGCAATTCCAGCAGGACAATGCGACACCCCACACATCCAGAAGTGCTACAGAGTCTCTTCTGAGGTTAAACACACCCTCTCGAGAATATCTGGGACGCCTTGCGACGTGCTGTTCGGAAGATATCTGCACGCCGTCGCACTCTTACGAGTTTACGGGCACCGCTGCAGGACCCACGGTGTCAGCTCCACCCAACACTACTTCAGACATTAGTAGAGTCCACTGCACGTCGCGCTGCGCCACTTCTGCGTGTTGGCGGGGCCCCTACACGATACCAGGCGGGTGTACCAGTTTGACTCTTCAATTTAGTCGTCAGCTTTCCGACTGGTTCGCGTCACGTTTTTCTTTCCATCCAGTGTAAGTAAGGCAGTTGTCTCGTGATGTTTCTGACGCCACTACGGCGACTTGCGAGTGAATGAGGATAGAATGCTGATGAAAGACACACGACACCCAGTCGTCTCGAACCAGAGAAAAATCCCTGAACCCGCCGGGAATCGAACCCGGGACCCCGTGCCCGGGAAACGAGAACGCCACCGCAAGACCACGAGTCGCGGACAGTTCAGTTGTGATGTTCAACATCCAAGTACGTGGCAGGATATTCGAGAGAAGCAAGTCAAGTTGACGCGGGCTCTGAAAGCGTACCTTAACAGCTGCGAGCGATTCTTCATCTTCGACACTGTGAAACAAATCTCTTCTATTACAATCTCATTGCTTTCTATATTTTGGGGAATGGTAGTAGGGAAGAAAGTGAGGAAAAAATGTCCAATAAACGTGTGCTCTGAAATGCATACCTTAAAAGTTACGAGCGCTTGTTCGTCAGAAGAGCTGTGTTTCAAAGTAGCGAAGGTGATCGACTGCTCATAGCTGTTAAAAAGGGAGAGGAGGGGATGTATTTTAGAGCACGTATTGACTGGAGTTTTTTTCCTTCCTTTGTTCCATACTACCACTTAGCAAAAGATGGGAAGCAAAGAGCTTGCAGTAGAAGAGATTCGTTTCGTAGTATCGAAGATCAAGAATTGCCTGTAGGTTTTGCGTCCCGGAGCCCACGCTTACGTCACTTTTTCGTTTCAAACGATCGTTCCTGTCATATCCCTGACTATTGACCAACACTTCTGAAACAACCTGTATGTATGAAACTTTTTTTTTTTGCTGACAATAAGTAAGGCCGGTATTACACTATCAAATTTCTTTGTCAAAGAGTTGATCAAAGATGTGATCAAACATTCCGTCAAATATATTTGACAAAGATCTTTGACGTAGCGCTGGATGGGGTATTACACTGTCGTCATATTTCTCGTCAAAGTTCAAGATGGCTGACAACAACAACTTGTTATTAACCGCAGCAGTTGAACGGACCGCAATTTCATTGTGTGCACATGTGTGTGTTGACAGTCTTAAATTCTTGGGATTACAACTTGGTAATAAATTCAGTTGGGAGGAGCACACCACAGAGCTGCAGAAACGCCTTACCAAATCTGTATTTGCAATTCGAGTGTTAGGAGACATAGGCGACATAAAAATGGTAAAGCTAGCATACTTTGCCTACTTTCATTCCATAATGTCATATGGTATAATATTTTGGGGTAAACATTCAAGTCAAACAAAAGTTTTCACAGTCCAAAATCGTGTAATAAGTATTATTTGTGGAGTAAATTCACCGAAGTCCTGCAGGAACCTCTTCAAAGAACCGGGTATACTAACTACTGCCTCTCAGTACATTTATTCCTCAATGAAATTTGTCCTAAATAATATATCTCTTTTTCCAACAAACAACTCAGTTCATACATACAATACCAGAAACAAAACTGATCTGCACAGAGACTTAAAAGCACTTACTTTAGTTCAGAAAGGGGTCCACTACTCAGGAACACTCATCTTCAATAATTTGCCAGCAAACATAAAAAAATTTAGTTACAGATAGAGATCAGTTTAAAAGGAGCCTGAAAGAGTTACTAGTGGCCAACTCCTTGTACTCCATTGACGAAATTTTTATTAGAAACAAATGATGTGTTGTATTTATTGATACTATTAGTATTGTTATTTCAGCTTAAAAAAACTGACATGTTCCACATCCACGAGGATCTCCTCAGCACGGATCTATGGAAGAAAAAGCTAATCTAATCTGGGTGAAGCCGTGGGTTTTACGACGACACGATAAAAGCATTCAACAAAACTTGTTACGTGAGCTTACAGTGCATGACGTCAAGTCTTACATGAATTACTTAAGAATGGATGAGCATACATTTCTGTATGTGCTCAGTGAAGCGTATCGTGATATCGCAAAGCACAATATTCACTTAAGAGCTGCTACATCTGCAAAAGACAGGCTCACTGTAACTCTCCGATTCCTTGCTACAGGAGAGGTTAGGTTAGGTTAGGTTATGTTAGGTTAGGTCAGGTCAGGTCACCAATCTTCATAATGTATTTTTGTATTCAGGGTGCCTCACGTTGTAAACCGCCTCATCAGCTTCATACATCTCTATTAATTTTGTAGTTGTCGGCACACACCAATTGTATTTCCCGGCCATGTTTATAAACACACTACAACGACAGAACGCCGCAGCGGCGCTAGCGCTCCAGGTGGTAACATGTCACATTGCAGTGAACAGAAGACAAGCGACTTCTTTGATCAAATCTACAGCGAGGCCCTACATTTGATCAAATGTTGCACGACGTTTGACAAAGTTTCCCATTACACCATCAAATATCTTTGACAAAGATTTTTGAAAAATATATTGGACAAAAAATATATTTTTCAAACATCTTTGTCAAAGATATTTGATGGTGTAATAGGGAACTTCCCAATGGTACTGCGCGAAGAGTTTGACAGAGCACTGAAAGACCTGAGTCGAAACAAGGCCCCCGGAGTAGACAACATTCCATTGGAACTACTGACGGCCTTGGGAGAGCCAGTCATCACAAAACTCTACCAGCTGGTGAGCAAGATGTACGATCCAAACGACATACCCTCAGAGTTCAAGAAGAATATAATAATTCCAATCCCAAAGAAAGCAGGTGTTGACAGATGTGAAAATTACCGGACTATCAGTTTCATGAGCCACTGCTGCAAAATACTAACGCGAATTCTTTACAGACGAATGGAAAAACTGGTAGAAGCCGACTTCAGCGAAGATCAGTTTGGATTCCGTAGAAATGTTGGAACACGTGAGGCAATACTGACTCTATGACTTATCTTAGAAGAAAGATTAAGGAAAGGCAAACCTACGTTTCTAACATTTGTAGACTTAGAGAAAGCTTTTGACAATGTTGACTGGAATACTCTCTTTCAAATTCTGTAGGTGGCAGGGGTAAAATACAGGGAGCGATTGGCTATATACAATTTGTACAGAAACCAGATGACAGTTATAAGTGTCGAGGGACATCAAAATGAAGCAGGGGTTGGGAAGGGAGTGAGACATGGTTGTAGCCTCTCCCCAATGGTATTCAATCTGTATATTGAGCAAGCAGTGAAGTAAGCAAAAGAAAAATTCGGAGTAGGTATTGAAATCCATGGAGAAGAAATTAAAACTTTGAGGTTCGCCGAAGACATTGTAATTCTGTCAGAGACAGCAAAGGACTTGAAAGAGCAGTTGAACGAAATGGACAGTGTCTTGAAAGGAGGCTATAAGATGAACATCAACAAAAGCAAAACGAGAATCATGGAATGTAGTCGAATTAAGACTGGTGATGCTGAGGGAATTAGATTAGGAAATGGGACACTTAAAGTAGTAAAGGAGTTTTGCTATTTGGGGAGCAAAATAACTGATGATGGTCGGAGAAGAGAGGATATAAAATGTAGACTGGCAGTGGCAAGGAAAGCGTTTCTGAAGAAGAGAAATTTGTTAACATCAAGCTTAGATTTAAGTGTCAGGAAGTCGTTTCTGAAAGTATTTGTATGGAGTGTAGCCATGTATGGAAGTGAAACGTGGACGATAAATAGTTTGGACAAGAAGAGAATAGAAGCTTTCGAAATGTGGTGCTACAGAAGAATGCAGAAGATTAGATGGGTAGATCACATAACTAATGAGGAGGTATTGAATAGGATTGGTGAGACGAGAAGTTTGTGGCACAACTTGACTAGAAGAAGGGACCGGTTGATAGGACATATGTTGAGGCATCAAGGGATTACCAATTTGGTTCAAATGGCTCTGAGCACTATGGGACTTAACATCTGAGGTCATCAGTCCCCTAGAACTTAGAACTACTTAAACGTAACTAATCTAAGAACATCACACCCATCCATGCCCGAGGCAGGATTCGAACCTGCGACCGTAGCGGTTACGCGGATCCAGACTGAAGCGCCTAGAACCTCTCGGCCACACTGGCCGGCAGCAATTTGGTATTGGAGGGCAGTTTGGTGGGTAAAAATCGTAGAGGGAGTCCAAGAGATGAATACGCTAAGCAGATTCAGAAGGATGTAGGTTTGCAGTAGGTACTGGGAGACGAAGAAGCTTGCACAGGATAGAGTAGCATGGAGAGCTGCATCAAACCAGTCTCAGGACTGAAGACGACAACAGCAACAACATATTGGACAAAGAAATTTGATAGTGTAATACCGGCCGGTGCATACGCAGAAGCAGTCGGGCGTGACGCACGAACGTGTTGACGCTGCCTGGAGAGTGCGTGCGTGCGTGCGTGCGTGCGGTGCGTGGTGTGTGTAGCCGCTCCGTCAGCAGCCGTGGGCCACAATGGGCCGTTTTGTCACGAGGCGAGCACAGCGGCCGCCAGATGCTTGTCAAAGCAGGCAGGCGCAGCGAGCTGCCACAGACAGCGCGACCGCCCGCGTTCGTTAGCGTAGGGTGAATATCTCTGCGCACAACAGACTTTGCGTTGTCAACACACCAGAGATGGGCAAACTGAAACACGTAACTGTTTCGAAACAAATGAAACTGTACAATGCAATGTTTCGAAACAGTGAAACAGTTTGTGTTTTGTAATCTAATCAACCTACACATTTTATCATCTTTAACGTCTACTGTATAAGTATGTACATATAAACAAAAATGAGGTGCGAGAGCAGTGTATTGACAGTTACGTATTTCCTGAAACAAATGCGCTGCTTTCGTGTCGTGTGACTTTCATACTTTTCAATTGGCTGAGGACAGCCATAGCTGAAGACAGAAGAGCCAGCACGAACGGACCTGGAGGTGGGAGCGAACTGCAGAAACAATGGATATGCTACTGGGATTCCCGCATTCCGTTAGTACGGGTAATATACCCATCCTGCTAATTTCCATGCACGCAAAGGGAATCATTGTGGATAATAGCCACAGTGACTATAGACTCAGAAATAACGCCAAATAATTCGAATAAATAACAAAATGTAACAGAAAAAAATTGTGTCTTTCAAGGTGTTTCGAACAGTTACTATAAATTCACCATGCTCCCACCGCCCTTCCCGTTCACCATTGCACTATTTTTTTTTTTTTGTCTCATTTTGTTCGCTTTCGTTCGTTGCATCTGCTCGGGGCGGACGTCGTGACATCCGTTTCAACTTCATTGTTGATCGATTAACTCAGTTCCTTTTTGATCACAGAGGGGAACTAACCCTCTAACCGAACACGCTGAGCTACCGTGCCGGTTGCTATAAGTGATATGTCAAACAGGTTGCTTCCAATTATACCTACATCAAATTTATGTATATGTCTAATAACTGTCACTCTACGCCTTTTTTATTATTCAAAATGTTTTAGGCTTACTTGCGTTTCTTAATATGATTACTGTACACGAACAGAGAAGCGTATGCCATAAAAAAAGTGTAATTTAACTTAATGATTTTCACATATTTATTATTTTGAATGTGAATAGTATGCGTTGTTTTTTATTGTTTGGTTAGTGTTTATAAAGCAGATGTTACGCCATTTCGGAATAGGACAGTCAGCTAGAAACGAAGCTTTATTTTCGGATACCTTAAAGTTTATGCTGTTGCCTGTCACTCTTGAGTTTTTCATGAAGTGGTATGTTTGTGTTTCAGCACCTGTGCCGATCCCGAATCTCGTCCGACACGGAGCGGAATGAAACATCACTGTTTCGATACAATTAGTCCGTTCCAAGCACAATTGGACTGAAACCGCCTTACTTTGAAACAACGATACTGTTCCTGTGTTTGGCTCGAGATCGAATCTGGTCCGGTTATCCGGGACAGGGGCGGGATGAAACACCACTGTTTCGAAACAGTGAACCACAGCCGTTCCGAAACACTGAAACAATTCCACGTATCGATACACTGTATCGAAACATAGAAACAGTGGCCGTCTACAACATACATTGCCGGCCTGGTCACGTGTTCTCGGGACGTCGTGTGTTTGTCCGCGTAGCCCTGTATATTTCGAATGTCACTACATCCCTAGTACAGACGGATTCTTTTCGTACCTGTCGTGGATTATTTACGTATGTTGCGCAGACATTTTAACAATATCCATTTGATACCGGGAATAAACCAGCTACGTAAGTTATATTACATTCTGCTTCTTTGCGATAGGTGTCACAGTTCAGATGCACTCGGTTTTCGGTTGTTTTCGGTATGATACAGCACTTTATAGTATTACATAGCCTGACGTACATTTTTGCAGTGATAATCTTCCAAAACGACTTGACAGTACGCTAGTACTTTTGCAAGTGTCCGAAAAACACCGCATTTGCCACTCATTTTCGATTATATCCCTGCTAATTCGTCCTTTTTTCCGCTATTTCTGCGTATTTATTTTCTCCTTTTTGCGACCCAAAGCACAATTTTTCTTACTGGTGACACTTTGAAGTATTTATTTAACGCATTTGACGTACTTTCTCCCAGTTTATTAAATAAATAGCAGACTGAGTAAGAAGGGGGGGAAAAGGCGACCGGAGAATAAATGTACTGTAAAGCAAATACAGTTCATCCTGTAACAGTCAACCCATGTAACACCATTAACGGAAGTCGAAAGAGACACAAATGGAATAGTTTGCGGACATGTTTAGTAATATTTTACGCTTCTTAATCAAATGGTGAAGAAAATAAATTGAAGGTAAAGTACACCAAAGAAGATGAATGTGTACTTTGATTAGCTACCTTCAGCCACACACGTCCAAATTTTTCTCTGTTTAAACATTTCTCTTCAAAGTGTTTTGAACATACTTCGCCGGCCGCGGTGGTCTCGCGGTTCTAGGCGCGTAGTCCGGAACCGTGCGACTGCTACGGTCGCAGGTTCGAATCCTGCCTCGGGCATGGATGTGTGTGATGTCCTTAGGTTAGTTAGGTTTAAGTACTTTTAAGTTCTAGGGGACTGATGACCACAGCAGTTGAGTCCCATAGTTCTCAGAGCCATTTTTTGAACATACTTCGGAATATTTTGTGGGGACAAAATTACTCCTCCTTATGTTCTGGAGCCACATCTTTACTCGTTGTACATCCTTAGGGAAACTAAAATATAAATCACACATAATCATTCTCCATGTTCTAGACACACTTAACATGGTCTCCTACGGTAACTTTATAGTAAACAAAAAGATTTGGACACGCATATTATACGAAGACAATTACACACTCCCAGTCTATTGAATTTATCTGTCTTCCGTCTTTCAAATCTGTCTACATAATCGACAAATCACTGATAAATGCATGGAGGATAGTATTTGCTGGAACAACTAACCATTCCTTTTCCTGTTCCAATAGCAAATTCACGAGAGAAAGCGATTGTTTGTAAGCTTTTGTACAAGCCGTAATATCTATTATATAGTCATAAAATCGTAGAAAAATAGGTCTACACAATCAAGCCTTAATTGTAACACGTCGCGAAATTTTTAAACATATACAGTGTCTCTTACTAATATGCTAACTATAATTACAGCTACATGGTATGTACCCATGAAAAGAAACTATCCTTCCCTTCACATGTTTTTCTTTGCATCAAGCAACAACAGTAATTCACCATCGCTGTTACACTATCAACAAACGCTGAAAACACAACAAAAACTCAATCCGTCTGATATATTAGTTAGTTTTGATGTGGTGGCTTTATCTACAAAGGTTCCCCTTCCAGAATCTCTACAACTTATTGAAAGTTTTGAGAAAGAGATTTCAGCTTTATTTAAACATGTTCTGTCCTCCACATATTTCTTACTTAACAAGGAATTATTTGAACAGACGGGCTGAGTCGCCGTGGGTAGTCCCTTACCCCCTCTGGTGGCCAGTTTATTTATGGATGACTTCGAGGAGAAGGCGTTTGAATGTGCTGACTTGAAACCCACGGTATTCTGGAGGAATGTTGATGACACCTTTGTAGTTTGGCCCCATGGTGAAGACAACTTGCAAGACATCTGAACTCCCTCCACGACCAAATAAAGTTCACAATGGAAACTGAAAAGGAGGGATGCCTTCCATTCTTGGATGTTTTGGTTCGGCGCAGAGAGGATGGCACTTTGGGACATGAAGTGCATAGGAAGCCGACGCACACCGATCTGTATTTACGTGCAAATAGCTGCCACCGTCCTGCCCAGACAATGAGTGTTCTCCGAACTTTGACCCACAGTCTGACGAAAGCAGTCTGCAAGATGAACTTTCCCACTTACAAAGAGTGTCTGAAGACAATGGGTACTCTCCACAACAAATACAGAGGGCACTGAAAATGAAACCGAAAGAGGCCACAAAGAAAGCAGAACAAGATGAAGAAACCTTTAAATCGATGGCCTTCCTGCTATATGTGGGTAGCCTCTCATCACAAATAGGACGCATTCTCGGCAGACACAAAGTGATTTTTCGTCTTCCACCCAAGACAGCTGCACTCGTGGGCTCCGTCAAAGATGATTGGTGCTCCGAAAATCTGGAGTTTACAGAATTCGATGTGAATGTGGCCTTTCTTACATCGGGCAAACAACTCGTACTGTCCAAGAAAGATGTACAGAACACCGGAGGTACACACGACTTTTACAACCTAGCAAGTGGGCAGTGGCAGAGCACTGAATTGATAATGGTCACGGTATGTTGTATGACAACGTCGAAATTTTGTCCTTTTGGGTCTTGATAGTGAAGGAGCCGATTGAAATTCGCTTGACGACGAATTTAATTAAAAGAGATAGTGTAATGTTGTTGCTTTAATTTGTCATGAAAGCGGTGCTGATAGACAATAATAGCGGGTTAAAAGCTGTGGGCTGTCTGGGGAAGTTAACCTTGCATTACTGAGCAACTGTTTCACCAGGTGTCCAGTCTAGCTTACCAAATTCCCAACCAGACTAACATTAATTATAATCTTTTAATAGCCATACGACAACCGGTGATATACATAAATAAAAGAGAACTTAAATAAAAAGAAATAAATCAGTTTATATCTGGAAATTTATTTTAACATTGATCATTGAAATTTCAGCATATTAAACTTGATTCGTAACTAAACTGGTGCCTTATTTAGGATTGTGAAAATGTGAGATGGTAATCTTACGGAACACATCAAATATGGGCCCAAGATTGGGAGACTGCATACAACACTGCATTCATAAAATAACACACGAAGAACGTTGAAACATATGCAAGAGGAAATTAACCACAACCAACTGATTCAATTTTCACCCAATGAAGTAACGTTCGTAGCGCAATCCTGTCCGTCATGTAATTACCACACACTGGTATACTAAATTCATACTACCTCTCTGTGAAATCTTCCCGAAAAGAATAGCTGAGGGCTACTTTGATGATTACACCGCAAGCTTCACGTGGTCAACTTGGTTTACACAAAGAGTGTAAATCCACAATAATTTTGATAATTAAAATATATTAGATCAAAAAGCAATTTACAAAAGAAAAACCTCGAACTGGTTACTATCGTCTTACTATTAACCTGATGGGTCAAACAATTGTATAAGCGCGTGGTACTGGTCTCACAAAGTACAGCCCACGTGGGTTGAGCATAAAGAAAAGTTGCTATGTCGAAAAATATTGTCAAGACGAGACGTTATAATCTCACGCACATTCGCTTTTAAGATTGATAATCTCAGAGTTACTGATCAACACGTGGTTCCACTTTACTCACAAAGTAGTGAGAACGCAACTACTGGAAGATACTCTGAACTTCACACTCGAAATACACTGCGTTGCAATTTAAGATAACATTAGATATTTTAGAGCTAAACCTGAAATAAAGGTGATTAAATTTTCAGTTAGGCTGAACTTAAGAAATCCATTGTCCTAGAGACTTAGCATCCACGCGCTTAGCCGGAGATCTTAGCACTTCAGACGCTCGCCGCGGACAGACTCACATGGGCTCCTACCAAGGGTGCTTCACAAATACAAACGGAAGTGACCAGAGAGGCAGCTCCCTATACCAACATGACAAGGGACGGGACCATACTAAGGATGTTGTTGTTGTTGTTGTTGTTGTTGTTGTTGTTGTTTTCAGTCCTGAGACTGGTTTGATGCAGCTATCCATGCTACTCTATCCTCTGCAAGCTTCTTCATCTCCCAGTACCTACTGCAACCTACATCCTTCTGAATCTGCTTAGTGTATTCATCTCTTGGTCTCCCTCTACGATTTTTACCCTCCACGCTACCCTCCAATACTAAATTGGTGATCCCTTGATGCCTCAGAACACATCCTACCAACCGGTCCCTTCTTCTTGTCAAGTTGTGCCACAAACTTCTCTTCTCCCCAATTCTATTCAATGCCTCATCATTAGTTACGTGATCTACCCATCTAATCTTCAGCATTCTTCTGTAGCACCTCATTTCGAAAGCTTCTATTCTCTTCTTGTCTAAACTATTTATCGTCCACGTTTAACTTCCATACATGTCTACACTCCATACAAATATTTTCAGAAATGCCTTCCTTACACTTAAATCTATATTCGATCTTCATCTCCCAGTACCTACTGCAACCTACATCCTTCTGAATCTGCTTAGTGTATTCATCTCTTTGTCTCCCTCTACGATTTTTACCCTCCACGCTGCCCTCCAATGCTAACTTTGTGATCCCTTGATGCCTCAGAACATGTCCTACCAACCGGTCCCTTCTTCTTGTCAAGGTGTGCCACAAACTTCTCTTCTCCCCAATTCTATTCAATGCCTCATCATTAGTTATGTGATCTACCCAACCAATCTTTAGCATTCTTCTGTAGCACCTCATTTCGAAAGCTTCTATTTTCTTCTTGTCCAAACTATTTATCGTCCACGTTTCACTTCCATACATGTCTACACTCCATACAAATACTTTCAGAAATACCTTCCTGACACTTAAATCTATACTCGACGTTAACAAATTTCTCTTCTTCAGAAACGCTTTCCTTGCCATTGCCAGTCTACATTTTATATCCTCTCTACTTCGACTCCCCCCCATGAACCATGGACCTAGCCGTTGGTGGGGAGGCTTGCGTGCCTCAGTGATACAGATAGCCGTACCGTAGGTTCAACCACAACGGAGGGGTATCTGTTGAGAGGCTAGACAAACGTGTGGTTCCTGAAGAGGGGCAGCAGCCTTTTCAGTAGTTGCAGGGGCAACAGTCTGGATGATTCACTGATCTGGCCTTGTAACATTAACCAAAACGGCGTTGCTGTGCTGGTACTGCGAACGGCTGAAAGCAAGGGGAAACTACAGCCGTAATTTTTCCCGAGGACATGCAGCTTTACTGTATGATTAAATGATGATGGCGTCCTCTTGGGTAAAATATTCCGGAGGTAAAATAGTCCCCCATTCGGGGACTACTCAGGAGGATGTCGTTATCAGGAGAAAGAAAACTGGCGTTCTACGGATCGGAGCGTGGAATGTCAGATCCCTTAATCGGGCAGGTAGGTTAGAAAATTTAAAAAGGGAAATGGATAGGTTAAAGTTAGATATAGTGGGAATTAGTGAAGTTCGGTGGCAGGAGGAACAAGACTTCTGGTCAGGTGATTACAGGGTTATAAACACAAAATCAAATAGGGGTAATGCAGGAGTAGGTTTAATAATGAATAGGAAAATAGGAATGCGGGTAAGCTGCTACAAACAGCATAGTGAACGCATTATTGTGGCCAAGATAGATACGAAGCCCACACCTACTACAGTAGTACAAGTTTATATGCCAACTAGCTCTGCAGATGATGAAGAAATTGAAGAAATGTACGATGAAATAAAAGAAATTATTCAGATAGTGAAGGGAGACGAAAATTTAATAGTAATGGGTGACTGGAATTCGAGTGTAGGAAAAGGGAGAGAAGGAAACATAATAGGTGAATATGGATTGGGGCTAAGAAATGAAAGAGGAAGCCGCCTAGTAGAATTTTGCACAAAGCACAACTTAATCATAGCTAACACTTGGTTTAAGAATCATGAAAGAAGGTTGTATACGTGGAAGAACCCTGGAGATACTAAAAGGTATCAAATAGATTATATAATGGTAAGACAGAGATTTAGGAACCAGGTTTTAAGTTGTAAGACATTTCCAGGGGCAGATGTGGACTCTGACCACAATCTATTGGTTATGACCTGTAGATTAAAACTGAAGAAACTGCAAAAAGGTGGGAAATTAAGGAGATGGGACCTGGATAAACTGAAAGAACCAGATGTTGTACAGAGTTTCAGGGAGAGGGCTGCTAGAAATCCTTGGGTAACAGAAGAAATATTGAATTTAATTGATGAAAGGAGAAAATATAAAAATGCAGTGCAAAATGGCTAAACAGGGATGGCTAGAGGACAAATGTAAGGATGTAGAAGCTTATCTCACTAGGGGTAAGATAGATACTGCCTACAGGAAAATTAAAGAGACCTTTGGAGAGAAGAGAACCACGTGTATGAATATCAAGAGCTCAGATGGCAACCCAGTTCTAAGCAAAGAAGGGAAGGCAGAAAGGTGGAAGGAGTATATAGAAGGTTTATACAAGGGTGATGTACTTGAGGACAATATTATGGAAATGGAAGAGGATGTAGATGAAGACGAAATGGGAGATACGACACTGCGTGAAGAGTTTGACAGAGCACTGAAAGACCTGAGTCGAAACAAGGCCCCCGGAGTAGACAACATTCCATTAGAACTACTGACGGCCTTGGGAGAGCCAGTCATGACAAAACTCTACCAGCTGGTGAGCAAGATGTATGAGACAGGCGAAATACCCTCAGACTTCAAGAAGAATATAATAATTCCAATCCCAAAGAAAGCAGGTGCTGACAGATGTGAAAATTACCGAACTATCAGTTTAATAAGTCACAGCTGCAAAATACTAACGCGAATTCTTTACAGACGAATGGAAAAACTGGTAGATGCGGAACTCGGGGAGGATCAGTTTGGATTCCGTCGAAATGTTGGAACACGTGAGGCAATACTGACCTTACGACTTATCTTAGAAGAAAGATTAAGGAAAGGCAAACCTACGTTTCTAGCATTTGTAGACTTAGAGAAAGCTTTTGACAATGTTGACTCTCTTTTTCAAATTCTGAAGGTGGCAGAGGTAAAATACAGGGAGCGAAAGGCTTTATACAATTTGTACAGAAACCAGATGGCAGTCATAAAAGTCGAGGGGCATGAAAGGGAAGCAGTGGTTGGGAAAGGAGTGAGACAGGGTTGTAGCCTCTCCCCGATGTTATTCAATCTGTATATTGAGCAAGCAGTAAAGGAAACAAAAGAAAAATTTGGAGTAGGTATTAAAATTCATGGAGACGAAGTAAAAACTGAGGTTCGCCGATGACATTGTAATTCTGTCAGAGACGGCAAAGGACTTGGAAGAGCAGTTGAACGGAATGGACAGTGTCTTGAAAGGATGATATAAGATGAACATCAACAAAAGCAAAACGAGGATAATGGAATGTAGTCAAATTAAATCGGGTGATGCTGAGGGAATTAGATTAGGAAATGAGACACTTCAAGTAGTAAAGGAGTTTTGCTATTTAGGAAGTAAAATAACTGATGATGGTCGAAGTAGAGAGGATATAAAATGTAGAGTAGCAATGGCAAGGAAAGCGTTTCTGAAGAAGAGAAATTTGTTAACATCGAATATAGATTTATGTATCAGGAAGTCGTTTCTGAAAGTATTTGTTTGGAGTGTAGCCATGTATGGAAGTGAAACATGGACAATAACTAGTTTGGACAAGAAGAGAACAGAAGCTTTCGAAATGTGGTGCTTCAGAAGAATACTCAAGATAAGGTGGATAGATCACGTAACTAATGAGGAGGTATTGAATAGGATTGGGGAGAAGAGAAGTTTGTGGCACAACTTGACTAGAAGAAGGGATCGGTTGGTAGGACATGTTTTGAGGCATCAAGGGATTACAAATTTAGCATTGGAGGGCAGCGTGGAGGGTAAAAATCGTAGAGGGAGACCGAGAGATAAGTACACTAAGCAGATTCAGAAGGATGTAGGTTGCAGTAGGTACTGGGAGATGAAGCAGCTTGCACAGGATAGAGTAGCATGGAGAGCTGCATCAAACCAGTCTCAGGACTGTAGACAACAACAACAACATACTTCGACTCATTTACTTCTTTAAGTGTCTCATTTCCTAATCTAATTCCCTCAGCATCGCCCGACTTAATTCGACTGCATTCCATTATCCTCGTTTTGCTTTTGTTGATGTTCATCTTATATCCTCCCTTCAATACACTGTCCATTCCGTTCAACTGCTCTTCCAAGTCCTTTGCTGTCTCTGACAGAATTACAACGTCATCGGCGAACCTCAAAGTTTCTATCTCTTCTCCGCGGATTTTAATACCTACTCCGATTTCTTTTCCTTTATTGCTTGCTCATATACAGGCTAGCCGTGAATAAAACCGCTCGTGTCGAGAAACAGGCTTATACCTTCACTCGTGCCTCTCCGTCCGTGTGTGGCAAAGCCAGGCGCCCGGCGAGGCACGCACAGGTGTGAACGCACTTTTACGCAACGCATGGCGTAGAGGGGGACACGTATGCATGTGGTTACGCAGCAGTGGCGTGGCGTAGCGGGTAGCGGTAGCTTGTTGAGGTCGGTGGGCCACGCATACCTGCCCCCGTATTATCCTGCTGCAGGTCGAAAGTTCAGCAGCCCCCCCCCCCCCCGCCCCCCTCTTGCCTCTCGCCCATCGGTGTTTCCCCCTCCCCCCCCCTCCGGCCCCTCTTATAATTTTTTCCCGTTCTCCGCTCAGCGCCTCGTCTTCTTTTTGCCCCACACGTCGCATCTTCTGCTGCCTGCCTTGACCGGCTCCACTGCTACCTGCTTCGTGAGCCACGGCCCGTCCATAAAAAAATAAAATAAAATAAAATAAAAAAAGCAACTGACTGACTCCACCTAAAGAGGTCACCGTGGCTGGTTTTTCCACGTCTCTCAGCTGCTCCAGCTAGTAGACAATTAAGCAGCTGGACAGTTACGATTGTTTCTTTTTATCTACGTGGATCACTCAATAATTAAAGATACAAATTGGTCTGGGGAAGAAACTGTTCGTAGGGTAAGTTTGGTACTTTCGTGGCTTTAACTTAGCATTACTGGCATGAGACCTAATCATCTTGGTATTGAAGCTCTTTTTTTTTCCGTGTTTGCTTTAACAATATATATGTTTTTGGATAGGGTCCGCCTTTAGCAAAACATAGTTTTGTTTTATAACCCAAACATGTTTCACTGCAGTTGCAGCATCCTCAGTGGGCTTTTATTTTCCATCTGTTAAAGATAAAGAACGTTCTTTGTTGTTTTGTATACATGTAGCTATTAGTTTTCAAAAAATGTAATTATAGATATTTGAAGGAACACATAAATAATGAAAATCCATACCTTTTTACCACATGGTGTGGTTTTTCTGACGTCTACTTTAAGGTATAAGTGGTTGCAGATGACAAACTGTCGGTCACTGTAGAAACACAAGACGTCAGAAAAACCACACCATGTGGTAAAAAGGTATGGATTTTCATTATTTATGTGTTTCTTCAAATATCTATAATTACATTTTTTTTTAAACTAATAGCTACATGTATACAAAACAACAAAGAACGTTCTTTATCTTTAACACATGGAAAATAAAAGCCCACTGAGGATGCTGCAACTGCAGTGAAACATGTTTGGGTTATAAAACAAAACTGTGTTTTGCTAAAGACATAAGACCTGATCAGCTGATGTATCTATAGTTTTGTTTATAACCTCAAAATTACATTTCAAGATGGCGAGTCCGCTTGAAACGCGCAGATCAGTTGAACAAACTTCTGTTATTCGTTTCTTACTTGCTGAAGGCGAGAAACCAGTGAATATACGCTGGAGAATGTGTAAAGTTTATGGTGATGGACGTAGGAACCGTGGAAGCTTTTACACGTGGGTAGAGCAGTTTAAAAATGGTCGCGACTTACCTCAAAAGATATTGCTCGCAGTAGGCAACGAAACGTCGGGAAGGACAAGAAGTTTTATATATGGACCACGGCAATTAAGCCCGGAAGTTTTTATTAGTGAAGACGCCGGCCGTGGAAGCTTACAGGTTATGAAATGCTTTTTGCTCCAGACCAGATTTCCTCTTAAAGTATTGAGTGACCCTTGTACTTAACAAGGCAACATTAGGCCATCAGGTCCTGTCTTTCATCTGAACAGGCAGTCTGCTCATTTTATATCACAAATACACTGACTGTGTAGCCACATTAAAGCGAACGCCTGCCAAAAGCCTGAAAAGCCAGCTTTTGCAGTGTGGAGCGCTTCGAGACGTACAGGAAGAGAGTCACTGATGTCCTGGAAGGTACAGATAGGGATGTGGAGCCGTGCAGACTCCAGCTGCGCTAGGTTTCTCGGTCGAGAATCCGTGGAACGAAAAGCCGGCTGGAGACGGCCCCTCAGATTCTCGATCGGGTTTAAATGCGGGGAGTTTGGTGGTGTGGGACACTGCGTACACTGCGAGGTGTGGGACACGTTGCGTAGCTTTCCAGTTTAAGTTCATTTCCACAGATTGTCATTTAGCAATCGCGCGATGATGCAATTTCAAAACGAATCGGTACCATACGGGTGATGAGTCTAGCTGTGCATGTGAATATTCACTAAAAGAGAATTCCAAGTAAATAAAAACTTCATAAAAATAATTAAAAGCATATACAAGCCACTGCACGTCGGCTTGTATCGAAAGCATAGGCCAGGGGTCTATCCCCCATGTGCAATGGCATCTGTTCTTCGAGCCACAGTGTTTGCCGACAAACTTATGTTTTTAAATAAATTAACTTTTTCTGGACACATTTCTTCTGCTGTTGCGATAATGCAGTTCTTAATTAATTCACCGTCGGTAAATGGCTTACACTGTTCCGCTACTAAATGAGCCACACGAAAGCTAGCACGAGTTGCTACACGGTGTTCAGCATTTACTTTCTTAAACAGCGACTGCTGGCGTTTCAGAGGCTCGAACATTTCTAATCGTTCGCATCCTGTAAACTTTAGAGTTATTCTGAGAGTGCTTTGTCTCATAATGGCGTTTTATACTGTATTCCTTGCAGGCTAATATCGCTTCATTGCAAATAATACACATAGGTTTGTTGCTTGACTCCACCACGAAATACTGACATTCCAACTGCTCTTTAAAAATTCTACATTCACTGTCAACCTTTCGTTTCTTTTCCATATTCGTACAGAACTTCACAAAAGATTGTAACCTGAAAATAAAATCGTGTTATTTAATACTAATAAAACTGAACAAAATGCAATGAATTTATTTTTAAGGTACTTTAATTACTAAATCAAATACTCACAATTACACTGTAGTTCCACTAAAAATGTAGTGAAAAAATACTCACGTCGTGCTGTAGGTAATTCGATTTTCAGGTTTTTCCTTGTCTCTTCGAATTCAAACTGTGAATTGTCCCACACTTCCACTTCTACATCTACATCCATACTCCGCAAGCCACCTGACGGTTTGTGGCGGAGGGCACCTTGAGTACCTCTATCGGTTCTCCCTTGTATTCCAGTCTCGTATTGTACGTGGAAAGAAGGACTGTCGGTATGCTTCTGTGTGGGCTCTAATCTCTCTCATTTTATCCTCATGGTCTCTTCGCGAGATATACGTACGAGGGAGAAATATACTGCTTGACTCCTCGATGAAGGTATGTTCTCGAAACTTTATCAAAGCCCGTACCGAGCTACTGAGCGTCTCTCCTGCAGAGCCTTCCACTGGAGTTTATCTATCATCCCCGTAACGCTTTCGCGATTTCTAAATGATCCTGTAACGAAGCGCGCTGCTCTCCGTTGGATCTTCTCTATCTCTTCTATCAACCCTATCTGGTACGGATCCCACACTGCTGAGCAGTATTCGAGAAGTGGGCGAACAAGCGTACTGTAACCTACTTCCTTTGTTTTCGGATTGCATTTCCTTAGGATTCTTCCAATGAATCTGTCTGACTTCTGCTTTACCGACGATCAACTTTACATGATCATTCCATTTTAAATCACTCCTAATGCGTACTCCCAGATAATTTATAGAACTAACTGCTTCCAGTTGCTGACCTGCTATTTTGTAGCTAAATGATAAGGGATCTGTCTTTCTATGTATTCGCATCACTTTACACTTGTCTACATTGATATTCAATTGCCATTCCCTGCACCATGCGTCAATTCGCTTCAGATCCCCCGGCATTTCAGTACAATCTCGATACACCACAGCATCATCTGCAAAAAGCCTCAGTGAACTTCCGATGTCATCTCACCTACTAGCACAGTGCATATAACACTAAGAAACTCGTGAGACACTCGCAACATAGACATAACCACGCAACAAAACTACCAAATATGTGCTCTGGCTCTGCTACTCGCTACAAGACTGCATATCTAAACTTATTGCCGGCCGGTGTGGCAAAGCGGTTCTAGGCACTACAGTCTGGAACTGCGCGACCGCTACGGTTGCAGGTTCGAATCCTGCTTCGGGCATGGATGTGTGAGATGTCCTTAGGTTAGTTAGGCTTACGTAGTTCTAAGTTCTAGAGGACTGATGACCTCAGCAGTTAAGTCCTATAGTGCTCAGAGCCATTTGAACGATTTGAACTGAACTTATTGTTGCGCCGGTTGAAATAACAATGCGTTGACATACTCTACCACTGTTGTGTCTTGCAGTAATAGTGTTGCTAACAATGATTTTGAGATTTCGTTAACTTTGCAGGACGCTTTGTCGGTGAAATTCGCCAGAATAAAATACGCCGGAATTTCGGTCAGGTACGTCCTGCAATCAAAATTATGCAATTAAATAATAATCTTAGTTCTTTTCAGCGCTAGCTATTCCCACAACCTTAGATTTTTGCGATTTCATCTTTCCTTTAGCCTTACATTACAGTGATCATGGAGTGCTTGGGTGCTTTAATCCCACGAGTTAGATCTTGGCCTTTATGACTTCGTGAAGGGGTGTATGTGGCCCACGGACTAAAAAGTTTGGAGACCGCTGGCATAGGCGAACATTAGTTTTTGTCTGTTGTTGGCTAACCACCTCAACATGAATTTCAATTAGGAAAGTATGGGAGCTGCAGATCTTGTAGCGTACGACCCAAGGAAGCGGAAGGAAAAGGATGAAAGGTAGAAAATAGGAAAACATAGACAGAGTAAGAGAAAAAGGAAAAAATGAGAGAGATAGAAAGAAGTACGAGGGCTGTTCAGTAAACAATGATCATAATTTTGTTTTTGACAACCTCCCTTTACTCATCCTCATATTTTTGATGGTCCTTCTCAAAGTAGTCTGCCATGAATGTCCCAGCGTTTCTGCCAGTCTTCAAACACATGCTGGCAACCATTTTTTGTGACCTCCTCCAAAATCGCCTCCGCAGACTTCACCACTGCTTCTAATGACTGATAATGCCTCCCAGGAAGGCGTATCTTCATGTTAGGGAATAGGAAAAAGGTCACACGGGGCTAACTCAGGACTATAGGGAAGGTGGGGGATGCACTTCACGTTGATTTTTGCTACATGTTCAGCAGCCGCGCGGGATTAGCCGAGCGGTCTGAGGCGCTGCAGTCATGGGCTGTGCGGCTGGTCCCGGCGGAGGTTCGAGTCCTCCCCCAGGCATGGGTGTGTGTGTTTGTCCTTACGATAATTTAGATTAAGTAGTGTGTAAGCTTAGGGACTGATGACGTTAGCAGTTAAGTCCCATAAGATTTGGCAGACCCACATTTTCAGCAACAACATTGGCAACAAGGGGCTGCTTCACGGAAGTGTGGTCCTTAGCGCCTGATATGGACTTGCAATGTTTTCAGTACATCCCTGTAGTACTGTCCAGTTACTGGTGTGTGTGCAGGTACAACATGCTGATAAACCACTCTATGAATATCAAAGAATGAGGTGACCATAACTTTCCCAGCAGAAGCAATCACTTTTGCTTTTTTTTGGGGGCATGGTGATGGAGGACATTTCCACACTGAGGAGCCTTCCTGTTTGTTCTCAGGATCAAAATGACGTAGCCAAGTTTCGAAAGAAACTCCGGATCTCCCTATAACATCAACTTTAAGTGCATGCAGACCTGCACGCGAATGTCGGTTTGTTCGGGATTCGAGTCTTGGAACCCAATGCGCAGAAACAAATGTCGTGTGTAATTTTTCTGTCACCGACATTTGGGTGGCACCTAGTGGAATGTTCAGTATTTCAAAAAGAGATCTTAAGGTAAATCGTCGACACTCTCTCACAATCACAGCAGCAGTGTTGATCTTTTCTTCCGTTAGAGCAGTGACTGGAGCACCGGGTCCATCTTCCTTTGAAAGTGATTGTCTCCCCTCCTTAAATATTTTAAATCACCTTCGAGCTGTGCAGTAGGGAAGAAGGCCTCCTGTAACATTGTATAGGCCTCAGCTGAAGATTTGTCGAGACGAAAGGAGAATTTCAAAACCGCATACTGTTCGTCGCGCCTTACCTCCACTGCAGCGTAGGAGATACTGAACAAGTCTGACCTCGCCTGCCTCTCACAGGCGGGAGTCAGGAGTCCCAACAATGAAACTGCTATGGCGTGTTTGTTGCACATTGAACTGAGAGAATATCATAAGATTAAATTTTAGCGCGAGAAATTGTGACCATAAACAATTCTTTATTGAACAGCCCATGTAGAAGGAAACACAGACAAAGAAATGAGGTAGAAATAAATAGAGAATGCGCAAGAAGAATAGAAAGGGAGAGAAGGGTAGAGGAAGAAAGGAAAATGAGGAAGAAAAAGAGTAGAAAGTGAACAGGAGAAAACGGAGCACAGAGAAAACATTAAGAGAGAGAAAGGAAAGAAAATAGAGGAAGAGGTAGAGCATGAGAAGAAAACAGAAAAGAGAGGAGAAGAATATACGACAGAAGAAGAAAAGAAGAGAGTGAATATGGTAATTAAATAGGCGAAGTTCACAGAATTGGGGTACATACCAGAGGCAGTGACACAGTTTTAGTTATAGTCTTGAAAACAATAAAATGACTCAATGAATTTTTTGTTTTTCTGTAGTCGAGGTAAAATTGGAGTTCCCAAGCCACAGTGCCGTGCCAAGCCGCTAGTTACTTACGTAATTTAATAGGTTTGTTTATAAATAAATATATCTTCTGCTACCAGTCACGATTTTTCTTTATTTTACTTTTTGCACGACGTGTTTCGAGAAATAATTCCCAATTTCCAGTGCGTTTTTTGTGTGTATTAAGTAGTTTCTTTTGATGCTGTCAGTGTGTGTGTGTGTGTGTGTCTGATTCATTTCGTTGACTTTTACTGTAATACATAAGAAATTCTTTTTATGAAGCTAGTGGCGAAATTTAGAAGAATTTGTACTTAGTTTTCTAATGATCCATTTTTGCAGAGTCTCACACACACTAAACGTCACACGCAACTTCTACGCCTTAGACATGGAAAATATCTCATATAAACAAACCAGTTACAACGATCTTCTTACAGGTAGTCCACTCACATAACATTGTAGGTCCTCCACAGATTATGATATGCTTTTGTACAGAGGTTATTTACCTTAACAATTTGGCTCATAAATTACTTATATTCATTTTACAATTGTGCTTTTTTCTATGTTTTACTACTTTGATGTAAAATATATTATCGAAACATCTGAAGAAATTCAACGATTCACTTTCAAGTTTTTCATTTAATAATTTATCTTCATATTTTCTGTGATGGAAATATATCTCCAGTTCTTGAAGCTAATCCATTTTATGTCCTTTATGTAGTCGGTGGAGTACTTTAACATTTTGCTGTATTTTTCCAAATGAGTGTCCTGTATTATGAATGTGTGTTGCTATTGCTGATGTAATTCTGTCAGAGACAGCAAAGCACTTGGAAGAGCAGCTGAACGGAATGGATAGTGTCTTGAAAGGAGGATATAAGATGAACATCAACATAAGCAAAACGAGGATAATGGAATGCAGTCGAATTAAGTCGGGTGATACTGAGGGAATTAGATTAGGAAATGAGACACTTAAAGTAGTAAAGGAGTTTTGCTATTTGGGGAGCAAAATAACTGATGATGGTCGAAGTAGAGAGGATATAAAATGTAGACTGGCAATGGCAAGGAAAGTGTTTCTGAAGAAGAGAAATTTGTTAACATCGGGTATAGATTCAAGTGTCAGGAAGTCGTTTCTGAAAGTATTTTTATGGAGTGTAGCCATGTACGGAAGCGAAACATGGACGATAAACAGTTTGGACAAGAAGAGAATAGAAGCTTTCGAAATGTGGTGCTACAGAAGAATGCTGAAGATTAGATGAGTAGATCACATAACTAATGAGGAGGTATTGAATAGGATTGGGGAGAAGAGAAGTTTGTGGCACAACTTGACAAGAAGAAGGGATCGGTTGGTAGGACATGTTCTGAGGCATCGAGGGATCACCAATTTAGTAATGGAGGGCACCGTGGAGGGTAAAAATCGTGGAGACCAAGAGATGAATACACTAAGCAGATTCAGACGGATGTAAGCTGCAGTAGTTACTGAGAGATGAAGAAACTTGCACAGGATAGAGTAGCATGGAGAGCTGCATCAAACCAGTGTCAGGACTGAAGACCACAACAACAACATTGCTGATGTAGTGTGTTCTTGTGTGTGTATGCTCTGTATACCTGGTGTTAAAATTTCGGCCTGTTTGTAGAACTTTGAGCATTCCTGGAATGTTAGCTGGTATATTCCAGAGTCTGAATATGGATCATGATTACACTTTATATTATGTTTTTCGATGAGAAAATTAAAACTTCGCGACTAATCCGGAATGAGATTTTTACTCTGCAGCGGAGTGTGCGCTGATATGAAACTTCCTGGCAGACTAAAACTGTGTGCCCGACCGAGACTCGAACTCGGGACCTTTGCCTTTGGCGGGCAAGTGCACTACCAACTGAGCTACCGAAGCACGACTCACGCCCGGTACTCACAGCTTTACTTCTGCCAGTAGCTTGTCTCCTACCTTCCAAACTTTGCAGAAGCTCTCCCGCGAAACTTGCAGAAATACCACTCCTGAAAGAAAGGTAGAGCACTGGTACGCGAAAGGCAAAGGTCCCGAGTTCGAGTCTCGGTCGCGCACACAGTTTTAATCTGCCAGGTTCAAATGGTTCAAGTCCCATAGTGCTCAGAACCATTTGAACCATTTGAACCTGGCAGATTAAAACTGGTCATCAGTCCCCTAGAACTACTTAAACCTAACTAACCTAAGGACATCACACAACACCCAGCCATCACGAGGCAGAGAAAATCCCTAGTCTGCCAGGAAGCTTCACGACTAATATTTGTAAACAGCTAACATGGAGATACGTCGTGTCGGACAGCCCGACAGCTGTTTACGATCCGCGAGCAGAGACAGCCGGCTGCAGCGAGAGCGACTGAGGACGCCTACACCTCGGCACGGGACGTGAAGCGGGGGCAAATGAAAGCTGGCTGGAACGCCCGCGCAGCTATCCGTGTGGCGTGCGAGGAGAGCGGCTTTCTTAAAAGCGGTGCGCGTCTGCGTTGCGCAACAGTTGCGTCTGCCTCTGTTCGCAAGGTCGCCAGCTTAGCGCCATGGACGCGTGAGTCGGGCGGCCAGCAAAGACCGACTTGGAATTCCTCAAAGGCGTGGACACCTAGAGGCTGAAGAAGCACAGAAAAAAACAAGTACTGATGAACGGGTGGTAATGAAGTTCAGATGCAATACAGGTGCACTCGGTGTCCCACATACAGATGCTACTATTATCTATTCTTTTTTAGTTACTTCGTTGTTACATGAGTGTCGGGCTGTTGGCGTATTGGTTTTATGTGGGCATTCTGAACTACACTACTGGGCATTAAAATTGCTACACCAAGAAGAAATGCAGATGATAAACGGGTATTCATTGGACTATTATACTACAACTGACATGCGCTTACATTTTCACGCAATTTGGGTGCATAGATCCTGAGAAATCAGAACAACCATCTCTGGCCACAGTAACAGCCTTGATACGCCTGGGCATTGAGTCTAACAGAGCTCAGATGGCGTATACAGGTACAGCTACCCATGCAGCTTCAACACGATAGCACACTTCATCAAAAGTAGTGACTGGCGTATTGTGACGAGCCAGTTGCTCGGCCATCATTGACCAGACGTTTTCAATTGGTGAGAGATCTGGAGAATGAACTGGCCACGGCAGAAGTCCAACATTTTCTGTATCCAGAAAGGCCCGTACAGGACCTGCAACATGCGGTCGTGCATTATCCTGCTGAAATGCAAGGTTTCGCAGGGATCAAAATGGTTCAAATGGCTCTGAGCACTATGCGACTTAACATCTGTGGCCATCAGTCGCCTAGAACTTAGAACTAATTAAACCTAACTAACCTAAGGACATCACACACATCCATGCCCGAGGCAGGATTCGAACCTGCGACCGTAGCAGTCGCACGGTTCCGGACTGCGCGCCTAGAACCGCGAGACCACCGCGGCCGGCGCAGGGATAAAATGAAGGGTAGAGCAACGGGTCGTAACACATCTGAAATGTAACGTCCCCTGTTCAAAGTGCCGTCAATATGAACAACAGGTGACCGAGACATGTAACCGATGGCACCCAATACCATCACACAGGGTGATAATCCAGTATGGCGATGACGAATACACGCTTCCAATGTGCGTTCACCGCGATGTCGCCAAACACGGATGCGACCATCGTGATGCTATAAACAGAACCTGGATTCATCCGAAAAAATGACGTTTTTCCATGCGTGCACACAGGTTCGTCGGCGAGTGCACCATCGCAGGCGCATCTGTCTGTGATGCAGCGTCAAGGGTAACCACAGCCACGGTCTCCGAGCTGATAGTCCGTGGTGCTGCAAACTGTTCAAGCAGATGGTTGTTTTTTTGGAAACGTCCCCATCTGTTGACTCAGGGATCGAGACGTGGCTACACGATCCGTTACAGTCATGTGGATAAGATGCCTGTCATCTCGACTGCTAGTGATACGAGGTCGTTGGGATCCAGCACGGCGTTTCGTATTACCCTCATGAACCCACCGATTCCATATTCTGCTAACAGTCATTGGATCTCGAACAACGCGAGCAGCAACGTCGCGATACGATAAACCGCAATCGCGATAGGCTACAACCTCCCTTTATCAAAGTCTGAAACGTGATGGTACGCATTTCTCCTCCTCACACGAGGCATCGCAACAACGTTTCACCAGGCAACGCCGGTTACCGATTGTTTATGAGAAATCGGTTGTAAACTTTCCTCGTGTCAGCAAGTTGTAGGTGTCGCCAGCGGCGCCAACGTTGTGTGAATGCTCTGAAAAGCTAATCATCTTCTTCCTGTGGATTAAATTTCGTGTATGTAGCACGTCATCTTCGTGTTGTTCCAATTTTAATGGCCAGTAGTGTATACCGATTATAGAGCTTACCGAAGATATAATTAGAAGTAAAGAGGGTGAAACTTTTGTTAGTTTCTTAATGAACGGCGAAACAATTTAGAGATTACACAAGTAGTTCTTGGTACACATGCCCCTAGCCACTATCCATTAAATCATAGTGAACTGATAATGTAGGCTAAATCAGTCTCTACCGCAGAGCATAATGCGACCTTAGGTGGTCTGGATGAATTTTTTCTGCGATTTAGGGAGGGGAAGAGGTCGGGTGTGGGTGTTCAAAGGGGGGAGGGGGGCGGGGGGGAGGTTCAAATGGCTCTGAGCACTATGGGACTCAACTGCTGAGGTCATAATTCTCCTAGAACTTAGAACTACTTAAACCTAAGTAACCTAGGGACAACACACACATCCATGCCCGAGGCAGGATTCGAACCTGCGACCGTAGCAGTCGCACGGTTTCAGACTGTAGCGCCAGAACCGCTCTGCCAGCAGCGGTCGGCGGGGTGGTGGGTGGGTGTGTGGGGGGGGGGGGGGGGGAAGCGAGCGTTGCATTCACGGCGTTACCCTCTGTCCTGTGAAAAAAATAGTAAAATATTTGTACTGAAAAAGTTTTCTAATCTGACACATCTTGCATTATTGCTACCTCTCCCCCCCCCCCCCCCCCCAAAAGAAGTATATATAGGCGAAGAAAAGTAATTAAAAAAACAATGAGTATACATTTCATACTCATTGTTTTTCGAATTACTTTTCTGTTACGTATATATACTTTTTCTGGTGGGGGGAGGAGGGGGAAATATTTCGATGAAGGGAGACCAGAGATTTTCGAAAGTCGAATTAAAAGAAGTTGGTCACTGGAGCTAAATAGAACTTGATATCAGAACGAACTTCTAGGTAGTACGAATGCCTGTTAGAGTCTTCACATGATTACTGGTTGTGCATCAGAAGCTGAAAACTGAAAATGTAACGGCGAACTGTTTTGTTACATTATTTTAGTTTCATCAACAAAAAATCGTGTAAAGTCTAAATTGTGACCCCTTCGCTTTGAGCCACACGGAGTAGCATGTCGAAAACAGAGATTCAGCGAATGGGCTCCTCTTGTTTTCATTTTAAAATATACTCCATTCCTGTACTGCTACATAAAGAAAGGTGGTTGTTAGACGTTGCTACTCGAAAAGGTGTTGACCGAATTACTTGAAATTTTTACACGATACTCTACAAACCGTTCAGGTAGACATAAGCGGTATATTCTTAACATATAGGGGAAACAGTGTTAGCGAAAATCGTGCAATACTCATCCAATCTTGGGGGATTTTGCGTTTTTTGTTAATTTTGACGTGCTTTTTTCACTGCTTCTTCGACAGCGATCTGATCCGTCTTGTGTACCACGAGGGATTATACATCAGGTATAGCGCAAAAGCAGGGTGGTTTACGTTCAGAATTATGGTTGGTTTGTTGTAAGCACGATTATGTGGCAGTGAATCAGGGAGGTCCACGTAATGGAGACGCCGCGTGGGGCGACGGCAGCTGGGGCCAGGCCGGGCGGCGCCGTTACCTCTCCTGCTCTTCTGCGGCGCCCCCCCCCCCCCCCCCTCCCCCCAGCTAGCAGGCCGCGGGGCCGGGGTCAAAGCCCGCTGCTGCTGCAGCAGACGGAGAGGAGCCCCGTACGAGAGGCGACGGCGCGCCGCCACCGTTATGCCCTCTCCAGCTGTCTGTACCGTGATGCGGGCATAGCAGCTCCACCCCGGCGACGTCTCGTATGCAAGACATACAACCATCGAGAGCCGAAGAAACACCTGTCCAACACCGTGCAGGACCCCCGCGACCACGCAGAAGTGCCGCAACACGGCGCGGCGTGGACTCGACTCGTGTCCGAAGCAGTGCTGGAGGGAATTCGTTCTTATAATCCGTCTTGGTTACAAAAAATCTTTATTCACATGACCGGTTTCGGTTCCTCCAGAACCATCTTCAGATCTGCAATTTCGGTTACAGGACTAACCCGTCCACACTCAGACGGCTCTACAGAAACCGAAACCGGTCATGTGAATAAACATTTTTGCAATCAAGGCGGGTTATACCTGCTGTACCGACACGAAATGAGCGTTTTTACGTGAAAATGAAACCCTAATTCAGAATTGAAAAGTAAAAACATTTCATTCACAGTACTGACCATTGCTTTCTATACATTTTGACCACCTTTCTGGCAATTTGTGGACACCACGACAATAGAAATGTTCGTCTTTTGAAGGAAACCAATCAGACACCCAATTTTCGACTTCTTCGTAGGAATCGAAGTGTCCCATTGACGGAAACAAATGGTAGCCGGAAGGGGCCAGGTCTGGTGAATACGGCGGGTGGGGTATCAGCTGCCAGCCGAGTGTTTTGATTGCATCCTCAACCAGTTTTGCTTTGTGTGCAGGTGCATTGTCGTGTAAAAAAATTACTTTGCCGTGTCTTCTGGCCTATTCTCGTCTTTTTTTCGATCAATGCATAGTTCAAATTGATCATTTGTTGTCTGTAGCGATTAGTATTCACAGTTTCACCAGGTTTTAGAAGCTCACGATACACCACACCTTTCTGATCCCACCAAACACAGAACATTGTCTTCTTGCCGAATCGACCTAGTTTTGCAGTCGACGTTGACGGTTGTCCCGGATTAACCCACGATTTTTCCCGTTTAGGATTCCTAAAATAAATCCATTTTTCATCGCCACTAACAATTCGATACAAAAATGATTTTCTATCACGTCTTTGAAGCAAAATTTGACAAATGGTTTTTCGGTTTTCCATCTGTCTTTCATTCAACTCGCATAGCACCCATTTTCCACATTTTTGGATCTTTCCCATAGCATTCAAACGGTCAGAAATTGTATGTTGTGCAACATTTCGCCGGCCGGTGTGGCCGTGCGGTTCTAGGCGCTTCAGTTTGCAACCGCTTGAGTGCTACGGTCGCAGGTTCGAATCCTTCCTCGGGCATGGATGTGTGTGATGTCCTTAGGTTAGTTAGGTTCAAGTAGTTCTAAGTTCTAGGGGACTGATGACCTCAGATATTGTCCCATAGTGCTCAGAGCCATTTGAACCATTTTGCAACACTTACCATTGCTGCCATTTGCTTCTGGCTCAAAGTATCATCTTTATCGAATATTGCTTGCAATTCAGCGTCTTCGAACTTTTTTGGTGGTCTTCCACGTTCTTCATTTCTTACATCAAATTCATTATTTCTGAACCGTTGAAAGCATCTTTTGCACGTTGCTTCTGATAGACCATGATCACCATATGCCTCGACAAGCATTCGATGCGACTCTGCAGCACTTTTTTTTCGAATGAAAACAAAAAATTAATGCTTTCCGCACACCATCACTTTCTGGTACAAAATTCGGCATTGTTAACACGATGAAAACATATGATGTTTGTTCCATGACTTGATGTATAGTAAATATCTTTGACAGATGTCATACCAACGAAACAAAAAAGAAATTAAGGCTCGTTCACAACAAATGTTCCCTATCGACACATTTGTATCTTAACGCTCATTTCATACCGCTACACCAGGTAAGTAACAGTGTATAAAAAGTGAATGCGATATCCCTGCAGGCATTATGCCTGTTTTTGCAAAGGAGGAAACTGACACCATGAACCCTCCAGAGCTGTCCATAAATCCGTAAGGAGTATGAGGGGGTGGAGATATCTTCTGAACAGCGCGTTGCAAGGCATCCCAGATATAGTCAACAATGTGCATGTCTGGGGAGTTTGGTGGCCGCCGGAAGTATTTAAATTCAGAACAGTGTTCCTGGAGCTACCCTGTAGTAATTCTGCATGGGATGTTGCATTGTCCTGCTGGAATTGCCCCAGTCCGTAGGATTGCACCGTGGACAGGAATGGCTTTAGGTAACCACACAGGACACTTACGTATGTGCCACCTGCCAGATTCGTATCTAGACGCATCAGGGGTCCCATATCACTACAACTGGACACGCCCCTTCAGAGCGTCCACCAGCTTGAACAGTCCCCTGCTGACATGCAGGGTCCATGGATTCATGAGGCTGTCTCCATACCCGTACTCGTCCATCCGCTAGACTCAATTTGAAACGAGACACGCCCGAGCAGGCAACATGTGTCCAGCCATCAACAGTCCAATGTCGGTGTTGACGGCCCGAGGCGAGGCGTAAAGCTTTGTGTCGTGCAGTTATTGAGGGTACACGAGTGCGCCTTGGACTCCTAAAGCCCGTATTGATGATGTTTCGTTGAATGGTTCGCACGCTGACGCTTCTTGATGTCCCAGCATTGATATCTCCAGCAACTTGCGGAAGAGTTGCACATCTGCCACGTTGACCGATTCTCTTCAGTTGTCGTTGGACCCGTTCTTGCAGGATCTTTTCGATGACGGACAACTGATGTTTTACCGGATTCCTGATATTCACGGTACACTCGTTAAATGGTCGTAAGCCAAAATCCACACTTCATCGCTACCTCTGAGATGCTGTGTCACATCGCTCGTGCGCCGACTAACACCACGTTCAACCTCACTTAAATCTTGATAACCCGCCATTGTAGCAGCAGTAACCGATCTAAGAACTGCCCCAGACTCTTGTTGTCTTCTATACTTATTTCTTCTCCTTCTTCCATTTTACGCCATAGTCCTGCAGTGATCGCAGGGTCGGCTTGCTTACAACAGATTTGTCAAGGTTAGTTTTAGTGCCTTTCCTGCCACCACCCCACACCCCCTGCGATGGAATCAGTGTACCCCAGCTGTCTGCGCCTAGTATAAATCGTGTTTTCAAATGTCTGCGATGCGTGTAATTGAGGAGGAACGTGGGGACCTGCCCGGCATTCACCTAGCGGGATGTGGGAAACCGCCTAAACACCACATCGAGGCTCGCTGGCACACCGGCCCTGCCTGCCCAGCGCGCCTGCCCGAGTCCAGGAAGCAGCGCATTAGCGCTCTCGGCTGCCCTGGCGGGCTCTTCTTGTCTTATATACATGTTGCCGTATTCTGTCTGTTTGCATATCCCTGTATTTGAATACGGTTGCCTATACCAGTTTCTTTGGCACTTAAAAGTATTACAGGCGTTGTAGCGCAATGGTTAGCCACTGAGCATGCTGTTTGGAAGGTTAAGCGTTCCGTTTTTGACGTCAGATCTCGAATTATTTTCAATTTTTAAATATGTGTTTAGCGGATTTGATTATTTTTGCTCAACTGATTGACTGAAACGCGATTTTTTTATAATTTCTAACCTCTTGTCACATCATTTTAATCAAACTATTTAATCATATTTTCGTCTATGTTACTGCATAATCTCTATTCCCCATCTTTCGCATTTATTTATAATCCCTTCTGTAACTCATGAGCTTTGTTTTATTGTCCATTGCGCTACAGCAATTTATATTTTAAATGTCTGTATGACGATAACGCTCCAAAATATATATGTATATCTTGTACGTAACAAAGAATACATCTTTGATGACAATGCACAATCAATATAGACATACTATTTCGATTTTTTAACCGGTACATCGGCATTTTCTAACGGTGAAATATTGGGATCGATAATCAAAGAATTAAAATCACACGGACAAAAATTTCAATTGAAAATATAATTTTAGGAGGAAAACGTAAGAGCAAATGAAAAAGTTTGATTAAAGTGGTGCACTGAAAGATCTTAAACGTAAAAAAATTTATGTCAAGAAGTTAACTGAATGAAAATAATTATCAAAGTTATTTTCATAACTGATTAAAAATAAAATGTTTTCAGAAGCATCTGACAAGATTCGAAGGCATAACATCTTCCACATCATGTTTGCATACTAAACACTTGTCGGCCGCGGTGGCCCGTGCGGTTCTAGGCGCTTCAGTCCGGAATCGCGCGACTGCTACAGGTTCGAATCCTGCCTCGGGCATGGATGTGTGTGATGTCCTTAGTTTAGTTAGGTTTAAGTAGTTCTAAGTTCTAGGGGACTGATGACCACAGCAGTTGAGTCCCATAGTGCTCAGAGCCATTTTGAACCATTTTGAACGTCCGACAAAGCGGTAAAGTGGCGATTTTTCCGTACGATAATTTCACGAGTGTACCGCGAGTGTCAGGAATCCGGCAAGACATCAATTAATCGACATCGCTGCGGCCGGAAAAAGATCCTGGAAGAACGGGACCAACAGCGACTGAAGAGAATCGTTCAACGCCACAGAAGTGCAACCCTTCGCAGATTGCTGGAGATTTCAATGTTGGACCATAGACAAATGTTAGCGTGTGAACCATTCAAGGAAACATTATCGATATGGGGTGGTGGTGGTAAGTTCTTATGGGACCAAACTGCTAAGGTCATCGGTGCCGAGGCTTATTACACACTATGTACTCTAACTTGAAATAACTGACGCCAAGTACAGCAACCTCACACCCATGCCCGAGGGAGCAGTCGAATCTCGGACAGGGGGACCGCGCGAACCGTGGCAAGGCGCCCAAGACCGCGCGGCCGGCGATTTGGACTTTCGGAGCCGAAGGCCCACTCATGTACCCTTGATGACTGCGCGACACAGAGCTTTATGTCTAGCCTGCGCCTATCAACACCGACATTGCGCTGTTCATGACTGGAAACGTCTGGTCGCACATTTCGAATTGTATTGAGTGGATGGACGTGTATACGAGTGTGGAGACAACCACACAAATCCATGGAACCCGCATGTAAATGTCGTGTGAATAGAGCCGTGCGTCGAGTAGACCGTTCGCCGGGTGCAAGTCTTTCGATTTGACGCCAGTTCGGGGAGTTGCGCGTCGATTGGGATGAAACGATGATGATTAGTACAAGACCCCGTCTCTGAGCGGAGAAGCTTTCCGACCCAGCCGGGAATCGAACGCGGGCCCTTAGGATTGAATTTCTCTCGGACTGACCACTCAGCTACCAGGGACGGACATGTCAGCAGGGGACTGTTCAAGCAAGTGGAAGTCCTGTGATGGCGTGGGGTGTGTGCAGGTGGGGTGATATGCGACCCCTGATACGACTCTGACAGGTGACAAAGCATCCTGTCTGACCACCTGCATCCATTCGTGTCCATTGTGCATTCAGACGGACTTGGGCAATTCCAGCAGGACAACGCTACACTCCACAAACGTCCAGAATTGCTGCAGAGTGGATCCTGCAACACTCTTCTTAGTTTAAACACCTACGCTGGCCCCAAACTCGCAGACTTGAGCATTATTGAGCGTATGTGGTGTGCCTTGTAACGTGCTGTTCAGGAGAGATCTCCACCCTCTCGTACTCTCACGGATTTATGGACAGCCCTGCTGGATTCATGGTGTCACTTCCCTCCTGCATTACTTCAGACATCGAGTCCGGTGCGTCGTGTTGCGGCAGCTCGTTCTCGCTTCCCGCGCCCGGGTTCCCGGGTTCGATCCCCGGCGGGGTTAGCGATTTTCTCTGCGTCGTGATGACTGGGTGTTGCGTGATGTCCTTAGGTTAGGTAGGTTTAAGTAGTTCTATGTTCTAGGGGACTGATGACCATAGATGTTGAGTCCCATAGTGCTCAGAGCCATTTGAACCATTTTTTTGAACCGTGGTCGCGGGGGTCTTACACGATGTTAGAGGCAGGTGTACCAGTTTCTTTGGATCTTCAGTGCATCTTAACGGCTGTAGAAGAAATTGTAGATATTACTTACCGAGCGAGCCATGTAAGGCATCACTTTGTATTTCGAATTCTTTTGGTCAGCTTTGCAGTTGTGATGTTGGGGGGAGGTGGGGAGGGGGGAGGTGCGGGATGAGTTGGCTGTGGTGTGAAGATTGGGTAATGATATAGGAAGCTGTTGCCGCCGTCGGTATTTGGACAGGGCGAAGCCGGCTGAGTCAGCAGCTACCGCGGCCTTGGTGGACCTTGTTCTGCGCAGACTGCGCTACGCGGCTAGGAAATAAAGACAGCCCTGCCGGCATTCCTGGGCTACGTGCCAGGGTCGCTCGTACTGCCACTGTGTGTGTGTGTGTGGGCGTGGGCGCTGTGACATAACTCTCACGAATTCGCCGCTCTCAACAGGCTAAAAGCCTCCTCCACATGACCCATGGCTGCTTCCGCAGCACAGACCAGCTTAGCGGTTGCACTGAAGAGCACCTAGCCGGCCGCTGTGGCCGAGCGATTCTAGGCGCTTCAGTCTGGAACCGCGCGACCTCTACGGTCGCAGGTTCGAATACTGCCTCGGGCATGAATGTGTCTGATCTTACTTAGGTTTAAGTATACTACTGGCCGTTAAAATTGCTACACCACGAAGATGACGTGCTACAGGCGCGAAATTTAACCTACAGGAAGAAGATGCTGTGATATCCAAATGATTAGCTTTTCAGAGCATTCACACAAGGTTGGCGCCGGTGGCGACACCTGCAACCATTTCCCATACACAGTCCGCATCTCGTGGTCGTGCGGTAGCGTTCTCGCTTCCCGTGCCAGGGTTCGATTCCCGGCGGGGTCAGGGATTTTCTCTGCCTCGTGATGACTGGGTGTTGTGTGCAGTCCTTAGGTTAGGTTTAAGTAGTTCTAAGTTCTAGGGCACTGATGGCCATAGATGTTAAGTCCCATAGTGCTCAGAGCCATTTTGAACCCATAATGCTCAGAGCCATTTTCTCGTACACAAACAGCAGTTGACCGGCGTTGCCTGGTGAAACGTTGTTGTGATGCCTCGTGTAAGGAGGAGAAATGCGTACCATCACGTTTCAGACTTTGATAAAGTTTCTTTGCAGCCTATCACGACTGCGGTATATCGTATCGCGACATTGCTGCTCGCGTTGTTCGAGATCCAATGACTGTTAGCAGAATATGGAATCTGTGGGTTCAGGAGGGTAATACGGAACGCCGTGCTGGATCCCAACGGCCTCGTATCACTAGCAGTCGAGATGACAGGCATCTTGTCCGCACGGCTGAAACGGATCGTGCAGCCACGTCTCGATCCCTGAGTCAACAGATGGGGACGTTTGCAAGACAACAACCATCTGCACGAACAGTTCGACGACGTTTGCAGCAGCACGGACTATCAGCTCGGAGACCGTGGCTGTGGTTACCCTTGACGCTGCATCACAGACAGGAGCGCCTGCTATGGTGTACTCGACGACGAATCTGGGTGCACGAATGGCATAACGTCACTTTTTCGGATGAATCCAGGTTCTGTTTACAGCATCACGATGGTCGTATCCGTGTTTGGCGACATCGCAGTGAACGCACATTGGAAGCGTGTATTCGTCATCACCATACTGGCGTGTCACCCGGCGTCATGGCATGGGGTGCCATTGGTTACACGTCTCGGTCACCTCTTGTTCGCGTTGACGGCACTTTGAACGGTGGACGTTACATTTCAGATGTGTGACGACCCGTGGCTCTATCCTTCATTCGATCCCTACGAAACCCTACATTTCAGCAGGATAATGCATGACCGCACGTTGCAGGTGCTGCATGGGCCTTTCTGGATACAGAAAATGTTCGACTGCTGTCCTGGCCAGCACGTTCTCCAGATCTCTCACCAATTGAAAACGTCTGGTCGATGGTGGCCGAGCAACTGGCTCGTCACAATACGCCAGTCACTACTCTTGATGAACTGTGGTATCGTGTTGAAGCTGCATGGGCAGCTGTACCTGTACATGCCATCGAAGCTTTGTTTGGCTCAATGCCCAGTCGTATCAAGGCCGTTATTACGGCCAGAGGTGGTTTTTCTGGGTACTGATTTCTGAGGATTTGTGCACCCAGAATGCGTGAAAATGTAATCACACGTCAGTCCTAGTATAATATACCTGTCTAATGAATACACGTTTATCATCTACATGTCTTCTTGGTGTAGCAAGGCAAGGAGGGCGGCCCCGTAATGTGGGTGGAGGGGGGGGGGCTTATACGCCACTGTCATTACGACACACAGTTCAGCAAATACGACATCATAAACACTCAGATACGTGAGGAACAGCGTTTGCTTAAAACCAAGCGAAAATTACCCATAACATACTAATCCAGCTCTAAATACTGAGAAGAAGGAACTTGCCCCCCTTCTTGCAGCGGTGTACCGTAGGTCTCTAGAAGAGCGTAGCTTTCCAAAGGAATGGAAAAGGGCACAGGTCATACACGCGTCGAACAGATGTGCAGAACTATAGACCTATATCTCTAACGTCAATCAGTTGCAGAATTTTGGAACACGTATTATGTTAGAGTATAATGACTTTTCTGGAGACTAGAAATATACTCTGTAGGAATCAGCATGGGTTTCGAAAAAGACGGTCGTGTGAAACCCAGCTCGTGCTATTCGTCCACGAGACTCAGAGGGCCATAGACACGAGTTCACAGGTAGATGCCGTGTTTCTTGACTTCCGCAAGGCGTATGACACAGTTCCCCACAGTCGTTTAATGAAGAAAGTAAGAGCATACGGACTATCAGACACAATTGTGTGATTGGACTGAGGAGTTCCTAGATAACAGAACGCAGCATGTCATTCTCAATGGAGAGAAGTCTTCCGAAGTAAGAGTGATTTCAGGTGTGCCGCAGGGGAGTGTGCTAGGACCGTTGCTATTCACAATATACATAAATGACCTGGTGGATAACATCGGAAGTTCACTGAGGCTTTTTGCAGATAATGCTGTAATATATCGAGAGGTCGTAACAACGGAAAATTTTGCTGAAATGCAGGAGGATCTGCAGCGAATTGACGCATGGTGCAGGGAAATTGAATCTCAATGTAGACAAGTGTAATGTGCTGCGAATACAGACAAAGAAAGATCCTTCATCATTTAGCTACAATATAGCAGGTCAGGAACTGGAAGCAGTTAATTCCATAAATTATCTGGGAGTAGGCATTGGGAGTCATTTAAAATTGAAAGACCATATAAAATTAATCGTCGGTAAATCAGATGCCAGACAGAGATTCATTGGAAGAATCCTAAGGAAATGCAATCCCGAAACGAAGTAGGTCACAGTATGCTTGTTCGCCCACTGCTTGAATACTGCTCAGCAGTATGGGATCCGTACCAGATAGGGTTGATAGAAGAGAGAGAGAACATCCTATGGAGAGCAGCGCGCTTCGTTACAGGATCATTTAGCAAATGCGAAAGCGTTACAGAGACGATACATAAACTCCAGTGGAATACTCTGCAAGAGAGACGCTCAGTAGCTCGGTACGGGCTTTTGTTGAAGTTTCGAGAACATACCTTCACCAAGGAGTCAAGCAGTACAATGCTACCTCCTACGTATATCTCGCGAAGAGACCGTGAGAATAAAATCAGATTAGAGCCCACACAGAGGCATACCGACAATCCTTCTTTCCACGAACAATACGAGACTGGAATAGAAGGGAGAACCGCTAGAGGTACTCAAGGTACCTTCCGCTAAACACCGTCAGGTGGCTTGCGGAGTATGGATGTAGATGGCCGGTCTCAGCCACCGAGCGGTTCTAGGCGCTACAGTCCGGACCGCGGGACCGCTACGGTCTCGGGTTCGAATCCTGCCTCGGGCATGGAAGTGTGTGATGTATTTAGGTTAGTTAGGTTTAAGTAGTTCTACGTTGTAGGAGACTGGTGACCTCAAAGATGTTAAGTCCCATGCTGCTTAGAACCATTTGAACCATCATGTAGGCTCTATATAGACTGAAGCAGCGAGTGAAAATTTTGTAGCAAGGTCGGTAATCGAACCCGGGTCTGCCGCTGGGTATTAGAGGTACCGGTGTGTACAGCAATCTGTACCACCACCTCTGAAGGTCTCGCTGCACGGTGGTACAGCATGCAGTGTGTGGTTTTCGTGAGCAATAAAAAGAGCGGAAGTGAAGTTTATGTTTATCTCTGTGCCAATGTTCTGTACAGGTTCCGCAACTCTCAGAACAGAGGAGATGCAAAACTTTTTGTGTGTGTCTATATTAAAGTGTTTGTGGGTAAATTTGACTCTACCTGTAAAACAGCCCACTGCCAGTGACTGGTTCTGCTTCTGACACGAAAGTTGTGCGCTGTAGTGGTTGTGTGATAGTGGCTGTTGGGGCACATGTATTTAAAGTGGTCCCCATCATATCTTCGTCGTCAGCAAGACACCTTCTGTCTCTATCCTATCAATGTTTTTTTTAAAGGGGATAAAATTCTATATTGTTTTTTCCCCCTACAAATATTCAGGCATATCAACGAATATTCTACAGTATACTAGAATTTCTGTAATGTTGTAAAACACAACTTGAAAACTGCACATATATTGGTCCAGATTCCGGCAAAAATCCTCTTAAGCGATGATTTATGCAACAAAATAATGACACAGGAACAACTATCGAAAAAGTGTATCCATTTATGGAGAAGGACTGAATAAACAAATAATTGTGTGTGAAATGAACAATTATAGCAACAAAAATCGATGTGGTACAACAAACAAATCAACGAATACAGAATACAGCACAAGGGAAAAAAATACACTCCTGGAAATTGAAATAAGAACACCTTGAATTCATTGTCCCAGGAAGGGGAAACTTTATTGACACATTCCTGGGGTCAGATACATCACATGATCACACTGACAGAACCACAGGCACAGACACAGGTAACAGAGCATGAACAATGTCGGCACTAGTACAGTGTATATCCACCTTTCGCAGCAATGCAGGCTGCTATTCTCCCATGGAGACGATCGTAGAGACGCTGGATGTAGTCCGGCTTGCCATGCCATTTCCACCTGGCGCCTCAGTTGGACCAGCGTTCGTGCTGGACGTGCAGACCGCGTGAGACGACGATTCATCCAGTCCCAAACATGCTCAATGGGGGACAGATCCGGAGATCTTGCTGGCCAGGGTAGTTGACTTACACCTTCTAGAGCACGTTGGGTGGCACGGGATACATGCGGACGTGCATTGTCCTGTTGGAACAGCAAGTTCCCTTGCCGGTCTAGGAATGGTAAACAATGGGTTCGATGACGGTTTGGATGTACCGTGCACATTCAGTGTCCCCTCGACGATCAACAGAGGTGTACGGCCAGTGTAGGAGATCGCTCCCCACACCATGATGCCGGGTGTTGGCCCTGTGTGCCTCGGTCGTATGCAGTCCTGATTGTGGCGCTCACCTGCACGGCGCCAAACACGCATACGACCATCATTGGCACCAAGGCAGAAGCGACTCTCATCGCTGAAGACGACACGTCTCCATTCAACCCTCCATTCACGCCTGTCGCGACACCACTGGAAGCGGGCTGCACGATGTTGGGGCGTGAGCGGAAGACGGCCTAACGGTGTGCGGGACCGTAGCCCAGCTTCATGGAGACGGTTGCGAATGGTCCTCGCCGATACCCCAGGAGCAACAGTGTCCCTAATTTGCTGGGAAGTGGCGGTGCGGTCCCCTACGGCACTGCGTAGGATCCTACGGTCTCGGCGTGCATCCGTGCGTCGCTGCGGTCGGGTCCCAGGTCGACGGGCACGTGCACCTTCCGCCGACCACTGGCGACAACATCGATCTACTGTGGAGACCTCACGCCCCACGTGTTGAGCAATTCGGCGGTACGTCCACCCGGCCTCCCGCATGCCCACTATACGCCCTCGCTCAAAGTCCGTCAACTGCACATACGGTTCACGTCCACGCTGTCGCGGCATGCTACCAGTGTTAAAGACTGCGATGGAGCTCCGTATGCCACGGCAAACTGGCTGACACTGACGGCGGCGGTGCACAAATGGTGCGCAGCTAGCGCCATTCGACGGCCAACACCGCGGTTCCTGGTGTGTCCGCTGTGCCGTGCGTGTGATCATTGCTTGTACAGCCCTCTCGCAGTGTCCGGAGCAAGTATGGTGGGTCTGACACACCGGTGTCAATGTGTGTTCTTTTTTCCATTTCCAGGAGTGTATTTAAATCCACTGGTAGAGTGGTGAATCGTGAGAAAAGAGTAAATTTGTCACAGAATTCGTAAATTCACTCTGTGTTCTGGGTATGCCCTCACGAAAAAGCTTGTAAGAAACTCACAGGAGTGGAAATATTAAAGGAAAAGTTACGTCATACGACAAAGGCCACTCGTTTAAACCAACTTACCGTTCAGCTTAAAATGGCGAAAAAAGAAGTGTATTGGTAAGAAGTGTATAGGGGCAAGACAAGGCTGAAACCTGTCTCCACTGTTGTTCATATTATTTATGGATCATATGTTGAAAACAATAGACTGGCTGGGTGAGATTAAGATATGCGAACACAAAATAAGCAGTCTCGCATATGCGGATGACTCAGTTGTGATGGGCGATTTGATTGAAAGTTTGCAAAGAAATATTTCAGAGCTAGATCAGAAATGTAACGACTATGGTATGAAGATTAGCATCTCCAAAACGAAAGTAATGTCGGTGGGAAAGAAATATAAACGGATTGAGTGCCAAATAGGAGGAACAAAGTTAGAACAGGTGCACGGTTTCAAGTACTTAGGATGCATATTCTCACAGGATGGCAACATAGTGAAAGAACTGGAAGCGAGGTGTAGCAAAGCTAATGCAGTGTGCGATCTACTCTCTTCTGTAAGAAGGAAGTCAGTACCAAGACTAAGTTATCTGTGCACCGTTCAATCTTTCGACCAACTTTGTTGTATGGGAGCGAAAGCTGGGTGGATTCAGGTTACCTTATCAACAAGGTTGAGGTTACGGATATGAAAGTAGCTAGGATGATTGCAGGTACTAGTAGATGGGAACAATGGCAGGAGGGTGTCCACAATGAGGAAATCAAAGAAAAACTGGGAATGAAGTCCATAGATGTAGCAGTCAGGGCGAACAGGCTTAGATGGTGGGGTCGTGTTACACGCATGAGAGAAGCAAGGTTACCCAAGAGACTCATGGGTTCAGCAGTAGAGGGTAGGAGGAGTCGGGGCAGACCAAGGAGAAGGTACCTGGATTCGGTTAAGAATGATTTTGAAGTAATAGGCTTAACATCAGAAGAGGCACCAATGTTAGCATTGAATAGGAGAACATGGAGGAATTTTATAAGAGGGCTATGCTCCAGACTGAATGCTGAAAGGCATAATCAGTCTTAAATGAAGATGATGATGATTGGTATTTATGTTGGCTTTAATTTGAGGAAAAAATTTAGGAGAACGTACGTCAGGAGCACAGTATTGTATTGAGCTGTAACATGCACTGTGGAAAAATCAGGATGTTGAAAATTAGATGGAATGATCAGAAATAATATTCTCCACAGAATCAGCGAGAAGAAGAATACGTAGGAAACACTGACAGGAATAAGGGTACAGGGTGATAGGGCACCTGTCAGGGAGCAGTAGATGTAACCTGTAGGGAAAGACAGGTTGGTATATATAAATATAAAAAAAGAAATTCAGGATGTGTGTAAGTGCTACTGTACAGAGAAGGACACTGTGTTGGCTATGATTTTGGGGCTATTGAGAAAAAAGTGGGCAACATACCTGTGACATCAGATTGCAGGCGATGTGAAGACCCATCGATGAGGAACAACTGTCATGTTAGAAATTGGGCTACGTAATGAAGTAACCATATTGTAACGAACAGTGAAGCCATGTGCGAGAACACACAGCAGTCCTATACACGGCTCAGACTTAGTCTGCCACTAGAGTGACTCCGTTCAGCTGCGCTGTGCGAGTGTTGGCAGGCCTGCAGGGTACTTACCCTTTGCCGCTGCCGGACAGCGGGGATCCCCCGGCGGGCGCCCAGCTGGAGGAGCGCCTGCGCTTCAGGCACAGGATGTTCAGGGCCAACATGGCGGCAGGCAAGCTCTCAGCAGCGCCTGCACAAAAACAGTAAAACAACTGAGCGAACACTCTCAACCACGGCTTGTAGAATGCACTGTATGGACATTGTGAAAATATGCTGCGAGCGATGACATCAATGCTTACCTTCTCGTGGCACTGCGGCACAAAAACATGTTTAACACGTACACAGTTGCAAATACAGGGTGCGTCAAAAAAATGTATACACTCTTTGAACTATCATAGACAATTTATTTCCCGTTCTACAAGGTTAAATATCTGTGAGAAAGTAATGTTATGTTTCTTCAACAGGTGGCAGCAGTGGCAAGGAAGTAACTGCAACATGGCGGACGTGCGTTTGAGCTTTGAAGCGCGGAAGCAGACAATTAAGTGGTACTGGACGTTTGAGAATGTAGCTGCGGTTCGAAGACAGTGGAGAAGTGAGTATGGTACAGAACCAACTTCAAGGTTAACAATTACACGTCTACGAGGCAAATTCGAAATTCGTGGAACAGCGTGTGATGTGCATAAGGGTCGATCAGAGCAGCCTCGTACAGCTACAAGTGACGATTCCACAACTGCGATCTCGAAACTGTTTCAGCGTTCGCCTCAAAAATCTTCAAGGCAAGCGGCACGAGAGAGTAATGAAAGTGCTAGTAGTGTGATACGCATTCTGAAGAAATGCAAGTTTCTTGTCTACATCCCGAGGCTGGTGCAACAGCTAAGTGACGATGATCCAGATCGAAGGTTAGAATTTTGTGAATGGGTTCAGGAGATGGTGAGAGGTGAACTGGGATTTATGGGTAGCGTAATTTGGTCGGGTGAAGCCCAATTCAAACTCAATGGAACTGTCAATAGACACAATTGTATGTACTGGACTGAAGATAATCCTCACATTACAGTTGAAAAGGCTGTGAATTCGCCTGGTGTAAATGTGTGGTGTGGTTTGTCTGCAAGGGAACTCATTGGGCCTTTCCGCTTTGAAGGTACTGTTACTGGAGAAACGTACCTAACAGTGCTTGCTGACTACATATTCCCTGCCATTCGTGCATTATACAATAGTGAGGAGTCATAGGGACGTACGAGCATACCTGGGTCACAATGTGCCAGGCCAGCGGGTTGGATGCAGGGAACCGACCGAGTTTCCTGCACGCTCTCCAGACCTCACGCCGCTGGATTTCTTCTTATGGGGCACAGTGAAAGATGAGGTGCACAAACGTAAACCACGTAACCTGGACACACTTTGGAATGAGATTCACGCAGTGAGCGCTCACATTGGACACTTTGGTACGATGTGCGGAATCAGTGGTGACTCGTACTCAAATGTATTGATGCTGAAAGCCACCAGTTTGAGCATTAATCACATTTGCAAAGTATATTTATTTTTTTTCAATTGGACTTTAAGCTGTCCATTTCCAGAAATTTAACATTGTAGAGCGGGAAATAAATTTTGTATGGCGCTTCAAAGTGTGTATACATTTTTTTGATGCACCGCGTACATTCGTTTTTGCATGTTACTGTGTGTTATTATTGTTAGTTAATATAAATTTATTTATTCGTTAAATAAAGAAATAAATTTGCCTTTATTTAAAAGTTTTTCTCTCTATAAAATTTTGCTTCACAAGTTACTCGGAATCCGTCCAGGGATCGCACAGATAGTACTACGAACCTATGGGGATGGCCAAGTGGCATACAGCTAATTTTATTTTCTTCTTCTTCGGCTACTTACTTTATCCCACATTGAGCATGGGGTCAGCAGGATTAAGGACTGATTCAGCACGGTTAATTTTAATGGGTGGCCAAATGGGTTTCCTGTCACCACCTCGTACCCCAACCCCCCCCCCCCCCCCCCCCCCCGAGATGGAATGAGTGTACCCCAACTGTCTGCTTCTAGTGGAAATCATGGAATAATGCGAATTTGTTGCAAACGTTTGTGCATCGTGTAAGTGAGGTGGGACGTGGGGACCAGCCCGATATTCACCTATTGGGATGTGGAAAACGGCCTAAAAACCACATCCAGACAGGCCAGCACTCCGGCCCTCATCGTTAATCCGCCGGGCGCATTCGATGCGGGGCCAGTGCGCCAACCTGAGTCCAGGAAGGAACCTGGCGGTATAGAGCTGATTTTATCTATGGGCTAATATGAAGAGTTTTGATTGAGTTCAGACAACGGCGTTAGGAAACTGACAACCATCACTTTCATAAACAGTCTTCCAGGAGGGATGGTTCAAATTCAAGGAAATGAAAACAGGGGCTCTGAAATGCACGCCTGAAGACCTGAGCACTTCTTGGATACTATGTTACATAGTATCTGTTCTACTGAAAGCTCTTTGCTTTCCGGGTTTTGAAAGGTGTTAATATGGAGCGGCAACGGCCTCGCCGCAGTGGATACACCGGTTCGCGTCAGATCACCGAAGTAAAGCGCTGTCGGGCGTGGCCGGCGCTTGGATGGGTGACCATCCGGGCAGCCATGCGCTGTTGCCATTTTCCGGGGAGCACTCAGCCTCGTGATGCCAATTAAGGAGCTACTCGACAGAACAGTAGCGGCTCCGGTCAAAGAAAACCATCTTAACAACCGGGAGTGCGGTGTGCTGAATTCACACGCCCCTCCTATCCGCATCCTCTGCTAAGAACGACACGGCGGTCGGATGGGCCACTTGTGGCCTCACGACGGAATGATTTTTAATACGGACCAAAACAAGAAAAGATTGTATAGTAAACATGTCCTCTAAAATGCATAACATAAGAGTTATGACTACTTGTCCAGTAAAAGAGATATGTATCACAGTAGTAAAAATGTCCACCCCCCGTAGCTGAGTGGCAGTTGCGTTTCAGCGGCGCTCGCAGGTGGCCGCTGTTAACTTTTGCGCTGCACTTCCGTGTTTACATCGCAGTGCTTGTGCTGTCCGCCCGTTAATCTCCTGTTCCTTTTAATCTGATCGCTCTTTCTGATCTCGCTGCTGTTACTTGGAATTTCGGTTGTTTAACGGAAATTGCTTCGCTGGATGAACCATGGCTACAAACCTCAGGAAGAGTACTCTGGTATTTGCTTTTGGCAAGGAATCCCGTCCTGTTCAGCCGACATCCCTGGAAATAAATGACTGGATTACACAGGTAATTGGTCTAAATTCTGAAACCGTTCATACCTGGCAACTGGATCAGGGAAAATACTGTGTTTTTTGTCAAGTTACATCTACATGACTACTCTGCAATTCACATTTAAGTGCTTGGCAGAGGGTTCATCGAACCACAATCATACTATCTCTCTACTATTCCACTCCCGAACAGCGAGCGGGAAAAACGAACACCTAAACCTTTCTGTTCGAGCTCTGATTTCTCTTGTTTTATTTTGATGATCATTCCTACCTATGTAGGTTGAGCTCAACAAAATATTTTCGCATTCGGAAGAGAAAGTTGGTGACTGAAATTTCGTAAAAAGGTCTCGCCGCAACGAAAAACGTCTATGCTGTAATGACTTCCATCCCAATTCGCGTATCATATCTGCCACACTCTCTCCCCTGTTACGTGATAATACAAAACGAGCTGCCCTTTTTTGCACCCTTTCGATGTCCTCCGTCTATCCCACCTGGTAAGGATCCCACACCGCGCAGCAATATTCTAACAGAGGACGAACGAGTGTAGTGTAAGCTGTCTCTTTCGTGGACTTGTTGCGTCTTCTAAGTGTCCTGACAATGAAACGCAACCTTTGGCTCGCCTTCCCGACAATATTATCTATGTGGTCCTTCCAACTCAAGTTGTTCGTAATTTTAACACCCAGGTACTTAGTTGAATTGACAGCCTTGAGAATTGTACTATTTATCGAGTAATCGAATTCCAACGGATTTCTTTTGGAAGTCATGTGGATCATCTCACACTTTTCGTTATTTAGCGTCAACTGCCACCTGACACACCATACAGCAATCTTTTCTAAATCGCTTTGCAGCTGATACTGGTCTTCGGATGACCTTACGAGACGGTAAATTACAGCATCATCTGCGAACAGTCTAAGAGAACTGCTCAGATTGTCACCCAGGTCATTTATATAGATCAGGAACAGCAGAGGTCCCAGGACGCTTCCCTGGGGAACACCTGATATCACTTCAGTTTTACTGTTAATCAGTGCTGAGACTGTTGATAAAGTGTTACGAAAGTGGGGCTATGAAGTAGATTTTGTGCACAGAAATGGTTATAAAAGTAAGGTTTCCATCTATAGAGCGGACATTCATTACAAAACCGTTCGTGTCTTGAATCTTCCCATTGAAATTGAAAGTGATAAGATTAAGGAAGCTCTTTCAAACTACGGAGACGTTCAATCAATTGCAAATGAAAGATGGTTGCCTCGCTTTAAACTGCAGCGTTTTAACGGGGACCGCTGTGTAGAGATGGACGTTAAGACGAATATTCCATCTCACGTTAACTGTTTGTGGGTATAAGGCACAAATTGTTTATACAGGTCAGGAAGCTACATGTCACGTATGTAACGAAACCGGCCACTTCAGACAGGAATGTCCGCAGCCAGCTGTTGTTCTTTAAAGTAATTTGATACAGCGTCAGAAGCTTACCTTAAATGATCTGTTACCAAAGAATAGCCCGGAACAACTGGTTGAGGATGTTAACGCAGCGGGCCAAGCTGATGTCTCCCTTCACGATAACATTCAATTTCCGCCGTTAGCAACAAAAGGTAACCCTGTTGCCACTACCCGTGAAACTGAAACGCAACCGAAAAAAAGACCTCTGGAGATAACTGATAGTTGTTCAGAGGACGAGCTGTCTTGTCTCACTCCCTCACTTCGCAAGCAAAAACAGTCCGATGAGAAGGCAGAGGAACCTGAAGGCAAAATGCGAATGGAAACTAATGAACAGAAAGATAATACACATACAGTACCAGATAATGAAGGGGGTGTAAGCAGCATTAATTTGCAAGAAACAACTGGAAAGATCAGAATCTGTCTGTTAATAAACAAATTCAGGGAAAGGTTGCAAAGCTGCAGTCTCCATTTGTTTCCCTCGATCAGAAAGTGAGTGAAATTAATAAAGAACGAGGAAGTGGTGGCCAAACTGAAATCACCGAAATTGCGAAAGCGTCTGCTGCTGCTCCAGATAAGCCGCGAAGTAAAATACCGACGCAACCAAATGAGAATGTAGCTCGTAACCAAGGGAAGCGAAAATCCGGTAGGGGCGATCCAAGCCCAAAGAATGTTCAGTCCGAAACGGTCGTACACGAATCACTGGAGGTAAAATCAGACAGTTTACCAGGAAATAAGTCTGTTTGCGGTACAAGAGAAACCACCAGAAGAAGAAAAAAAAACTGGACAGTAACTAATAAACTCAGTGTTATTCCATGTTCAGCCTTCCGAGAAAACTGTTACAGCTTAACTGAACCCTGAACTACAGTAAACTAAATTAGTTCATCAAAACAATTACACAGTGACAGCACAATGACGCAATCTTATTCTGTCACCACTATAAACATAAATAAAATCACGACCGGTTTGAAATTATCGGCCCTTAAGGAATTTTTGTACGAATCCGCGGCTGATATTGCCCTGTTACAAGAAGTTCTAATTTCGGATTTGGTAATTCCCGGTTTTGTCAGTTACATAAATGTGCCTCCCGAAACAAGTGTTGGAACAGCTATTTTGGTGAGGGAATGGATTACCGTAAACGGATATCTATGATGTGACTATCATCAACTTGTACGCCCCTTCAGGAAGTTGTCATCGAGGTGACAGGGCACGTTTCTTCAATGATGACTTGATATACTTGTTAAGGAAATCGCCAAGACAGTTATTACTTGGAGGTGGTTTTAATTGTGTTTTAAATCGAAAAGATCAGATACCTAATTTTAATTTCTCAAGTGAACTAAAACAATTAGTTACTGGTTTAGAATTAAAGGATATATGGGAAATCAAATATCCCTCCACTGTTGAGAGTTCACTTATGTCACGGCAACATCACGTAGCAGGATTGATAGACTATATATTTCTAAAAATTTTGTAACTTCCGTGACAAAAGTAGAAACCACTCCTACGTACTTTTCAGACCATTCACGTGTCTTAGCTTGCATAAATCTAACAAGACAGCCGGTTCGCCGATTCAAGAATCAGTGGAATTTGAACACTTCCTTGTTAGTAAATCATGATTTAGAAGATCTGATTAAAGAAACATGGGCAATATGCCTGCGAGACCGTAGTAGATATGCCACTGCTATTGACTGGTGGGTTAAAATGGCAAAGCCAAAGTTGAGGAAAGTTCTTATTCAATACAGTGCCCAGAGCGCAAGGGAAATGAAATGCACTATAGAGTATTACTATTCCGTTTTGAGAGATCTATATGATCAGGTCTCAGCAGGTTCCTCACTTCGGATAGCAGACATCAAAAAAGTCAAAGCCAAGTTACTTAACATCAAGAGAAGTCAAATGGAAGGGTTGAAAATAAAATCGAAAATTTGAACACTTCCTTGTTAGTAAATCATGATTTAGAAGATCTGATTAAAGAAACATGGGCAATATGCCTGCGAGACCGTAGTAGATATGCCACTGCTATTGACTGGTGGGTTAAAATGGCAAAGCCAAAGTTGAGCAAAGTTCTTATTCAATACAGTGCCCAGAGCGCAAGGGAAATGAAATGCACTATAGAGTATTACTATTCCGCTTTGAGAGATCTATATGATCAAGTCTCAGCAGGTTCCTCACTTCGGATAGCAGACATCAAAAAAGTCAAAGCAAAGTTACTTAACATCAAGAGAAGTCAAATGGAAGGGTTGAAAATAAAATCGAAGGCAAATTCGGTGTCAGCGGATGAAACTACTCACCTATATCATTTATTGAAGCATATGAAAAACGGGAGAAGGACTTTTATTCAAGAAATTCGAACAAAACACGGTACGATTCTCAGAACCCAGCAGGATATCATGGACGAGATTTATCGCTATTATTGCGAGCTATATTCTGTACATCAAAGTAGTGATGTTTCCTTGGAAGAATTCCTTGACATCCTAGCCCCACAGCTGACAGGAGATGACAACGAAAGTGTTCTCGAGGTTGTCAGTGAAGAAGATGTGTATGAGACTCTGTGTGCCTCATCACCAAAAAAATCCCCAGGACCGGATGGTCTGCCAGCAGCGTTTTACACCCGTTACTGGCCAATAGTAGGTGCGGAAATCAAGGACATTGTAAATGAGGTTATTCAGGGTAAAATGATTCCGGCTTAGTTTAAGGAGGGTAAAATTCTTCTGGTGCCAAAAAATAATGGAAACAAAGATTTAAATAATTTTCGTCCAATTATACTGCTGAATTCTGATTATAAATTAATAGCTAGAATAATAAACAAGAGAATTTCATGCCTTACAGGTAAAATTATTAAAATTATTAGCCAACATCAGAAAGTGTGGCCGGCCGCGGTGGTCTAGTGGTTCTAGGCGCGCAGTCCGGAACCGTGCGACTGCTACGGTCGCAGGTTCGAATCCTGCCTCGGAGATGGATGTGTGTGATGTCCTTAGGTTAGTTAGGTTTAAGTAGTTCTAAGTTCTAGGGGACTGATGACCACAGCTGTTAAGTCCCATAGTGCTCAGAGCTATTTGAACCATTTTTGAATACCTTCTACAGACATTGCAGAAAATAGGTTTCAACGATAGGGTTATACAGTTGATTAAGAACATAGCAACTGGAATAAATGCTAGAATAGCAGTGAATTGTCAACAATCCAGACCGATGCAAATACAACGAGGTGTTCCTCAAGGAAGTCCTCTGTCCATCTCGCTTTTCGCAATTTCGCTGGAACCTTTCCTCCGACATGTCCATGCTACACTAAAAGGCTTAACATTATCAGGAAATAAAACGGTTATAAGACCCTGTGCTGACGATATAGGGGTCGTTATAAGGAATAATGACGAGGTAACCACTCTAGCAACAGTGATTGATTCGTACTGTAGAGCATCTGGAGCCAATGCAAACGGAAAAAAAGTAAGACGTTAAATCTCAGAAGTTTTGATAATATCAGCGTCGAGTGGGTAAAATTAGTCCGGCAACATAAAACACTTGGCATCAGCCTGACAGCATGCCCTATGAAAATGACGGCTTTAAATAGGAAAGTTGCAGCAGATAAAGTGCAAGGAGCCATTGTAGAGAATTTAACTCGATATATGAACCAAGTTCAAAGAACACAGCGTATCAACTCATGTATACTTGCTAAGGCTTATTATACTGCCCAGCTGTTTCCAATACCGAGAATGATAGCGAAGAGAATACTGTCCAAAACCACAAACTTTTTGTGGAGAGGTGAAGTGTTCAGAGTACCTGCTAAAGTAGCCACTTTACACCCTAAAAATGGTGGACTAGGATTAGCAGATATAACGGATAATACCTCTGCTCTTTTTATCAAACGGCAAATTAATTTAATAAGAGACTCGCGAGAAAGCATAACCAGCCAACTTTTCGAGATCATTAAACCTCCAAGCCTGCTTCCCCCGATTGACGTGCAGAATATCAACAGTCGGTTACAGCACGTGAGGATTTTCTATGTTCAGTTTAGTTATGTCATTGTCGAACTCAGGCAGTCACGACACTTAACATCGAGAGCCATAATGTGGGAACGAAAGAAAAGCGAAGGAAGAAACAAAATGGAACGACAGTTTCCAAACATTGAGTGGTCTGAGATTTGGAAAAACATTAGTTCTAATGTGCTCACGTCTAATATAAAAACTTCATGGTACAAGACAGTTAACAACATAGTTAGCACCAATGAAAGGCTGCACGCAATCGCACTCTGTGAAAAAAACTTATGTCAACAATGCCATCTAGTTGACACAGTAATTCATAGATATACTTGCAGTGGTCACATGAATAGTTGGAAGTGGATCCGGGAGCAGATAGCTCTGCTTACAAGAACATCCCCTGAGTATATATCGCTGTCATTGATACACAGGCCTGAAGCACGCTATTTCCCAGAAGCAAAAAATAACGCTGTGTACTGGTTGCTGGGAAATTTTGTTAACTACGTCCTTAACAAATTAGGATCCGATAGCATCATAGAGTTCAAGGTACACGTGAGGTGTGAGTTTCACAAAATTAGAAGCTATTCGAATCACAAGAAAAAATTCGGTAATAAACTAAAAATTGTATTTGAAAGAATGGGCATTGGTTAATATAAAAAAAAGACTGTGTTGACAGTGATGTATTGTCGTTACCTTAAGGATACTATTTAAGACATTACAGTATATTTATGATGTGTGCTTTTTCTACTTCAGAGTGTAGTTTTTTGAAATTTATAGGCTAATGTACGGAACTTATGTGACATTGAGATCGTGTGTCTAATAGTGCCAAACACAAAACATTAAAGGTGCATAAATTGGCTTATACTAGAAATTTGGATACAGACAGTTTTTATAGAAATGTCCTTATCGATTGGTTAAAACCATAAGATTCTATCTGATAAATGTAATATTCAATGGCCGGCACATTGCCCTGTTCATTTTTGCAGTGAAAGACTGATTATATAGATCTGATCACTTCAGATACTTAACTTCAATTAATGTCCAGAGTGTGTACTTGGAAGGATAGTCAACTTTCTTATATCTGCTTTCCGCCAATCTCAAGTATTTATGTTTAATTTAGTACTTTCTGGTGATTTAGTCAGTAACACAATCTTCTGTTGTCTTTCCTTAACGTCAGCGCAAACGAAATGATCAAACCGTTTTGTTCAAATAACTTCATGTAGGTATAACTTAGTATGCATTTGGAATGTGTAACATTTTTTTTTATAAAACCTTTATTAAAAAACAAAGTGGTCAGCGCTACAGAACGTCAGTCCTAAGGGCCCGGGTTCGATTCCCTGTTGGGTCGGAAATTTTCTCCGCTCAGGGGCTGGGTGTTGTGTTGTCCTAATCATCATCATTTCATCCCCATCGACGCGCAATTCTCCGAAGTGGCGTCAAATCGAAAGACTTGCACCCGGCAGGAGGCCCTAGTCACACGACATTTATTTATTTACAGTAGTGAAGAACAAGTCCTCATAGGTGTAAAGGTGTGCACTATACAGCCAACGTTTACTGCACTTCGTTTTCTTGTTTTGGTCTGTACTACCTCCTCCCAAGATATGGAAAATGTGGAAAACGAAGAGTTTGCAGTAGAAGTGATTTGTTTCACAGTATCAAAAATAACGGAGCTCTTAAGATACCCATTTTAGCCCTCTATTTACCAGACATTTTAGCTTTGAATGGTCATTCCGGACACATCCCTGAATGTTGGCCATTCGCCCTGGGACGCCTTTGTAACCTAAAAGATTTAGGCCATATATGCAGCAAAAGTTATCGGGAGGCACAGATGTTATCTGTGCCACATTTTTGGCATTTACAGTGATGTCCTAATAATGTCTATTACCAAGGAGTAAAATGCAGGCAAAAAGGAATACAGACGTCTCAAAAATGAGATGGACAGGAAGTGGAAAATGGCTAAGCAGGGATGGCTAGAGGATAAATGTAAGGATGTAAAAGCTTATCTCACTAGGGGTAAGATGGATACTGCCTACCGGAAAATTAAAGAGACCTTTGGAGATAAGAGAACCACTTGTATGAACATGAAGAGCTCAGACGGAAATACAGTTCTAAACAAAGAAGCTAAAGCAGAAAGGTGGAAGGAGTATATAGAGGGTCTATACAAGGGCAACGTACATTAGGACAATATTATGGAAATGGATGTAGATGAAGATGAAATGGGAGATACGATACTGCGTGAAGTGAAAGACCTGAGTCGAAACAGGGTCCCGGGAGTAGACAACATTCCATTAGAACTACTGACGGCCTTGGGAGAACCAATCCTGACAAAACTATACCATTTGGTGAACAGATGTATGAGACAGGCGAAATACCCTCAGATTTCGAGAAGAATGTAATAATTCCAATGCCAAGGAAAGCAGGTGTTGACGTGAAAATTACAGAACTATCAGTTTAATAAGCCACAGCTTTAAAATACTAACGCGAATTCTTTACAGTGGAATGGAAAAACTGGTAGAAGCCAACCTCGGGGAAGATCAGTTTGGATTCCGTATTTGAGTAAGCAGTAAAGGAAACAAAAGAAAAATGCAGAGTAGATATTAAAATCCATGGAGAAGAAATAAAAATTGTGAGGTTTGCCAATGACAATGTAATTCTGTCAGAGACAGCAAAGGACTTGGAAGAGCAGTTGAATGCAATGGACAGTGTCTTGAAAGGAGGGTATAAGATGAACATCAACAAAAGCAAAACGAGGATAATGGAATGTAGTTGAGTTAACTCGGGTTATGCTGAGGGAATTAGATTAGGAAATGGGACACTTGTAGTAAAGGAGTTTTGCTATTTGGGGAGCAAAATAACTGATGATGGTCGAAGTAGAGAGGATATAAAATGTAGACTGGCAAATGGCAAGAAAAGCGTTTCTGAAGAAGAGAAATTTGTTAACATCGAGAATAGATTTAAGTGTCAGGAAGTCGTTTCTGAAAGTATGTGTATGGAGTGTAGCCATGTATGGAAGCGAAACATGGACGATGAACAGTTGGGACAAGAAGAGAATAGAAGCTTTCGAAATGTGGTGCTACAGAAGAATGCTGATGATTAGATGGGTAGGTCACATAACTAATGAGGAGGTATTGAATAGAATTGGGGAGAAGAGGAGTTTGTGGCACAACTTGACTAGAAAATGGGATCGGTTGATAGGACATGTTCTGGGGCATGAAGGGATCACCAATTTAGCACTGGAGGGCAGCGTCAAGGGTACAAATCGTAGAGGGAGACCAAGAGACGAATACACTAAGCAGATTCAGAAGGATTTAAGCTGCAGTAGGTACTGGGGGATGAAGAAGCTTGCACAGGGTAGAGTAGCCACATCAAACAAGTCTCAGGACTGAAGAAAACAACAACAACAACAGTTATGTCTCGTGCGAATGACACGAGCAGCGAACCACTGTGCCTCCTGGTGGACGCAGTACGCTGCCAGTTCAGTGTCAGCTGCAGAACTTGCCAGCTGCTCAACTGCTGTGGTGATACTTCACAGTCCGCCGGACTCCAACGAAGTCAGTGCAGCCTGCAGCTACCTCCCAGCTGCCTGATCCAGTGCAAGTCTGGCACAAGTTACATTTTCTGTACGACCCTTTGTGGATTCTCCTTCACACCCTACATACTCTATTACCAAAAATTTGTCTCATCAGCTTAATATGTGCCATGTCCTGTTCAGAAAGCCACACTGGCTTTCAATCGCACGCCGGAAGAGGTAGCTAGTGGCCTTAAGACTGTCTTCCGTGCCACAAAACTTCATTATGTGATGAGTTTTGCCATTCATCACTAGACAGGAGTGGCATAATTTTCACATCAGTGGAGAGTTCTAATTGGTCATAGTTCAGCCGATTTGCACAAAATATCTACAACACAACCCTTCCCTGTAAATCTGTCTATACACGCACATCAAAAAAAGTTTTGAATCACCCCGGTTCCCTGAACTCCTGAAGACAGACGTTGACTGTGGATGTTGTATCACAGACACAGTGCCTCTGACTCTTCAGAGAGGTCACTAAACCTGCAAAAGATGTAAGCAACCACGCATGAGCAGTGCTTATTAGACAGAGGGGATCTCACAGCCGATCAGTTGTCATTCCACAGCTCCTGTTGTCTACAGTTCCACCTAGCCTAGACGGTCAGTACCGCGGTTCGATCGCGTCCGCATTGTTTCTTTTTGCTAGGAAGGGCTCTCAACAAGAGCAGGCGTCTCGGAGTGAATCACAGCGAAGTTGCTCTGCTAGGGAGGAGATACAGAGAGACAGGAACTGTCGATGACATGCCTCGCTCAGGCCGCCCAAGGGCTACTACTGCAGTGGATGACCGCTACCTACGGATTATGGCTCGGAGGAACCCTGACAGCAACGCCACCATGTCGAATAATGCTTTTCGTGGAGCCACAGGACGTCGTGTTACGATTCAAACTCTGTGCATAGGCTGCATGATACGCAACTTCACTCCCGACGACCATGGCGAGATCCATCTTTGCAAGCACGACACCATCCAGCGCGGTACAGATGGGCCCAACAACATTCCAAATGGACCACTCAGGACTGGGATCACGTTCTCTTCACCGACGAGTGTCGGATATGCGTTCAACCACACAATCGCCGGAGACGAGTCTGGAGGCAACCAGGTCAGGCTGAACGCCTTAGGCACACTTTACAGCGAGTGCAGCAAGGTGGAGGTTCCCTGCTGTTTTGGGGTGGCATTATGTGGGGCCGACGTACACCGCTGGTGGTCACAGAAGGCGCCGTAAAGGCTCTACGATACGTGACTACCATCCTCCTACCGATAGTGCAACCATATCGGCAGCATATCGTCAAGGCATTCGTCTTCATGGACGGAAATTCACGCCCCCATCGTGTACATCTTGTGAAGACTTCCTTCAGAATAACGTCATCGCTCGACTACAGCGGCCAGCATGTTCTGCAGACATGAACCCTATCGAACATGCCTGGGACAGATTGAAAGGGGCTGGATGACGTGACCCACCAAAAACTCTGGGGGATCTACACCGAATCGCCGTGGTGAAGTGGGACCAACAGTGCCTTGATGAACTTGTGGGTAGTATGCCACGACGAATACAGGCATGCCTCAATGCAAGAGGACGTCCTACTGGGTATTAGACATACCAGTGTGTACAGCAATGTGGACCACCACCTATGAAAGTCTCGCTGTATGGTGGTACAACATGGAATGTGTGGTTTTCACGAGCAATAAAAAGGGCTGAAGTGGTGTTTATGTTGATCTCTATTCCTATTTTCCGGAACTTTCAACACCGAGGCAATACAAAACTTTTTTTTAATGTATGTATTAGTATAAACCATACCAAAGTCTCTACAGTAGCTCGTAAGATTAGCCCAAACATAACGACAGAGATAATGGGACGCAATTATAATCTACTTATGGATAGATAGAAGACAGAACGAATATGTGCAGACCTTCCCACATCTTCAGATGAAGAATTAGTACACTTTCCTATCATAACCACTTGCGGTTGACAATCAGCAAAAGAACTCTCAACCACTTTTTGAACATGTTTTATTTTATGTAACTCAGCAGTGTACCGACACCAGCCAGTAAATCTTTATTCCTTTGCTTAAGCGCTTTTGTTACTTTTTCCATGACTTTTGTTGGAACAAACGTGCAACGTCACGTTTACAGCGGTGTTTGTTTTTGTAGTTAACGTTTTCGTCCGTTTGTTGCTCCTTCATTAGTTGATAATGTGTTCACTTCTAATCTCTTCTATTTCTTTGTGGGAACCCCGTCTCTGGCCCAAATTATTCTCTCATAATTAGAATCATCCATATCCATATCCGAATACTGGAAAGTGGAAGATTGGAACAGCATCAATATCTAGCTTTCGTATGGTGAGGTAGATTCAAGAGTTAATTTTTCAGAACCATGCCCAATATCATGCAGGGCTCCTGACAGCACGCGGAAGTGCCGCAACACGACATGGCATGGAGTCGACTAATGTCTGAAGTAGAGCCGGAGGGAACTGACACCGTGAATCCTGCACGGCTGTCCACAAATCTGTAAGAGTATGAGGGTGTGGAGATCTCCTCGAAACAGCACGTTGAAAGGTATCCCAGATATGGTCCATAATGCTCATATCTGGGGAGTTTGGTGCCAAGAGGAAGTGACTGAACTGAGAAGAGTTTTCCTCGAGTCACTCTGTAGCAATTCTGGACGTGTCGCATTGTCCTGCTGGAATTGCCCAAGTCAGTCCGAATGCACAATGGAAAAGAATCGATGCAGGTGATCAGACAGGATGCTTACGATCTGCACGTATCAGGGGTCCCATATCATTCCAACTGCACACACCCCACGCCACTACAGAGCTTCCACCAGCATGACGCGCAGGGACCATGGATTTGTGAGGTTGTCTCCATACCCGTAGATGACCATCCGCTCAATACAATTTGAAACGAGACTCATCACACCAGGCATCGTGTTTCCAAACATAAACAGTCGAATGTAGGTGTTGACGCACCCAGGCGAGGCGTAAAGCTTTGTGATGTGCAGTCACCACGGGTACACGACTGGGCCTTTGGCTCCGAAAGCCCATATCGATGATGTTCCGTTCAATGTTACGCCACACTGAACTTGTTAATGGCCCAGCATTGTAATCTGCAGCAAATTTGCGGAAGGGTTGCACTTCTGTCACGTTGAACGATTCTCTTCAGTCTCCGTTCGTCTCGTTCATTCACGGTGTACTCGTGAAATGGTCGTACGGGAAAATACCCACTTTGTCATTAACCTCGGATGTGCTGTGTCCCATCGCTCGTGTGCGGACTGTAACATTACTTTCAAATTCACTTAAATCTTGATAACCTGCCACTGTAGCAGCAGTAAACAACTGCGCCAGACTGGATGGTCCATTGATAGTGACGGGGCCAAATATCTCTCGAAGTAAGTGTCAAACGAAAAAACTACAAAGAACGAAACTTGTCTAAGGGTAAACCAGATGGCGGTATGGTTGGCCCGCTAGCTGGCGCTGCCGTAGGTCAAACGGATATCGACTGCGTCTTTTTAAACAGGAAACCCCATTTTTTATTACATATTCGTGTAGTAGGTAAAGAAATATGAATGTTTTAGTTGGCCCACTTTATTCGCTTTGTGACAGATGGCGCTGTAATAGTCACAAACATATGGTTCACAATTTTAGACGAACAGTTGGTAACAGGTAGATTTTTTAAATTAAAATACAGAACGAAGATACGTTTGAACATTTTATTTCGGTTGTTCCAAAGTGATAGGTGTACCTTTGTGAACATATCATTTCTGAGAACTCATGCTCTTACAGCGTGATTACCTGTAAATACCACATTAATTCAATAAATGTTCAGAATGATGTCCATCAACCTCAGTGCATTTGGCAATACGTGTAACGACATTCCTCTCAACAGCGAGTAGTACGCCTTCCGTAATGTTCGCACATGCATTGACAATGCGCTGGCGCATGTTGTCAGGCGTTGTCGGTGGATCACGATAGCAAATATCCTTCAAATTTCCCCACAGAATGAAATCGGTGGACGTCAGATCCGGTGAACGTGCGGGCCACGGTATGGTGCTTCGATGATTAATTCACCTGTCACGAAATATGCTGTTCAATACAGCTTCAACGGCACGCGAGCTATGTGCCGGACATCCATCATGTTGGAAGTACATGGCCCTTCTGTCATGCAGTGAAACATCTTGTAGTAACATCGGTAGAACATTACGCAGAAATCAGCATACAGTGCACCATTTAGATTGCCATCGATAAAATGGGGTCAAATTGTCCTTCCTCCCATAATGGCGCTCCATACATTAACCCGCCAAGGTCGTTGACGTTTCACTTGTCGCAGCGATCGTGGATTTTCCGTTGTCCAATAGCGCATATTATGCCGGTTTACGTTACCGCAATTGGTGAATGACGGTTCTTCGCTAAACAGAACCCGTACAAAAAATCTGTTATCGTCCCGTAATTTCTCTTCTGCCCAGTGGCAGAACTGTACACGACGTTCAAAGTCGTCGCCATGCAATTCCTGGTGTATAGAAATATGGTACGGGTGCAATCGATGTTGAGATTCCCTATTCTCCCGCAATTTGTCTGCTTCTGATGTCCGGATTAGCCGCGACAGCAGCTAAAACACCTACTTGGGCATCATCATTTGTTGCAGGTCGTGGATAACGTTTCACATGTGGCTGAACACTTGCTGTTTCCTTCAATAACGTAACTATCCGGCGAACGGTCCGGACACTTGGATGATGTCGTCCAGGATACCGAGCAGCATACATAGCACACGGCCGTTGGGCATTTTGATCAGAATAGCCACACATCGAGACGATACCAACCTTTTCCGCAATTGGTAAACGGCCCATTTTAACACGGGTAATGTATCACGAAGCAAATACCGTCCGAACTGGCGGAATGTTACGTGACACCACGTACTCATACGTTTGTGACTATTACTGCGCCATCTGCCACGAAGCGAAAAAAGTGGTCCAACTAAAACATTCATATTTCTTTACATACTACACGAATATGTAATGAAAATGGGAGTTCCTATTTAACGCAGTCGATATCCGTTTGACGTATGGCAGCGCCATCTAGAGGGCCAACCATAGCGCCACCTGGTTCCCCCCTTCAAGCTAGACAAGTTTCGTTCTTTGTAGTTTTTCCGTTTGACACTTATTTCGTGAGATATTTGGCCCGGTCACGATCAACGGACCATCCTGTAGTGGCGTTGTCGACGGCAGCGCCATATTCTGCCTGTTTACATCTCTCTGCATTTGAATACGCAGGCCTATACCAGTTTCTTTGGCGCGTCAGTGTATGACGCAGTTCCTACATCCAACCAGTTCCGATGCAGCAGTGATAAGTAATGCTTTCACTCTCGGTACTCTTCGTAACGCCACAATTCCCTGTAGTGCGGGATTAGCCGAGCGGTCTGAGGCGCTGCAGTCATGGGCTGTGTGGCTGGTCCCGGCGGAGGTTCGAGTCCTCCCTCGGGCATGGGTGTGTGTGTGTTTGTCCTTAGGATAATTTAGGTTAAGTAGTGTGTAAGCTTAGGGACTGATGACCTTACCTGTTAAGTCCCATAAGATTTCACACACATTTGAACGTTTTGAAAACAATTCCCTTATTTAGATCCCCGTATTAGATCTTTCAGTTTGTGCGCAACACTTTTTCGTCAACCTGCTCATGTGTTTTGAATTGCCAGTGGCGCAAAAAAAAAAAAAAAAAAAAAAAAAATAGTGTTTTCAGATGTGTGATCGAGCAGCAACCGAAACGCTTCTGTTTTTTCCCAGTGAGAGACAGCGTACGAGCCCACAGGGTGCAGGTCAGCAGAGCGTGTGTGAGGGAGAGCGGTTCTCGCGGGGTTTATTGAAGGCTCTGGCAGGCTCCAGAGGCCAGGCCGGCGCTGTCCAGCGGCCGTGTGTGTGTGAGTGCGCACTGGAGAAACCACTTTCACCGGCTGGCCTCGCCTGCAGCCTCCAGACCTCGCTCCAGCACGCGCCGCCTTCGATGCGGCGCCGCTGCAGCTTAGAGACCGACACTGCTATGCTATCGGCGCAATAAAGCTGTGTCTGAACGAAAGTGTGGCCATCCTTTTCCCCTGCGTCTGCCGCCTTCTGCTAGGTTCAGGATTGGCTGACAGCGCGCCACGTGACATTAGGAGCCGTTGTCGGCGCGAGCGCTACGTCTGAAGCGTAGGAAGTGTTGTGCATTTTAGCAGTTTTAAGTAGGGTAATGCCTCGGTGCTGCGCCATTGGCTGTTCGTTTCGAGACGAAAAGGGAGGAAAACTGTACAGCAGGGCTTCCCAACCTTTTCAGCTGGCGGACCCCTTCTTCAGTCGAAAATCCATGGCGGACCGCAAGTCAGTCAAGAGCACAGTAACATTAAATTTCAGAGCGCATCCCATGGTAAAGTCTTTGGTTTAGAGATGAATGAAAACAACTTGAAATTAACGATCCAATTTGAATTCCCACTGTATTCAGACACTTACTAGTGGATTTACACCCTTTGTTCAACACAGTATAGGCTGATTAAAATTACTTGGTAATTGACGTTTCACGTGTCGGAGCTCCCTTCTTCCAAGAGCAGTCAACGTGACGTCCGTTCGCAGTTGAAAGCTGCCGCTTGTGGTCTGTTCATTTCCACTGTATGGCTACTGCTGTGTAAGGAGAATGGATATTTCTTAACAGTCGTGTGTGTGTGTGTGTGTGGTTTTTCGTGAAATCCGAAGAATAACGTTCAAATGTATTTAAACTCTATGGAACTTAACTGCTGAGGTCATCAGACCGCGACCGCATCTCGTGGTCGAGCGGTAGCGTTCTCGCTTCCCGCGCCCGGGTTCGATTCCCGCCGGCGTCAGGGATTTTCTCTGCCTCGTGATGACTGGGTGTTGTGTGGTGTCCTTCGGTTTGTTAGGTTTAAGTAGCTCTAAGTTCTAGGGGACTGATGACCATAGATGTTAAGTCCCATAATACTCACAAGGGAACCTCCCCATCGCTCCCCCCTCAGATTTAGTTGTAAGTTGGAACAGAGGATAGGCCTTGAAAAACTGAACACAGATCAATCGAGAAAACAGGAAGAAGTTGTGTGGAACTATGAAAAAAATAAGCAAAATATACAAACTGAGTAGTCTACGGAAGATAAGCAACATAAAGGATAGTGTGGGGTCAGGGGTGGCGTGGTCCCGTGGTTAGCGTGAGCAGCTGCAGAACAGAAGGTCCTGGGTTCGAGTCTTCCCTCCAGTGAAAAGTTATGTCTTTTATTTTCAGACACTCTGTATATTGAGCAAGCAGTGAAGAAAACAAAAGAAAAATTCGGAGTAGGTATTAAAATCCATGGAGAAGAAATAAATACTTTGAGGTTCGCCAATGACATTGTAATTCTGTCAGAGACAGCAAAGGACCTGGAAGAACAGTTGAACGCAATGCACAGTGTATTGAAGGGAGGATATAAGATGGACATCAACAAAAGCAAAACAAGGATAATGGAATGTAGTCGAATTAAGTCGGGTGATGCTGAGGGAATTAGATTAGGAAATGAGACACTTAAAGTAGTAAAGGAGTTTTGATATTTGGGGAGCAAAATAACTGATGATGGTCGAAGTAGAGAGGATATAAATGTAGACTGGCAACGGGAAGGAAAGTGTTTCTGAAGAAGAGAAATTTATTAACATCGAGTATAAATTTAAGTGTCAGGAAGTCATTTCTGAAAGTATTTGTATGGAGTGTAGCCATGTATGGAAGTGAAACATGGACGATAAATGGTTTGGACAAGAAGAGAATAGAAGCTTTTGAAATGTGGTGCTACAGAAGAATGCTGAAGATTAGATGGGTAGATCACATAAGTAATGAGGAGGTATTGAATAGGATTGGGGAGAAGAGGAGTTTGTGGCACAAGTTGACCAGAAGAAGGGATCGTTTGGTAGGACATGTTCTGAGGCATCAAGGGATCACCAGTTTAGTATTGGAAGGCAGTGTGGAGGGTAAAAATCGTAGAGGGAGACCAAGAGATGAATACACCAAGCAGATTCAGAAGGATGTAGGCTGCAGTAGGTACTGGGAGATGAAGAAGCTTGCACAGGATAGAGTAGCTTGGAGAGCTGCATCAAACCAGTCTCAGGACTGAAGACCACAACAACAACATTATCTGACAAACTCTTATGTTTTCATCACTTTTTTGGCAGTGATTATCACATCCACAAGAAAACCTAAATCGGGCAAGGTAGAAGAATCTTTTTACCCATTCGTCAAGAGTACAATTTAGGTGGGCCAAAAACATATTCCTGTCATGTGACGCAGATGGCATCACCAGTGTCGTATAGAATATATCAGACGTGTTTTCCTGTGGAGGAATCGGTTGATTTATGACCTTGCGATCAAATGTTTTCGGTTCCCATTGGAGAGGCACGTCCTCTCGTCCACTAATGGCACGGTTTCGCGGTGCGCGAAACACAGACACTAAACTTACTACAGTGAACAGAGACGTCAATGAACTAACGGATAGACAATAACTTTGCGAAAAAAAAAAGGAAGTAAACTTTTCACTCGAGGGAAGACTTGAACCAAGGACCTCTCGCTCAGCAGGTGCTCACGCTGGCCACGGGACCACGGCGCTTCTGAACTTACACTCTCCTTGATGTTGCCTATGTTGCTCATGGACTACTCAGTTTGTATATTTTGCTTATTTTTTTCATAGTTCCACACAACTGCTTCCTGTTTTCTCGATTGATCTGTGTTCCGTTTTTCAAGGCCTATCCACTGTGCCATCTTAGAATTAAATCAGAGGGGGGGGGGGGGGGGGGGGGGGAGCACACACACACACACACACACACACACACACACACATCCCCGAGGGAGGACTCGAACCTCCGGCGGGAACGGCCGCTCAATCGACGATGACATAGCGCCTCAGACTGCGCTACCAATCAGCGAGGCTGTGAAGAAAAGAGGCAGACCCATGGTTCGGGATACACCCACATCACGAAAGAAAAGAGGCCAAGGAATTACCTTTAAGGGACTATTGTGACATCTGTTGTGCAATGTGTGGTGTGTGGGAATGCATTCACCCTGTTTCCAAAACCGGATTTCGTAAGCCGATGTCCCACTTCCGCTTCCGGTTCCTCAGGTAAACACTTCAAAATCGATTGTGGAGATCTGCTTCTATAATGCCGTTTTCCAGCTCCACAATCGATTTTCGTGCCAGTGTAAACAGCTCGGAAAGTCTAGTTGTTTTTACGTCTTTGCGTATCTACCGAAAGGCAGTCGTCAGAGAGGCAGCATTATCCGGCACTAAACTGTGTATGCATTCTCACTTCGGAACCGCAAAGTCTGCTTCGGAATACGACCTGAAATAAAAGCACACGTTTTTCACACGAAAAAAAAATAGTAATGAATTTGGTTTTCACATTTTTATTCAGTAACTTTACTCATTATTTTACACGATTTGGTGAAAGGTGGACACGGACCCCCTAGGAAGAGCCGGCGGGCCACACGTTGGGAAGCCCTGGGGCACAGAACTCCTTACGAAGGGAGGGAGGCAACAAGAAGGAGAATACTGACTTGGCAGAAAATCCTAAGAAGTTTTGGTCCTATGTCAAAGCGGCAGGTGGATCAAAACAAAATGTCCACACACTCTGTGACCAAAATGGTACTGAAACAGAGGATGACAGACTAAAGGCCGAAACACTAAATGTCTTTTCCCAAAGCTGTTTCACAGAGGAAGACTGCACTGTAGTTGCCTCTCTAGATTTTCGAACACATGATAACATTTTAGATATCGAAATAGACGACAGAGGGCTAGAGAATGAATTAAAATCGCTCGAAAGGCCCCTGGACCTGATGGGATACCAGTTCAATTTTACACAGAGTACGCGAAGGAACTTGCCCCCATTCTTCCAAGGTCTCTAGAAGAGCGTAAGGTTCCAAGGGAATGGAAAAGGGCACAGGTCATCCCCGTTTTCAAGAAGGGACGTCGAACAGATGTGCAGAACTATAGACCTATATCTCTGACGTCGATCAGTTGTAGAATTTTGGAACACGTATTATGTTCGAGTATAATGTCCTTTCTGGAGACTAGAAATCTACTCTGTAGGAATCAGCATGGGTTTCGAAAGAGACGGTCGTGTGAAACCCAGCTCGCGCTATTCGTCCACGAGACTCAAAGGGCCATAGACACGGGTTCTCAGGTAGATGCCGTGTTTCTTGACTTCCGCAAGGCGTTCGATACAGTTCGTCACAGACGTTTAATGAACAAAGTAAGAGCATATGGACTATCAGACACAATTGTGTGATTGGACTGAGGAGTTCCTAGATAACAGAACGCAGCATGTCATTCTCAATGGAGAGAAGTCTTCCGAAGTAAGAGTGATTTCAGGTGTGCCGCAGGGGAGTGTCATAGGACCGTTGCTATTCACAATATACATAAATGACCTGGTGGATGACATCGGAAGTTCAGTGAGGCTTTTTGCGGATGATGCTGTGGTATATCGAGAGGATGCAACAATGGAAAATTGTACTCAAATGCAGGAGGATCTGCAGCGAATTGACGCACGGTGCAGGGAATGGCAATTGAATCTCAATGTAGACAAGTGTAATGTGATGCGAATACATAGAAAGATAGGTCCCTTATCATTTAGCTACAAAATAGCAGGTCAGCAACTGGAAGCAGTTAATTCCATAAATTATCTGGGAGTACGCATTAGGAGTGATTTAAAATGGAATGATCATATAAAGTTGATCGTCGGTAAAGCAGATGCCAGACTGAGATTGACTGGATGAATCCTAAGGAAATGCAATCCGACAACAAAGGAAATAGGTTACAGTACACTTGTTCGCCCACTGCTCGAATACTGCTCAGCAGTGTGGGATCCGTACCAGATAGGGTCGATAGAAGAGATAGAGAAGATCCAACGGAGAGCAGCGCGCTTCGTTACAGGATCATTTAGTAATCGCGAAAGCGTTACGTAGATGATAGATAAACTCCAGTGGAAGACTCTGCAGGAGAGACGCTCAGTAGCCCGGTACGGGCTTTTGTTGAAGTTTCGAGAACATACCTTCACCGAAGAGTCAAGCAGTATATTGCTCCCTCCTACGTATAACTCGCGAAGAGACCATGAGGATAAAATCAGACAGATTAGAGCCCACACAGAAGCATACCGACAATCCTTCTTTCCACGTACAAGACGAGACTGGAATAGAAGGGAGAACCGATAGAGGTACACAGGGTACCCTCCGCCACACACCGTGAGGTGGCTTGCGGAGTATGGATGTAGATGTAGATGTAGAATATTGGTCGCAATGGGAAAGCTTGCAGGAACTCGACTTAAACCATTCAGTTAATTTTATTCATCTCTGACCTTTTGTCGTTGTCTCCGTTTTACATTTCTGTTAGTTTCCAACCCATTCGTAAAAAAAAAGGGAGAGTTTAATGGTAACTTAATTACAAAACAGAAGTCTTAGAGATAAAAATACCACTGTTAGCACATAAAAAGAAAATCAGAAAGTGTTACCGTACAAAGTTATCATGACTCGAAAAAAAACAATAATTTCACACCATTGACTGTACAGTATGGTTGTAAGTTATATTTACGATTACCACAATAATGAATTGTGCTTTGTTCCACACGGTGTAACCTACAATTTTTTTTTTCACTCTGCAAGTACCGAACCGACGACCTTCCATTCAGCAACCATTAATATTACCAGGACACCAGTTCTACCGTCGCAACACTGCCTCTAATTTACAACGTAACAATAGTAACACAGCTGTTACTGTTTCCTACAGCCTACTTCTAATAGTAGGCGCAGTTTTAGTTTTATTCTAAGACATTTTAAAAACATTGATTTCTGTTCTACTTTCGTTCATGTCATAGAACAATTTGCAGATAGAATTAATCATTCTGCTAATGTCATATAACAGTTTGCAGACAGAATTTTATGCGAAAGATCTGACAAAAATATAAAGCATGCGTAATCATATAGGCACGCTTATCCGTTTTATTTGCTAAGGTACCACGCATATATACACTCCTGGAAATGGAAAAAAGAACACATTGACACCGGTGTGTCAGACCCATCATACTTGCTCCGGACACTGCGAGAGGGCTGTACAGGCAATGATCACACGCACGGCACAGCGGACACACCAGGAACCGCGGTGTTGGCCGTCGAATGGCGCTAGCTGCGCAGCATTCGTGCACCGCCGCCGTCAGTGTCAGCCAGTTTGCCGTGGCATACGGAGCTCCATCGCAGTCTTTAACACTGGTAGCATGCCGCGACAGCGTGGACGTGAACCGTATGTGCAGTTGACGGACTTTGAGCGAGGGCGTATAGTGGGCATGCGGGAGGCCGGGTGGACGTACCGCCGAATTGCTCAACACGTGGGGCGTGAGGTCTCCACAGTACATCGATGTTGTCGCCAGTGGTCGGCGGAAGGTGCACGTGCCCGTCGACCTGGGACCGGACCGCAGCGACGCACGGATGCACGCCAAGACCGTAGGATCCTACGCAGTGCCGTAGGGGACCGCACCGCCACTTCCCAGCAAATTAGGGACACTGTTGCTCCTGGGGTCGCTTCTGCCTTGGTGCCAATGATGGTCGTATGCGTGTTTGGCGCCGTGCAGGTGAGCGCCACAATCAGGACTGCATACGACCGAGGCACACGCGGTCTGCACGTCCAGCACGAACGCTGGTCCAACTGAGGCGCCAGGTGGAAATGGCATGGCAAGCCGTTCCACAGGACTACATCCAGCATCTCTAAGATCGTCTCCATGGGAGAATAGCAGCCTGCATTGCTGCGAAAGGTGGATATACACTGTACTAGTGCCGACATTGTGCATGCTCTGTTTCCTGTGTCTATGTGCCTGTGGTTCTGTCAGTGTGACCATGTGATGTATCTGACCCCAGGAATGTGTCAATAAAGTTTCCCCTTCCTGGGACAATGAATTCACGGTGTTCTTATTTCAATTTCCAGGAGTGTATTTGAATCCAATGATTTGTTTCGTATAACAAAAGAGAAATTCTGCGAATTTTCGAATTAGCGAGTAGGAGGAACAAGAAGTAAGTCTATATAGAGCTTTAAATTAGCGATGGAGTTTTCCTTGCACTTGCGATCTAATATTGGTCCCCCCTTTGTCTTGCTGACTACTGGATAGGGCAAGCTATTTACGAAAACAGGTGTTCGAACTCGATAGCGCAACAAGAACTGCCAGATCTGCTTTCACTATTAATAAAAGTCCGCAGGGAAAAAAGTGTATTTCATGCTCGCCACAACAACTCCTTTTAGACTTATTTATCTTACATTTATTTTCGAGATTATTTTCTTGCTAAATGTCCGACATGTTCCGTTTGAAGCCACTGATTAGTTTTACTAGTGCATTTCATTAATATACACGGCTACATATGCTGGCGAAGTCAATGTGTACTAAGTGATCAAAAGTATCCGGACGCCCGCAAAAACATACGGTTTTCATATAAGGTGCCTTGTGCTACCACCTACTGCCAGGTACTCTATGTCAGTGACCTCACTAGTCATTGGACATCGTGAGAGAGCAGAATGTGGCGCTCCGTGGAACTCACGGACTTCGAACGTGGTCAGGTGATTGGGTGTCACTTGTGTCATACGTCTTTACGCGAGATTTCCACACTCCTAAACATCCCTCGGTCCACTGTTTCGGATGTGATAGCAATGTGGAAACGTGAAGGGACACGTACAGCACAAAAGCGTACAGGCCGGCCTCGTCTGTTGACTGACAGAGACCGCCGCCGTTTGAAGACGGTCGTAATGTGTAATAGGCAGACATTTATCCAGACCGTCACACAGGAATTCCAAACTGCATCAGGATCCGCTGCAGGTAATATGACAGTTAGGTGGGAGGTCAGAAAACTTGGATTTTATGCTCGAGCGGCTGCTCATAAGCCACACATCATCCCGGTAAGAGCCAAAAGAATCCTCGCTCGGTCAGTGAGCGTAAACATTGTGGCGATCCCATGGTAGGGTATGGGTATGGCGAATGCCCGGTGAACGTCATCTGCCAGCGTGTGTAGTGCCAACAGTAAAATTCGGTGGTGGTGGTGTTATGGTGTGGTCGTGTTTTTCATGGAGCAGGCTTGCACCCACTCTTGTCTTGCGTGGCACTATCACAGCACAGGCCTGCACTAATGTTTTAAGCACTTTCTCGCTTCGCATTGTTGAATATCAATTAGGAGACAGCGACTGCACGTTTCAACAGAGTGACCACGTGTACATAATGCACGGCCAGTGTTGGAGTGGTTGCACGACAATAACAACCCTGTAATGGACTGGCCTGCACAGAGTCCTGACGTGAATCCTACAGAACACCTTTGTGGTGTTTTGGAACCCCGACTTCGTGCCAGGCCTCACCGACTGACGTCGACACCTCTCCTCAGTTCCGCACTCCGTGGAGAATGGGCTGCCATTCCCCCCAGAAACCTTCCAGCAGCTGACTGAACGTATGCCTGCGAGAGTGGAAGCTGTCATCAAGGCTAAGGGTGCACCAACCCCATACAAAATTCCATCATTGGCGATGGGAAGCGCCACGAACTTCTCGTTTTCAGTCTGGTGTCCGGATACTTTCGATCACATAAGTGTGTGTGATATGGTGTGGGGAGTAGTTGCAGAGTGCAGCCAGACCAGCAGTTGGCGCGCCTAGGCAAAGTTTTGAGCACTCCTCAATTGATAGAAAACCCTCATCAATTGATAAAAAAAAAATCATCGTGAAAGTTGTTCTATCCAATTTCTGCCAGAAACACATCAAATGCAGAGTAAACATGCAGATGTAGATCGGTCTGTGATTCTTAAGAGATCGGGTTAATAGATCGTTGCGAGACTCTTACGAGTTTGGGTCAGTAGAAGACGAACAAAAGATCCAAAGAGGGAGTGCCCGTTTCGTCAGGGCACCTTTTAGTCGGTGCGAGAATGTTACGCAGCTGCTCAGCATACTCTAGTAACACGTGCTGTAAGAGATGCGCTTTCCAGCAGGGAGAGAGCAACTGCTGAAATTTCAAGACAGACGGTCCAACAAGAGTCGAACAACTTCTTAGTATCCCCCCCCCCCCCCACTTCCGTGTCCCTCGCGTTAAGACCACGACGAAGAAATTCGAGAAAATAAAGCTAACGCACAGCACTTGGCCGCGAAAGGTAAAGGTCCCGAGTTCGAGTCTCGGTCCGGCACACAGTTTTAATTCGCCAGGAAGTTTCATATCAGCGCACACTCCGCTGCAGAGTGAAAATCTCATTTTGGAAACATCCACCAGACTGTGGCTAAGCTAAGCCATGTCTCCGCAATATCCTTTCTTTCAGAAGTGCTAGTTCTGCAAGGTTCGCAGGAGAGCTTCTGTAAAGTTCGGAAGGTAGGATACTGGCAGAAGTAAAGCTGTGAGGACGGGTCGTGAGTCCTGCTTGGGCAGCTCAATCGGTAGAGCACTTGGCCGCGAATGGCAAAGGTCCCGAGTTCGTGTCTCGATCCGGCACACAGTTTTAATTCGCCAGGAAGTTTCATATCAGCGCACACTCCGCTGCAGAGTGAAAATCTCATTCTAGAAACATCCCCCAGGCTGTGGCTAAGCCATGTCTCCGCAATATCCTTTCTTTCAGAAGTGCTAGTTCTGCAAGGTTCGCAGGAGAGCTTCTGTAAAGTTCGGAAGGTAGGAGACGAGGTACTGGAAGAAGTAAAGCTGTGAGGACGGGGCGTGAGTCGTGCTTGGGTAGCTGAGATGGTAGAGCACTCGCCCGCGAAAGGCAAAGATCCCGGCTTCGAGTCTCGATCCGGCACACAGTTTTAATTCGCCCGGAAGTTTCATATCAGCGCACACTCCGCTGCAGAGTGAAAATCTCATTCTGGTAGAGAGGGAAATTTACGGGTAGCTCAGTATGCTCTTCCGTACACAAAAATTTAGCTAGAATACGTGACGAGAAAGAAGAGGTACTTTAGAAACAAGTGCAATCGTTACGGAGCTATAGTAGTCTTGTACTTCAACGCTCCGGTCGCCATCTGCGGACAAATTTACGATGTGCCATAGTATGCGTAGCGAGCGGTAAACACGATCGTGAAGAGCAGTTTTTCTCGCCTGGGCAGTCACATAGGCTGGAACAGGTGGCCAGCTACCGGTGACCTTGGGCCGTCGTCAAGGTCACCCATGCACTCACGCCCTTGCTGTACTCTGTCCAACATAAGAACAGGCCTGATGTAAACATTACGCCGTGTACTCTTCCGCGTTTGCTTCAGTCTCATTGGATTTAATTTGACGTGGAGCGGAATCCAAGCTGTCTCCCGTAAAGTCAAGCACGATCATAAGGATACGTTTCATGCTGTGTTACACGCACAAAGGCTGAGCGATGATGTGCTAGACAACAGCTTTAGCGGCCCATCTAACTTGGATAGCACTGGCGAACCAGCGGCGCAACTAACCTGCAATGATGTGAGCAGTTCAGACGTACAAAGGGACGAGCACAGAAACAATACAGCTTCTAACGTCATTTAATTTTTAAAGAAACTCCAGCACTACCGCGCGCTTCTGAGGTGACCGGACGGAAAGTATAAAATGCACTCTTTCTCACCTGGCATGGTATTCTATCTACGAACAAGAGTGATGAAAACTCAAAACTTACACACAGGGTAATTTTTCTCAGCGAGCTACGTGCGATGCAAAAGCATACTGCAGGGATTTCACCGTACTGCTGAATTCTGAAGCTACTGGAGGTGTTAATTACAGTCAGTCCTCTGGTAATCTCTTAGCTCCTACCTTATCCGAATCCAAGATATATATTTCAGTTCTGGAAGTGTCATCTGCTACGCTGATAACGAGTCGATCGACAAATAATCCACGAAGCCAACCAGGCGCCTCATTTTCTCCGACCTTTGTCAAAGTGCAACTTCAGTTGGCCAGCCCCGAGAATGAACCTCTAAGGTTCGAAACTAGTCGCCTAATGTACCGGGTGATCAAGAAGTCAGTATAAATTTGAAAACTTAATAAACCACGGAATAATGTAGATAGAGAGGTACAAATTGACACACATGCTTGAAATGACGTGGGGTTTTATTAGAACAAAAGAAAAACAATGTTCACAAAATGTCTGATAGATGGCGTTGGACAGCAACACTGCTACCGTGACGGGTGAGAGGTACGCAAATATGTTACAGAATCGCACCATCCCCAGCCTGGCTGATAAACACCTGCTGGAACGTACGATGTTTATGCAGGATGGCGGTCCACCCCATATTGCTAGACACGCGAAAGGTCTCTTGCGCGCGTCGTTTGGTGATGATCGTGTGCTCAGCCGCCACTTTCGTCATGCTTGGCCTCCCAGGTCCCCAGACCTCAGTCCGTGCGATTATTGGCTTTGGGGTTACCTGAAGTCGCAAGTGTGTCGTGATCGACCGACATCTCTAGGGATGCCGAAAGACAGCATCCGACGCCAATGCCTCACCGTAACTTCGGACATGCTTTACAGTGTTGTTCACAACATTATTCCTCGACTACATCTATTGTTCAGGAATGATGGTGGACATATTCAGCATTTCCTGTAAAGAACATCATCTTTGTTTTGTCTTTCTTTGTTATGCTGATTATTGCTATTCGGATCAGATGAAGCGCCATCTGTCGGCCATTTGTTGAATGTTTGTATTTTTCTGCTTCTAATAAAACCCCATGTCATTTCAAGCATGCGTGTCAATTTGTACCTCTCTATCTACATTATTCCGTGATTTATTCAGTTTTCAAATTTATACTGACTTTTTCATCACCCGGTATAATCCGTGAGCGTTCGGCAGTGACGTGTGAAAACTGGAAATTTGTGGTAGGGTCTAATGCGACCAAACTGCTGAGGTCATCGGTCCCTAAGCTTACACACTCCTTAATCTAATTCAAACCAACTTACGCTAAGGACGACACACATGCAAATGCCCGAGGGAGGACTCGAACCTCCGACAGAGACGTGTGACAAACCTGTATGCTTTAGTTCCAGTATGTATGGCAACTTAATGGTCTTGCAATTTCTCAGGCCAAATCCTTGGCTCCAGATCAGTACTATTGGGTTCACAATGTAATAGTACAGTGGCAAACGTAAAAATGCAGCACTTTTATGGCGTGCTCGATGATGTGAAAGTGATTGTTTTTCATGTTTCTACGACAGTTATTCTGGTTTTGCGTGAGACCACGTCTGTGGTATAAGTGAATGGAGGAATAGACGCAGTCCAAATAAGCAATGTTTGGTTTTCCATTGTTGTCCCAACAATTAAATCGTTATGTTTTCATAATCTAAGCAACCTATCGTAGCAATCTTTCATAACTATCGATAATCAAGAATTTATATTTGAAATGAAAACAGGAATTTCGCGTGCAGTATGTAACTGGACAGAAGAATTGCATTATTCATTACAAAATGATGATGAATTTTACAATAATACAGCGTTATTACTCAGGGAACATACACGTTGAAAGCACCAATGATGGCTGTTAATCAGTCGAAGTCGATATGCAAAATTGAATAAAGAAAACATGATCTTGCGATTGGTTGGTGCTTACTTCGTAATTTTACAATAACCACATGTAGGCATTTGAAATTGAACGAAAAAAGATAACTTAGGTTTTTTAATATAATTTTGTTCGTTACGGCTCGTTTCATTTGTTCGGGACCGACATGACATTACATTAATTCAAGTTCTTCGTTGATCGGTTAACTCAATTTTTTTTTTATTACGCACAGAGTTATCGGCCTCCTACATTACCGATTACGCTACACATCCGATGGATATAAATATATTGTCTGTATTCAATACAGTCCTCGGAAAACTACAGAGCCGATATTTTTCTGTCAATTTATGAAAAATATTGAGAACAACCTATTTCTCGGCACTTTCTATCCGTGTCCCACGCGCGCTTTTCACTACGGAGCAAGAAGCGGCGACAGTCATTTTCAAATTGCGTATTAACAGCGCGGCAGTCAGAACGCGACAGTACAGGAAATGTGACTGTACACGATTTTTGAAATAAAAACTGCGTAGCTAAAGCTTGATTGAGAAACACGTTGTCAGCTGTTAATACAGAGTCCGCCAGAAAAATGTATACACTCTTTGTGGGGTTCTATGGAGATATCGACATTGTTGTTCTATTTGAGTTACGATTGTGTTGTAGTATGATCTTTGGATCAACAGATGTCAGTACTTTCAGCTCGGTATTGAGAAAACAAGACGGCTGGAGCACGCTTGACATTCGAGCAACGCAAATGTATTGTGAAGTGTTAGAAGTTTGATGATGCCGCACAAGTGCAACGTCAGTGGAGGCGGGAGTCTGAAACACAGCCGCCAACCCGCCTAACAATTAGACACATCATTGGCAAGTTTGAATTGCACGGGAACGATTTGTGATACACAGAAAGGAAGATCAGGAAGACAACGTACAGCTACAAGCGCTGCTTCCGTCAGCTCTCGTATTGGAAACGTTCGTTGATTATCCACAGAAGTCTGCTACGCAATGTGCACATGACGTGGGGGGCAACAGTACAAGTGTACGAAGGATTCTGAAAGCCGCAAAGTGGAAAGTTTACATTCCACAATTCCTGCACGCGATTGAGGCCGAACCTGATCGCCGGTTGCAATTTTGCGATTGGTATCAGCAAAGAAAGATTAAGGAATGGCAAACCTACGTTTCTGTCATATGTAGACTTAGATAAAGCTTTTGACAATGCTCACTGGAAAAATCTCTTTCAAATTCTAAAGGTATCAGGGGTAAAATACAGGGAGCGAAAGGCCATTTACAATTTTTAAAGAAACCAGATGGCAGTCATAAGAGTCGAGGGACATGAAAGGGAAGCAGTGGTTGGGAAGGGAGTGAGAGAGGGTTGTAGCCTCTCCCCGATGTTATTCAACCTGTATATTGAGGAAGCAGTGAAGGAAACAAAAGAAAAATTCGGAGTAGGTATTAAAATCTGTGGAGAAGAAATAAAAACTTTGAGGTTTGGCAATGACATTTTAATTCTGTCAGAGACAGCAAAGGACTTGGAAGAGCAGTTGGACGGAAAGGTGGATATAAGATGAACATCAACAAAAGCAAAACGTGGATAATGGAATGTAGTCGATTTAAGTCGGGTGATGCTGAGGGAATTAGATTAGGAAATGAGACGCTTAAAGTAGTAAAGGAGTTTTGATATTTGGGGAGCAAGATAACTGATGATGCTGCATGTAAAGAGGATATAAAATGTATACTGCCAATGGCAAGGAAAGCGTTTCTGAAGAAGAGAAATTTGTTAACATCGAGTATAGATTTAAGTGTCAGGAAGTCGTTTCTGAAAGTATTTGTATGGAGTGTAGCCATGTACGGAAGTGAAACATGGACGATAAATAGTTTGGACAAGAAGAGAATAGAAGATTTCGAAATGTGGTGCTACAGAAGAATGCTGAAGATTAGATGGGTAGATCACATAACTAATGAGGAGGTATTGAATAGGATTGGGGAGAAGTTTGCGGCACTTCTTGACCAGAAGGAGGGATCGGTTGGTTGGACATGTTCTGAGGCATTGAGGGATCACAAATTTAGCACTGGAGGGCAGCGTGGAGGGTAAGAATCGTAGAGGGAGACCGTTAGATGAATACACTGACCAGATTCAGAAGGATGTAGGTTGCAGTAGGTACTGGGAGGTGAAGAAGCTTGCACAGGATAGAGTAGCATGGAGAGCTGCATCAAACCAGTCTCAGGACTGAAGACAGCAAAAACAACAACAACAAGTGGTAAGTGATGACGAACAATTTGCGACGACTGTAGTGTGGAGTGACGAGGCACAATGTAAAGATAATGGTACCGTGAATCGGCATAACAGTGTGTACTTGGGACCGGAAAATCCGCTTTTTTATGTGGATAAAGCGCTCAGTGTACCAGGGGTTCATGTGTGGTGTGGACTATGATTTAGGGGCTTAGTAAGACTTTTTCTTTGATGCCACTGTCACTGGAGAATCGTACCAGGAAACGTTAAGCACATCAATTTTTCCAGGTACGTGCACTTTAAGGAGGTGATGCAGAGGTCTTCTACCAACAGGGCGGGCCGCCACCACAGTACCAACCAGCTGTACGAGCTTTCACGGATGACAATTTTCTGGGGGAGCGGATTGGACAAAGGGGTCCCATTGAGTTCCTTCCACGGTCGCCAGATCTAACACCTAAGGACTTTTACTTGAGGGGAACTGTGAAAGCTAACGTCTACCAACGTAAGCCACACATGCTGGAGGAACTTCGCCAGGAGATTACAGCGACAAGTGCAGCGATCTACACTGTAACACTGACTGACGCAGCTGCGGCGACAGCTCGTCGTTCTGTTGTGTGTGTAGCCGCCAACCGTGAACATCTTAAACATTTAAAGTAACCATGTGCTAAACTGAAGGTTGTACAAGATGTGGATCAATTATTAAATGTAAAGTAAACACATGAGTGTTACTTTTGGTTGCTTAAAGTGTATGTACATTTTCCTGGAGGAGTCTGTTCTCCGTTCCGAGAGTTCTGGAACCTGAGAGAAGCATTTCATCGACAGTTCCAGTCTCTCTGTATGTCCTTCATGTCTGAACAACATTGTTTTGGTTCACTCAGAGACGCCTGGACACTTCCCTTGCCGGCCGGAGTGGCCGAGCGGTTCTAGGCGCTACAATCTGGAACCGCGCGACCGCTACAGGTGCAGGTTCGAATCCTGCCTCGGGCATGGATGTGTGTGATGTCCATAGGTTAGCTAGGTTTAAGTTCTAGGGGACTGATGACCTCAGATGTTAAGTCCCGTAGTGGTCAGAGCCATTTGAACCGAAAGCGTCCTTCTTACAAGGTGGCGCGACACTGCTCCTAGAAAACAGGGTTCTATTCTAGAACAAAGACAATGGATAATTTATTTAAAATTTAACTTACATTTTTGCAACTTGGGAATACACTAATCGAAAAAAGGATTGCATCAGCCCAGTTCCCAGAACTGCTGAAGACAGACTTTGGCTGTGGATGTTCTGTCACAGACACAGTCCCTTTGACGGTTCAGAGATGTCGCTAAACCCACCCAAAGATGTAAACAAGCACCCGTGAGCAGCGCCTATTAGACGGAGGGAGTCCGACAGCCGATCATTTCCAGTCATTCCACCAGGAAGGAGGTACACGGCTCATGTTGCCTGTAGTTCAACCATACGCAGACGGTCAATAATGCGGTTCGATCGCGTCCGCATTGTTACTTTGTGCCAGGAAGGTCTCTCAACAAGGGAAGTGTCCAGGTGTCTCGGAGTGAACCAAAGTGATGTTGTTCGGACATGGAGGAGGGACAGAGAGACAGGAACTGTCGATGACATGCCTCGCTCAGGCCACCCAAGCGCTACTACGGCAGTGGATGACCGCTACCTACGGATTATGGCTCGGAGGAACCCTGACAGCAACGCCACCATGTCGAATAACGCTTTTCGTGCAGCCACAGGACGTCGTGTTACGATTCAAACTCTGTGCATAGGGTCCCTGACACGTAACTTCACTCCCGACGACCTTGGCGAGATCCATCTTTACAAGCACGACACCATGCAGCGCGGTAGAGATGGTCCCAACGACATGCCGAATGGACTCAGGTTTGTCATCACGTTCTCTTCACCGACGAGTGTCGCATATGCTTTCAACCACACAATCGCCGGACACGAGTCTGGAGGCAACCAGGTCAGGCTGAACGCCTTAGGCACACTGTCCAGCGAGTGCAGCAAGGTGGAGGTTCCCTGCTGTTTTGGGGTGGCATTATGTGGGGCCGACGTACGCCGCTGGTGGTCACAGAAGGCACCGTAACGGCTGTACGATACGTGAACGCCATCCTCCGACCGATAGTGCTACCATATCGGCAGCATATTGGCGAGGGATTCGTCTTCACGGACGACAATCCGCGGTCCCATCGTCCACATCTTGTGAATGACTTCCTTCAGGATAACGACATCGCTCGACTACAGTGGCCAGCTTGTTCTCCAGACATGAACCCAATCGAAATTGACTGTGATAGACTGAAAAGGGCTGTTTATGGACGACGTGACCCACCAACCACTCTCAGGGATCTACGCCGAATCGCTGTTGATGTGTGGGACAATCTGCACCAACATTGGCTTGATGAACTTGTGGATAGTATGCCACGACGAATACAGGTATGCATCAATGCAAGAGGACGTGCTACTGGGTATTAGAGGTACCGCTGTGTACAGCAATCTGGACAACCACCTCTGAAGGTCTCGCTGTATGGTGGTACAACATGCAATGTGTGGTTTTCATGAGCAATGAAAAGGGCGGAAATCAGGTTTATATTGATCTCAATTCCAATTTTCTGTACTGTTTCCGGAACTCTCGGAACTGGGGTGATGCAAAACTTTTGTCTTGTGTGCACCTATATAGAGGGCGTCTCGTTTTTATCTATTCTGGCCGATATCTCTGGAGAGGCACAATTCTGCTAAAAATGTCTGTAGAAATATTTGTAGGGTTTGAAGCGGGTTAGGGAGTGGTTGCCTCGAAATGACCTTGAACCCGGTTAACTACGTCAAACCAAGTCAAGTTGATTTTTGCAAATGGTAACCCCTATTTTTTTAATTCCACATTGTTCTTCGCGGGAAAATGCGAATTGTTTGTAGGGCACATTTTGTTTCGAAAAAAACAATGGTTTTTCGCCAGGGAGAACTTCATTGCAAGTTTCCCAGGTTACCAGTATCTCGGGAACGAAGCGAGACAGGGAAAAAATTTCAGTGAAAATCTTGTATGGTTTCTGAACTCTGTCCACTGGTGAAATATTCGTGAACTTGAAATGGCCTTGAAATTCTTCAGTAGGCATTAACCGGAAAGTAAATACCGTCGGCATTAGCAGAACCCACTGGCGACCACTTGGAGGGTGCCGAATCAGAAAACAGCATTGAGCTTGTGCCGGCACAGGCAGAGAAGATGGGATTCCAATTTGGTTTTACAGAGAGTACTCTACTGCATTGGCTCCTTACTTAGCCTGTATTTATCGCGAATTTCTTGCTCAACGTAAAGTCCCGAGCGACTGGAAAAAAGCGCAGGTGGTGCCTGTATATAAGAAGGGTGGAAGGACGGATCCTCAAAATTACAGACCAATATCCTTAACATCGGTTTGTTGCAGGATTCTCGAACATATTCTCAGTTCGAATATAATGAATTTCCTTGAGACAGAGAAGTTGCTGTCCATGCATCAGCACGGCTTTAGAAACCATCGCTCCTACGAAACGCAACTCGGCCTTTTTTCACATGATATATTGCGAACCGTGTATGAAGGGTATCAGACAGAGGCCATATTCCTTGACTTCCGGAAAGCGTTTGACTCGGTACCCCACTGCAGAGTCCTAACTAAGGTACGAGCATATGTGATTGGTTCCCAAATATGCGAGTGGCTCGAAGATTTTTTATGTAATGGAACCCAGTACGTTGTCCTCGATGGGAGTGTTCATCGGAGGTGAGGGTATCGTCTGGAGTGCCTCAAGGAAGCGTGGTAGGTCCGCTGTTGTTTCCTATCTACATAAATGATCTTTTGGATAGGGTGGATAGCAATGTGCGGCTGTTTGCTGATTCTGTGGTGTACGGGAAGGTGTCGTCGTTGAATGACTGTAGGAGGATACAAGATGACTTGGACAGGATTTGTATTGGCGTGAAGAATTGCAGCTAGCTCTAAATATAGACAAATGTAAATTAATGCAGATGAATAGGAAAAAGAATCCCGTAATGTTTGAATACTCCATTAGTAGTGTAGCGCTTGACACAGTCACGTCGATTAAATATTTGGGCGTAACATTGCAGAGCGATATCAAGTGGGACGAGCATGTAATGGCAGTTGTGGGGAAGACAGATAGTCGTCTTCGGTTCATTGGTAGAATTTTGGGAAGATGTGGTTCATCTGTAAAGGAGACCGCTTATAAAACACTAATACGACCTATTCTTGAGTACTGCTCGAGCGTTTGGGATCCCTGTCAGGTCGGACTGAGGGAGGACATAGAAGCAATTCAGAGGCGGGCTGCTAGATTTCTTACTGGTAGGTTTGAGTGTTATGGAAATGCTTCAGGAACTCGGGTGGGAGTCTCTGGAGGAAAGGAGGCGTTCTTTTCGTGGATTGCTACTGAGGAAATTTAGTGAACCAGCATTTGGGGCTGACTGCAGTACAATTCTACTGCGCCAACTTACATTTCGCGGAAGGACCACAAAGATAAGATGATGATAGGGCTCGTACAGAGGCATATAGGCAGTCATTTTTCCCTCGTTCTGTTTGGGAGTGGAACAGGGAGAGAAGATGCTAGTTGTGGGTCGAGGTACCCTCCACCACGCACCGTATAGTGAATTGCGGAGTACGTACGTAGATGTAGAAGAGAAGGGTGGAACTTTGAGGCTAACTAAGAATGGTCATATGAAATCATCACTAGGGCTGAGAGAAATTTTACCTTTGGAGACTGAAATTTTCTCGGCTGTGCTCACTAAGAATGATTCTTGAATGGCGTGACTCGTAAATTTTTCTGTTATGGCCTTAGAAAAAATGTGTGTTAAGTGATTTGGAAAAATTCGACCTCTTCGAACTGAGGTGAAATTCGCATCGCGGGACTCTGAACAAGTTGAGCAGCCTAAGGAGCATCTGAGATGCTAGATTTCCAGTGAGAACCATGTTAATCAGCCCTCAGGGCTACCGATGTGATAAGTCCTCTGGGCAACCCTCCACGTGGCGCTCATTGGGTTCCGCTAATGCCGACGGTATTCGCTTTCAGGTTAATCGCTACTGCAGAATACATGGCCATTTCAAGCTCACGAAAATTTCACCAGTTGATGGCGTTCAGAAACCATTTCACAGAAATTTTTTTCCCGACCTCGCTTCGTTCTCGAGATGCTGGTAACCTGGGGAAGTTACAATGGCGACAAACCATAGGCTTTCCGAAAAAAATGTTGCCTACAAGCAATGCGTATTTTGTCGCGTCGAATACGAATATGAAATAAAAAATAGCGGTTACGCTTTGGAAAAACGAACTTAACCATTGTGTGACCTCGAAAACCGGGTTCAAGGTCATTTCGAGGTAAACACTCCGTGACCGCCTTCAAACCTTACAACTTCTACATCTACATCCATACTCCGCAAGCCACCTGACGGTGTGTGGCGGAGGGTACCCTGAGTACCTCTACTAGAGTCTTTTTCTGCAGAACTGTGCCGCTCCAGAGACATCGGCTGGTATAGATTAAAATGGGACACCCTGCATAATACTACACTACTGGCCATTAAAATTGCTACACCAAGAAAGAATGCAGATGATAAACGGGTTTTCATTGGACAAATATATTATACTAGACCTGATATGTGATTACATTTTCACGCACTTTGGGTGCATAGATCCAGAGAAATCAGTACCCAGAACCACCACCTCTGGCCGTAAGAATAGCATTGATACGCCTAGGTATTGAGTCAGACAGAGATCGGATGGCGTGTACAGCTACAGCTGCCCATGCAGCTTCAACACGATACCACAGTTCATCGAGAGTAGTGACTGGCATATTGTGACGAGCCAGTTGCTCGGCCACCATCGACCAGACGTTTTCAGTTGATGAATGTGCTTTCTGTATCCAAAAAGGTCCATACAGGACCTGCAACATGCGGTCGTGCATTATCCTGCTGAAATGTAGGGTTTCGCAAGGAGCCAATGAAGGGTAGAGCCACGGGTCGTAACTCATCTGAAATGTAACGTCCACTGTTCAAAGTGCCATCAATGCAAGCAATAGGTGACCGAGACGTGTAACCAATGGCACCCCATACCATCACGCCGGGTGGCGATGACGAATACACGCTTCCAATGTGCGTTCACCGCGATGTCGCCAAACACGGATGCGACCAACACGATGCTGTAAACAGAACCTGGATTCGTGCGATAAAATGACGTTTTGCCATCCGTCATCGTCGAGTACACCATCGCAGGTGCTCCTGTCTGTGCTGCACCGTCAAGAGTAACCGCAGCCACGGTCTCCGAGCTGATGCAAACGTCGTTGAACTGTTCGTGCAGATGGTTGTTGTCTTGCAAACGTCCCGATCTGTTGACTCATGGATCGAGACGTGGCTGCACGATCCGTTACAGTGGTGAGAATAAGATGCCAGTCATCTCGACAGCTAGTGATACGAGGCCGTAGGGATCCAGCACGGCGTTCCGTATTACCCTCCTGAACCCACCGATTCCATATTCTGCTAGCAGTCATTGGATTTCAACCTACGCGAGCAGCAATGTCGCGATACGATAAACCGCAATCGCGATAGGCTTCAATCCGACCTTTATCAAAGTAGGAAACGTGATGGTACGCATTTCTCCTCCTTACACGAGGCATCACAACAGCGTTGCACCAGGCAACGCCGGTCAACTGCTGTTTGTGTATGAGAAATCGGTCGGAAACTTTCCTCATGTCAGCACGTTGTAGGTGTCGCCACCGGCGCCAACCTTGTGTGAATGCTCTGAAAAGCTGATCATTTGCATATCACAGCATCTTTTTGCTGTCGGTTAAATTTCGCGTGTGTAGCACGTCATCTTCGTGTTGTAGCAATTTTAATGGCTAGTAGTGTAGTATGCACTCCATTGTTTGTTTATTTATTTTTTAATCATTATTGTGCTCATTGAACATTTACCCACTATTTACCCGTTGATTTAGTGATATTTCCGTAGTATCTGTGTTTCTTGTAGTTCGAGATAGCCTAAGCCCCAGTTAGTTCGACTGTATAACGACTTCGCAGCGAAACGTCTCAGTGCAGCAGAAACAACTTTGGCAAAATGTGTGCCTTCCGCACATGTCCTGCATACAACCCCTGTCCCTCCGCATGCGATTTTATTTTTGAAGCCGTTAAGAAAGACATTAGTGGCCACCGATTTGCATAGGGCAAAGCGATACACACCTGTATAACAATCATGGATTGTATCCGACGGCAAACAGTTTTGCACTAGGGCCCTTGTGTTAAGAGCAAAGGCGATTACTTTCGAAATAATAAACAGTTTACTTACTTTCGTTCTCCCTGTTTCGTTTCTATTTGATCGTCACTTTACACACACACTATGTGATCAACATTTTCCGGACGCCCGCAAAAACGTACGGTTTTCATATTAGGTGCACTATGCTACCACCTGCTGCCAGGTACTCTATATGTCAGTGACCTCAGTAGTCACTAGACATTGTGAGAGCAGAATGGGGCGCTGCGCGGAAATCACGGACTTCGAACGTCATCAGGTGATTTGGTGTCACTTGTGTCATACGTCTGTACGCGGGATTTCCACACTCCTAAACATCCCTAGGGCCACTGTTTCCGACGTTATAGTAAAGTGGAAACGTAAAGGGGCACATAGGGAAACGTGAAGGGACACATACAGCACAAAAGCGTACAGGCCGACCTCGTCTGTTGACTGAGAGACTGCCGACAGTTGAAGAAAGTCGTGATGTATAATAGGGAAACCATCACACAGGAATTCGAAACTGCATCAGGATCCACTGCGAGTATTATGACAGTTTGGCGGGAGGTCAGAAAACTTGGATCTCATGGGCGACCGGCTGCTCATAATCTGCACATCATGCCGGTAAATGGCAAACGACGCCTCGCTTGGTGTGAGGAGCGTAAACATTGGACGATTGAACATTGGGAAAGCGTTGTGTGGAGCGACGAATCACGGTACAGAATGTGGCGATTCTATGGCAGGGTGTGGGTATGGCGAATGCCCGGTGAACGTCATCTGCCAGCGTGTGTAGTGCCAACAGTAAAATTCGGAGGCAGTGGTGTTATGGTGCGGTGGTGTTTTTCATGGAGGGGGCTTGCACTATCACAGCACAGGCCTACATTGATGTTTTAAGCACCTTCTTGCTTCCCACTGTTGAAGAGCAATTCGGGGATGGCGATTGCATCTTTCAACACGATCGAGCACTTGTTCATAATGTACAGCCTGTGGCGTTGTGGTTACACGACAATAACATCCCTGTAATGGACTGACCTGCACAGAGTCCTGACCTGAATCCTGTAGAACACCTTTGGAATGTTTTGGAACACTGACTTCGTGCCAGCCCTCACCGACCGACATCGATACCTCTCCTCAGTGCAGCACTCCGTGAAGAATGGGCTGCCATTCCCCAAGAAACCTTCCAGCACCTGACTGAACGTATGCCTGCGAAAGTGGAAGCTGTCATCAAGGCTAAGGGTGGGCAAACATTATACTGAATTCCATCTTTACCGACGGAGGGTGCCTTGAAATTGTAATCATTTTCAGCCAAGTGTCCGGATACTTTTGATCAAATAGTGTAGCAACGTTTCGTGAAATATTTCAGATTCCCTTCAAATCACTAGTGTTGTTTTCTCAATTACTATGACTACTTTAAAGCAAATAAACCTTCTATTTGTATAATTAGACCTCACGCTGGTCAAGTTCATACAGCATTACTCTATTTCCCACTTTTTACTCGGCTGTCGAAATTCAGACGAAAATTCATTGTCTAATTTGTAGGAATTCTTGCTCCCGCTCCACTTAAACACTTTGGACAAAAAGCATCGATACTTTTTTTTTTAACGTCCATCCGAACTGTATTTAACGTCCATCCGTACTGCGCAGTCAACAACCCAGACAAGAGCTGATTTTAGTGTCCGTCGCGAAGCCGGCCGGTGTGGCCGAGCGGTTCTAGGCGCTTCAGTCTCGAACCGCGAGACCGCTACGGTCGCAGGTTCGAATCCTGCCTCGGGCACGGATGTGTGTGCTGTCCTTAAGTTAGTTAGGTTTAAGTAGTTCTAAGTTCTAGGGGACTGATGACCACAGCAGTTGAGTCCCATAGTGCTGTCCGTCGCGAAACACGTTATACAACGCCACGCTGGTAAGAAGTTAACTTGGCGAGGTCGCAGGTGGATATCCTTCGCAAGAGCGGCGCAGACCCGTTCTAAATTTAGCTAATTGCTGGTCGTTATTCAATATCTCTTACGTAAACCGACCAGTTCACAGTCACATTATGCTTGCAGAAAGATTAATTACCACCACCTGCGTAAGAATTCGTCACACGAAGTATAAGAATCTCTGACCGGACAACTTTGGAAAGCGAAGTTGACAGTTCCCTGTCAGACGATAAGCGCAGCGTAATATATATATATATATATGAAACGTCCTCTTTGAACAATTATACACGACTGTGCTTAAACTGACACACAATAGTTTTTAGCGCAACGCAATCTGACTTTCAATAATCCCTACAAGAGAATAGCCCTGACTAACATTAACCTATATGTTTCACAAATCACTTACCTCACAAAAATCTTCGTTACTCGAACTACTGCAATACAGCGAGCGCCACTACTGCCAGCTAAATAAAAGATTCAAACTACGGAAGGCACTAACTACTGATAGGCACAGTTAGCAAATGAAAGAGAACAAACGATGTATTTACCTTAATAGTCATAATATATATATCAGTTCGTGACACCAATTCTTACAAATTTCATAACTCCGCCATCTCTCTCCCCACATCCACCTCTGCTGGCGGCTCACCTCCAACTGCGCAACGCTACGCGCTGTTAGCATCCAGCTGCCGCTGCCCGACACTACAATGGCAGACAACAATGCAAACCAGCCACAGACTGCACACGGCACAGCCAGTGATTTTCATACAGAGCGCTACGTGGCGGCGGCGTTACCAATAAGAAAACTTAAGACAGCCTACTTACAACGTAACACCCCCATTATTCCGGGGGCGATTGCACGTATTCGGCGAATCATAGCCGACTATGGGGCACATACCTTGGTACATGCACAATAATCACAACGTTTATATTGACCGAGATGAGGCAAGTACATGTTTTTGAAATGGGGCGCTATACTTTTTTTTACCATCATTCGAACGCTCTGGAGAAGACACGTATAGTGATGTAACGCATGTTGCCATTGTGATTCAAACTTCGCTTAAAAGACGCTGGGAAATATTGTACGATTGAAGGTCGAGACGGTCGCAAGTGGCTGGAGACGGTAAACACGCCTCGCTCGCCCCGCAGGCCGAGTTGCCGTGCTCTATGCAGCACGCTACGTAGGTAAAGCCTCATCCGCTGTCTTTTAAGCTAAGTTTGAATCACAGTAGCAACATGCGGTTACATCACTATACGTGTCTTCTCCGGAGCGTTCAAATGATGGTAAAAAAAAGTATAGCGTCCCATTTAAAAAACGTGTACTTGCCCCTATATCTCGGTCAATATAAACGTTGTGATTATTGTGTATGTACCAACATATGTGCACCATAGTCGGCTATGATTCGCCGAAAATCGCATGACGATACGTGCAATCGCCCCCGGAATAAATGGGGTGTTCCGTCTTACGCGAATCACCTCTGTCCTTGATAATGGCGTCAATTCGACGAGGAAGGTATTCTACAAGCCTGGACCGACTACGTAGCAATTCTGGACGTGTGGGGTGTCGCATTGTCCTGCTGGAATTGCCCAAGTCCGTCAACATGCACAATGGACACGAATGGAGCCAGGTGATCAAACAGGATGTTCACGTACGTCTCCCCTGTCAGAGTCGTACGTGGACGTCTGAGCAGTCCCATATCACTCCAACAGAACACGTCCCACACCATTACAGAGCCTCCACCAGCTTGAACAGTCCCCTGCTGACAAGCGGGTGCACGGATTCATGCAGTTGTCTCCATACGTCCATCCACTCGATACAATTTGAAACGAGACTCGCCCGAGCAGCCAACATGTGTCCAGTCATCAACAGTCCAGTGTCGGCGTTGACGGGCCCAGGCGAGGCGTAAAGCTTTGTGTCGTGCAGTGGACAAGGGTACACGAGTGAGCCTTCGGCTCCGAAAGCCCATATCGATGATGTTTGGTTGAATGGATCGCACGCTGACACTTTTTGATGGCGCAGCACTGAAATCTGCAGCAATTTGGGGAACAGTTGTACTTCTGTCACGTTGAGCGATTCTCTTCAGTTGTCGTCGGTACCGCTCTTGCAGGATCCTTTTCCAGCCGCAGCGATGTCGGAAATTTGATGTTTTACCAGATTCATTATGTTCACGGTACAGTCGTGAAATAGTTGTACGGGATCGCCACCTCCTCTGTGCTCCGTCCAATCGGTCGTTTGCCGACCGTAATACCAAATTCACTTAAATCCTGATAACCTGCCATTGTAGCAGCAGAAATCACTTAACAACTGCGCCAGACACTTGTTGCGACGTACTCTCTTCGTTTATATACCTTTGTTTTTGATTGCGCAGGCCTACAGCAGTTTCTTTGGCGCTTCGGTGCCGAAGTGGAGCGGTGAAATTCTTTACGTGTCGGAAAAAGTGAACGTCAACGGCTGACAAAGAGCGATGGACGTCGATGGTGAAGATCATCCGACACGCTGGAAAAAAAAAAAAAAATAAAAAAATCGAATGACGTGAAGCCTCGAGCAAGAATCGGACACGCACCCTGCACTCTGGGAATCCGATGCCTTCACCGCGCGGTCGCCGATCACGCTGTAGCTGGCGACTTAAATGGCTGGTACGCTAAACCACAGTGCATGAGAAAACGAAACCGGTAATAACTCGAACATCATTAACTTCGCACGCCATAATATGTTAATACACTACTGGCCATCTCGAAGATGACGTGCTACGGATGCGAAATTTAACCGACAGGAAAAAGATGCTGCGATATGCAAATGATTAGCTTTCCAGAGCATTCACACAAGGTTGGCGCCGGTGGTGACACCTACAACGTGCTGACACGAGGAAAGTTTCCAACCGATTTCTCATACACAAACAGCAGTTGACCGGCGTTCCCTGGTGAAACGTTGTTGTCGTGCCTCGTGTAAGGAGGAGAAATGCGTACCATCACGTTTCAGACTTTGATAAAGGTCGGATTTTAGCCTATCGCGATTGCGGTGTATCGTATCGCGACATTTCTGCTCGCGTTGGTCGACATCCAATGACTGTTAGGAGAATAGGGAATCGGTGGGTTCAGGAGGGTAAGAAACGCAGATGATAAACGGCTATTCATTGGACAGATAAATTATACTAGAACTGACATGTGATTACATTTTCACGCAATTTCGGTGCATAAATCCTGAGAAATGAGTATCCAGAACAACCACCTCTGGCAGTAACAACGGCCTTGATACGCCTGGGCATTGAGTCGAACAGAGCTCGGATGGCGTGTACAGGTACAGCTGCCCATGCAGCTTCAACACGATACCACAGTTCATCAAGAGTAGTGACTGGCGTATTGTGACGAGCCAGTTGCTAGGCCACCATTGACCAGACGTTTTCAGTTGGTGACAGATCTGGAGAATGTTTTGTCAGGGTAGCAGTCGAACATTTTCTGTATCCAGAAAGGCAACTTGCGGTCGTGCATTATCCTGCTGAAATGTAGGGTTTCGCAGGGATCGAATGAAGGGTAGAGCCACGGGTCGTAACACATCCGAAATGTAACGTCCACTGTTCAAAGTGCCGTCAATGCGAACAAGAGTTGACCGAGACGTGTAGGCAATGGCACCCCATACCATCACACCAGGTGATACGGCAGTATGGCGATGATGAATACACGCTTCCAATGTGCGTTCATCGCAATGTCGCCAAACACGGGTGCGGCCATCTTGATGTTGTAAACAGAACCTGGATTCATCCGCAAAAATGACGTTTTGCCTTTCGTGTACCCAGGTTCGTCGTCGAATACACCATCACAGGCGCTCCTGTCTGTGATGCAGCGTCAAGGGTAACCGCAGCCGTGGTCTCCAAGCTGATAGTCCGTGGTGCGGTAAACGTCCTCGAATTGTTTTTGCAGATGGTTGTTGTCTTGCAAACGTCTCCATCTGTTGACTCATGGATCGAGACGTGGCTGCACGATCCGTTACAGCCGTGCGGATAAGATGCCTGTCATCTCGACTGCTAGTGATACGAGGCCGTTGGGATCCAGCACGGCGTTCCGTATTACCCTCCTGAACCCACCGATTCCATATTCTGCTAACAGTCATTGGATCTCAACCAACGCGAGCAGCAATGTGGTGATACGATAAACGGGAATCGTGATAGGCTACGATCCGACCTTTATCAAAGTCGGAAACGTGATGGTACGTGTTTCTACTCCTTAGACGAGGCATCACAACAACGTTTCACCAGGCAACGCCGGTCAACTGCTGTTTGTGTACGAGAAATCGGTTGGAAACTTTGCTGTCAGCACGTTGTAGGTGTCGCCACCGGTGCCAACCTTGTGTGAAAGCTCTGAAAATCTAATCATTTGCATATCACGGCATCTTCTTCCTGTCGATTGAATTTCGGGTCTGTAGCACGTCATGTTCGTGCTGTGGCCAGTAGTGTAATAAACGCGAAACGCGTAAAGCACGAAACACGCGTTTCATTCAGTTGTAGTTAGACGTATCCAAAGAGATAATGATCAACATAATATTACGCGCAACTGAGAACGACGGGACAGAAAAGCTTGGCGCTAACCAATTCGCGGAGGTCGATATATTTTCGCTCGCAGCAGCTGTTCGTGTGGCCTAAAGCACAGCGCGCCACCCGGCGGGGCTGGACTCGCAGGTGTATCGAATTTGCCTGCAGGATCGAAGACCGCGGGCTGCTACTCCGGCCATTCTGAAAACGCTTTTTTAGACGGTTTGCGGCGCTCGTTTAGGCAGATCCCAAAATTTCGCGTCCGCGAGCAATACACGGGGGCAGTTACTATACGATAAAATACATAACATAGTTTAGACGTCTCGCAAACTTGTGTCACACATCAGGTCCGTCCGCTGGGGCCACGTAAACGATCAAACAATTTGTCAAACTACCAGTACTTTGTGAAATTACGAGCGTCTTTCAATAACTAACAGGACAAAATAGTCTTGGGAAAAAAAACTGTTAGTAGGGCAAGTTTGGTCCTTCATGGCTTTAAGTTGTCATCCCTGGGACGAGCCCTGATCACCTGATGTATCGACAATGTTTTGTTTACAACCCCAAAAATACATTTCAAGATGGCGAGTCGGCTTGAAACGTCCACATGAGTTGAACAACTTTCTGCTATTCGTTTTTTACTTGCTGAAGGTGAGAAACCAGTGAATATACAGGGTGTTACAAAAAGGTACGGCCAAACTTTCAGGAAACATTGCTCGTACACGAAGAAAGAAAATATGTTATGTGGACATGTGTCCGGAAACGCTTACTTTCCATGTTAGAGCTCATTTTATTACTTCTCTTCAAATCACATTAATCGTGGAATGGAAACACACAGCAACAGAACGTACCAGCGTGACTTCAAACACTTTGTTACGGGAAATGTTCAAAATGTCCTCCGTTAGCGAGGATACGTGCATCCACCCTCCGTCGCACGGAATCCCTGATGCAGCCCTGGAGAATGGCGTATTGTATCACAGCCGTCCACAATACGAGCACGAAGAGTCTCTACATTTGGTACTGGGGTTGCGTAGACGAGAGCTTCCAGATGCCCCCATAAATGAAAGTCGAGAGGGTTGAGGTCAGGAGAGCGTTGAGGCCACGGAATTGGTCCACCTCTACCTATCCATCGGTCACCGAATCTGTTGTTGAGAAGCGTACCAACACTTGGACTGAAATGTGCAGGAGCTCCATCGTGCATGAACCACATGTTGTGTCGTACTTGTAAAGGCACATGTTCTAGCAGCACAGGTAGAGTATCCCGTATGAAATTATGATAACGTGCTCCATTGAGCGTAGGTGGAAGAACATGCTACGTACTGATGTGCTTGATGCAAGTACTGTAGAGCAATGAGTCGCATGCCAACGCAAGCACCGAAGTCAACATTACCTTCCTTCAATTGGGCCAACTGGCGGTGAATCGAGGAAGTACAGTACATACTGACGAAACTAAAATGAGCTCTAACATGGAAATTAAGCGTTTCCGGACACATGTCCACATAACATCTTTTCTTTGTGTGTGAGGAATGTTTCCTGAAAGTTTGGCCGTACCTTTTTGTAAGACCCTGTAGATCCCTCTGTCTGTAGGGCAGCTTCCTTCCACGCTTACTGATTGCGATAGAAACAGTTTATCGGCATGGGAGCAGCAAGAAAGGAACGATGTAAAGAGAATGAGAAAGTACGCTAATCATTTCTTTTTGATCACTGCATTTGTTCCTACGTTAATTACTACAACTGCATGCCGAAAAGACAATAAGGAAAGAAGAAATGGGTATGTGGATGTTCGAAAAGAAGAACGACATGCTCCATATTAATTTAGTCTCTAAAATGCGATATCCCTTGCGGCGAAACGTTAGTTAATAAAGTGTAGCAGGACAATGTTCAAAACATGCGTTCACTAGGTAGAGATACGAACATCTATGATTGACATGTCATCTAAAGTCGACGTACAGTTTGAAAATGTTAGAAATAAGGAAATGAAGTAATACAGAATCATACGCTTGTAACGTACGTTGTTGTTCTACACTGTTCAGCTCTGGTATTTACAGGGTCACAGAGAAAGCATCCTAGGTTTTGGAGGGAAAAGCCGTAATTGTAATGGTCTGCACTAAAACAGAAACAAGAAGCACAACTTAAGGAAAAATAACGTAATGTGTGTTCCAGCTCACAAGCGACACTGAAGCAGAGAGTTCCTGTGACTTAGTATGGGCAGAGGTTATATTCGACAACCGGAATACATTAATAGCTGGCTCCTTTTACCGATCCACGGTCTCAGATGAAACAGTTGCTGAACAATTCAAAGAAAACTCGAGTCTCATCACAAACAGGTACCCTACTCATATGATTATAGTTGGCAGTGAGTTCAATTTACCTTCCGTATGTTGACGAAAATACATTTTCAGACCCAATTGTAGATAGAAATCAACTTCCGTAATTGCTCTAAATTTATTTTGAATAATTAGTTCACGAGGCCATTCAAACTGTAAATGGTTACGAAAACACACTTGACCTCTTAGCCACAAATAATCCTGAGCAGAACGACGCATACAGGGATAACCAACTTTCGGTTTTTTATTCCTATTAATTCCTGCAATATACGTAGAAATCGAACAAAGATGGAAAAAATTTTGACTCACACAGGTTCAAGATTCGTGGAACCAAAATTTTAAATTAAATAGGAAAATGAAGGAAAACGTTGTCCGTTCACTGTTCGCTAGAAATGTGCTGGGTGGTTGAACACTACAAAAAAAGGCAACAGTATTCTCGTATTGATTCTAATTTTTTGAAACTCTGCTCAAAAAACATGTTGTAATCGGGGATCATACCGCTGTTTAGACATTACGGAAAGTCAGGGCTAAAGGGTGAAAACTGAGGTTGAAGCGCTTTGTTTTCCTGTTTATTTGTCCGCTTCCAAGGGCTACAAACGGATAAGGGCGCAATATGCAGACACAGGCCCCAGATAAGCTACATCCTATTTTTAATGTAAGCCATGAATTAATTGTTGAGTTTTTAATTTATTACTGTTACCATAATTTCCTTCCTCGTTTATTACGTCATAGAAATGGGAGACAAGTCGTAGGTATTTTGACAACCCACCAATATTGTTTGACTGTTGACGTGCATAACTTCCTGAAAGTTGGGGCTCCGTAATCGTCCATCTACGTTATGAAAATATAGTCATAATAAACCTGAAGAGCCGGGCGCGGTGGTCTCGTGGTTCTAGGCGCGCAGTCCGGAACGTGCGACTGCTCCGGTCGCAGGTTCGAATCCTGCCTCGGGCATGGATGTGTGTGATGTCCTTAGGTTAGTTAGGTTTACGTAGTTCTAAGTTCTGGGGGACTGATGACCACGGCTGTTAAGTCCCATATTGCTCAGAGCCATTTTTTTAAACCTGAAGATGTGTCTACAGTTAGGTGAAGCCGGTGTTGCGAATATAGTGCCTCCATACTGCTAAGCGGCTCTGCAAACACCTCATAATTGTTGACTTTTAATTATTATATTTTTTAATGATTCGATTAATGCGTGTTGAGTGTTGCTGTTGTTGTTAACGGACATGTGTCTGTTTTTCAGAATTTATTTCAAGTTCTGTCAAGTGTCTGTAAAGATAACATTTCTCTCTGCACCTCGTAAATCAGTAACATTTCTCCTGTTGTTCCAGTAACTGAGAAAAAGGTGTACAGTAGTGGCCAGGTTGTTTTTGAGACAGACGTTTCTCATTCGCACGCATTTGGCGTCTTTTTAATGGCACGTCTCCGCGCACAGAGCTGAAAGAGGTTACAATCAACGCTGTGACGAAGCTGTCGGCCGATGTTACCAGGCGACCTCTAGCGATCGCGTCTGATGCTCGTTGACGGTGCCAGTCTCAACGAGCAGTGCGTATACATGACACGTGGTACGTACGAATCACATGTTTCGCCGAGCATTTTGAGCGAAAGCGACCTTCTGTTGTTTATCTCGTCGTATGCTCAGTTTCCACATATAATCAAAGCACTACATGTACGAGGGGCGTTTGAAACGTCTGTGCAAAAATAAAAACTACTTACCTGTTTGGGGCAAACATTTTTTTTTTATTTTTCGACATAGTCTCCGTTCGGACTTGTATACATCGTCCAACGCTGTTCTAATTTCTTGATCCCTTTCGAATGATAACAATTGTCCAAGTCTGCAAAATAGCTTTCAGCTGCTGAAATCACCTCCTCGTTTGTCCCGCCAGTCATTTCTTCAAATTGGGGGACACACAGAAGTCCGAGGGAGCCAAGTCTGGAGAATAGAGGGGATGTGAAACGAGCTGGAATCGTATTTCCAAGAATTTTGGGACCGCAACTGCTGAGGTGTGTGCTGGTGCATTGTCGTGATGGAAAAGGACTTTGCGCTCCAGTCGCCGGCGTTTTTCTTGCAGCTCGGTTTTGAAACGGTCTAATAACGATGAATAATACGCACCTGTAATAGTTTTACCCTTTTCCACATAGTCGATGAGGATTATCCCTTGCAAAGCCAAAAAGACAGTCACCATAACCTTTCCGGCCGAAGGAATGGTCTTCGCCTTTTTTGGTGCAGATTCGCCCTTGGTAACCCATTGTTTAGATTGTTGTTTGGTCTCAGGAGTAAAGTTATGTATCCATGTTTCATCCACAGTGACGGAACGACGCTTAGAGTCCTGCAGATTCTTCCTGCAAACCATCCTTGCAACACTTCACACGATTCCGTTTTTGGTCAAGCCTGAGCAATCGCGGAATCCGTCTTGTGGATAGCTTTGTTATGTCCAAATGTTTGTGCAATACTTTATTTACCCGTTCATTCGAGATGCCCACAGCACTAGCAGTCTCACACACCTTAACTCTTCTGTCATCCACCACCATGTCATGGATTTTATCAATGATTTCTGGAGTCGTGACCTCCACTGGGCGTCCAGAACGATCAGCCCACATGGCCACTACCAAAAATTTTGAAACCACTTATTAACTATTCGAAGGTGCAGAGCCACCGCAATGTTTATCAAGCTTCTCTTTAGTCTCCTGAGGCGTTTTGCCTTTCATAAAGTAGTGTTTAATGACCACACGAAATTCCTTTTCGTCCATTTTTTGACAATCACTGGACTTCCTTGATTCACACGAATGCCAAACACAAAGAAATAGACCACTATGGCTGAAACTTTGTGTGCGTTCTTTCCAAAGATGCTAATAATCAAACAAGACCTCGATACGTGTCGGTGTGCCATCTCTCGGACTTTTCAAACGCCCCTCATACAAGCACGAAAGATGATATGCCATTACCGAAATGATAAGAAACATTGCAACTTTTCAATGTATGTATTACTGATGAAGTTGAAGGGGAAAAGTCAGTAGTGTACGCACTACGTATAAGTGGCAGTGTAACAAAATAATATTGTCTTTTAGTAGTTTATTTATTGCTTCACATGTTCCCACAGTGATGTCGGTCAGTGTTCGAAAGCTGCTCCAATTGCCAGACATCTCGAAGTTATAGATAATCGTCCAGAAAATAGAATAAATTGTGCCGTGATTTTGTCACCTTTTTGTATAGGGGTGCCACGTAATTCTCACAAGTAATTAAAAGTTCCTCCCCCCATGAACCATGGACCTTGCCATTGGTGGGGAGGCTTACGTGCCTCAGCGATACAGATGGCCGTACCGTAGGTGCAACCACAACGGAGGGGTATCTGTTGAGAGGCCAGACAAACGTGTGGTTCCTGAAGAGGGGCAGCAGCCTTTTCAGTAGTTGCAGGGGCAACAATCTGGATGATTGACTGATCTGGCCTTGCAACATTAACCAAAACAGCCTTCCTGTTTTGGTACTGCGAGCGGCTGACAGCAAGGGGAAACTACGGCCGTAATTTTTCCCGAGGGCATGCAGCTTTACTGTATGATTAAATGATGATGGCGTCCTCTTGGGTAAAATATTCCGGAGGTAAAATAGTCCCCCATTCGGAACTCAGTCGGGGACTACTCAGGAGGATGTCGTTATCAGGAGAAAGAAAACTGGCGTTCTACGGATCGGAGCGTGGAATGTCTGATCCCTTAATCGGGCAGGTAGGTTAGAAAATTTAAAAAGGGAAATGGATAGGTTAAAGTTAGATATAGTGGGAATTAGTGAAGTTCGGTGGCAGGAGGAACAAGACTTCTGGTCAGGTGACTACAGGGTTATAAATACAAAATCAAATAGGGGTAATGCAGGAGTAGGTTTAATAATGAATAAAAAAATAGGAGTGCCGGTAAGCTACTACAAACAGCATAGTGAACGCATTATTGTGGCCAAGATAGATACGAAGCCCACACCTACTACAGTAGTACAAGTTTATATGCCAACTAGCACTGCAGATGACGAAGAAATTGAAGAAATGTATGATGAAATAAAAGAAATTATTCAGACAGTGAAGGGAGATGAAAATTTAATAGTCATGGGTGACTGGAATTCGGTAGTAGGAGAAGGGAGAGAAGGAAACATAGTAGGTGAATATGGATTGGGGTAAGAAATGAAAGAGGAAGCCGTCTGGTAGAATTTTGCACAGAGCATAACTTAATCGTAGCTAACACTTGGTTCAAGAATCATAAAAGAAGATTGTATACATGGAAGAATACTGGACATACTAAAAGGTATCAGATAGATATAATGGTAAGACAGATTTAGGAACCAGGTTTTAAATTGTAAGACATTTCCAGGGGCAGATGTGGACTCTGACCACAATCTATTGGTTATGACCTGTAGATTAAAACTGAAGAAACTGCAAAAAGGTGGGAAGTTAAGGAGATGGGACATGGATAAACTGAAAGGACCAGACGTTGTACAGGGTTTCAGGGAGAGCAAAAGGGAACAATTGACAGGAATGGGGGAAAGAAATACAGTAGAAGAAGAATCGGTAGCTTTGAGCGATGAAGTAGTGAAGGCAGCAAAGGATCAAGTAGGTAAAAGGACGAGGGCTAGTAGAAATCCTTGGGTAACAGAAGAAATATTGAATTTAATTGATGAAAGGAGAAAATATAAAAATGCAGTAAATGAAGCAGGCAAAAAGCAATACAAAACGTCTCAAACATGAGATCGACAGGAAGTGCAAAATGGCTAAGCAGGGATGGCTAGAGGATAAATGTAAGGATGTAGAGGCTTAGCTCACTAGCGGTAAGATGGATACTGCCTACAGGAAAATTAAAGAGACCTTTGGAGATAAGAGAACCACTTGTATGAATATGAAGAGCTCATATGGAAACCCAGTTCTAAGCAAAGAAGGGAAGGCAGAAAGGTGGAAGGAGTATATAGAAGGTTTATACAAGGGCGATGTACTTGAGGACAATATTGTGGAAATGGAAGAGGATGTAGATGAAGATGAAATGGGAGATACGATACTGCGTGAAGAGTTTGACAGAGCACTGAAAGACCTGAGTCGAAACAAGGCCCCCGGAGTAGACAACATTCCGTTGGAACTACTGACGGCCTTGGGAGAGCCAGTCCTGACAAAACTATACCATCTGGTGAGCAAGATGTATGAAACAGGCGAAATACCGTCAGACTTCAGGAAAAATATAATAATTCCAATCCCAATGGAAGCAGGTGTCGACAGATGTGAAAATTACTGAACTATCACTTTAATAAGTCACGGCTGCAAAATACTAATGCGAATTCTTTACAGACGAATGGAAAAACTGGTAGAAGCCGACCTCGGGGAAGATCAGTTTGGATGACCTGGTGGATGACATCGGAAGTTCAGAGAGGCTTTTTGTAGATGATGCTGTGGTGTATCGAGAGGTTGCAACAATGGAAAACTGTACTGAAATGCAGGAGGATCTGCAGCGAATTGACGCATGGTGCAGGGAATGCCAATTGAATATCAATGTAGACAAGTGTAATGTGCTGCGAATACATAGAAAGATAGGTCCCTTATCATTTAGCTACAAAATAGCAGGTCAGCAACTGGAAGCAGTTAATTCCATAAATTATCTGGGAGTACGCATTAGGAGTGATTTGAAATGGAATGATCATATAAAGTTGATCGTCGGTAAAGCAGATGCCAGACAGATTCATTGGAAGAATCCTAAGGAAATGCAATCCGACGACAAAGGAAGTAGGTTACAGTACGCTTGTTCGCCCACTGCTAGAATACTGCTCAGCAGTGTGGGATCCGTACCAGATAGGGTTGGTGGAAGAGATAGAGAAGATCCAACGGAGAGCAGCGCGCTTCGTTGCAGGATCATTTAGTAATCGCGAAAGCGTTACGGAGATGATAGATAAACTCCGGTGGAAGACTCTGCAGGAGAGACGCTCAGTAGCCCGGTACGGGCTTTTGTTAAAGTTTCGAGAACATACCTTCACCAAAGAGTCAAGCAGTATATTGCTCCCTCCTACGTTTATCTCGCGAAGAGACCGTGAGAATAAAATCAGAGAGATGAGAGCCCACACAGAAGCATACCGACAATCTTTCTCTCCACCAACAATACGAGACTGGAATAGAAGGGAGAACCGATAGAGGTAGTCTGGGTACCCTCCGCCACACACCGTCAGGTGGCTTGCGGAGTATGGATGTAGATGTAGATGTGTAGATTCCGTAGAAATACTGGAACGCGTGGGGCAATACTGACCTTACAACTAATCTTAGAAGAAAGAATAAGGAAAGGCAAATCTACATTTCTAGCATTTGTAGACTTAGAGAAAGCTTTTGACAATGTTGACTGGAATTCTCTCTTTCAAATTCTAAAGGTGTCAGGGGTAAAATACAGGGAGCGAAAGGCTATTTACAATTTGTACAGAAACCAGATGGCAGTTATAAGAGTCGAGGGGCATGAAAGGGAAGCAGCGGTTGGAAAGGGAGTGAGACAGGGTTATAGCCTCTCCCCGATGTTATTCAATATGTATATTGAGCAAGTAGTAAAGGAAACAAACGAAACATTCGGAGTAGGTATTAAAATCCATGGAGAAGAAATAAAAATCTTGAGGTTCGCCGATGACATTGTAATTATGTCAGAGACAGCAAGGGACTTGGAAGAGCAGTTGAACGGAATGGACAGTGTCTTGAAAGGAGGGTATAAGATGAACATAAACAAAAGCAAAACGAGGATAATGGAATGTAGTCGGATTAAGTCGGGTGTTGCTGAGGGAATTAGATTAGGAAATGAGACTCTTAAAGTAGTAAACGAGTTTTGCTATTTGGGGAGCAAAATAACTGATGATGGCTGAATTAGAGAGGATATAAAATGTAGATTGGCAATGGCAAGGAAAGCGTTTCTGAAGAAGAGAAATTTGTTTACATCGAGTTTAGATTTAAGTGTGAGGAAGTCGTTTGTGAAAGTATTTGTATGGAGTGTAGCCATGTATGGAAGTGAAACATGGACGATAAGTAGTTTGGACAAGAAGAGAATAGAAGCTTTAGAAATGTGGTGCTACAGAAGAATGCTGAAGATTTTATGGATAGATCACATAACTAATGGGGAGGTATTGAATAGAATTGGGGAGAAGAGGAGTTTGTGGCACAACTTGACAAGAAGAAGGGACCGGTTGGTAGGGCATGTTCTGAGGCATCAAGGGATCACCAATTTAGTATTGGAGGGCAGCGTGGAGGGTAAAAATCGTAGAGGGAGACCAAGAGACGAATACATCAAGCAGATTCAGAAGGATGTAGGTTGCAGTAGGTACTGGGAGATGAAGCAGCTTGCACAGGATAGAGTAGCATGGAGAGCTGCATTAAACCAGTCTCAGGACTGATGACCACAACAACAATTAAAAGTTTGGCTCTCGGTTCGCAGAAAGTAGAGATGAACATCAGGTGGCCGGCCGTTGTAGCTGATTGGTTCTAGGCGCTTCAGTCCGCAACCGCGCTGCTGCTACGGTCGCAGTTTCGAATCCTGCCTCGGGCATGGATGTGTGCGATGTGCTTAGTTTAGTTAGGTTTAAGTAGTTCTAAGTTCTAGGGGACTGATGACCTCAGATGTTAAGTCCCGTAGTGCTTAGAGCCATTTGAACGATTTTTGAACATCAGGTTCTGGGAGTAAATACGAGACGTACTGGGAAAGGTAAGGTCCGATTAGGCGTAAAATGGAAACCACTGTGAAAATCCGATGGAGCTTTGCACAGATGTGTTGCACAGTGTCTTTAGTGTGTCTGTCGACAGTTTCACGTCGCTCTTTTCAGCTCTGAGAGCAAAGTGATCACGCAGAAGTGCCTGAAACAACAGTATGTGAATCTGGTGAGAGATTCCGCCAGAGGCTATGCAGCACACATGAAATGAATTTCACGCTTTTAATAATTTCCACAGCATAATTCTGTTTCGAAATCTGGCAGAAAACCCAAAGAGATTCTGGTCACACATAAAGGACACCAGTGGCAAGACGTAATCAATACCTTCACTGCGGGGTAACAACGGTGAAGGCACCGATGACGGTGCCACTAAAGCAGGGTTGTTAAACACGGTTTTCCGAAACTCCTTCACCAGAGAAGACCAAGTAAATATTCCTGAATTCCAATCAGGAACAACTGCCAAGATGAGAAACACAGAAGTAGATATCCTCTGTGTAGCAAAGCAGCTTAAATCACTTAATAGAAGCACGTCCAGATTCTGTACCATTCAGGTTCCTCTCAGAGTATGCTGATACAATAACTCCCTATTTAGCAATTATATGCAACCACTTGCTCACAGAAAGATCCGTATCTGAAGACTGCAAAATTGCTCAAGTCACACCAATACCCCTTTCAGACCCTCTGGCTACAATTGAGCACATTAACTTTTGCCGTATTTTAGCTGCAACAGAAGTATTTTTCCCAGTGGAAATAAGAGGTACACATTTGTGAATGCTGAACACTGATGTGTTCTTCGCTATATTGCACTTTATAAATGAACATAGTTATTGTTATTTTGCATGCTAGTTATTGAATGATCATTGTACTATTTACGACAAAAGAGAATATTTCTTAATTAGTTATTTTAATGCATAAAATGAAGCCCAGTCTACAAAGTAAGTTTTGAAAACGGGTGCATATTTTTGTACAAACGTTGCATCTAAAATCATTAAAACATCACCTAACAGGATTACCACATAAAGAAAATTTTTCCCTCTTTCAGAAAAACATTAGGTCTGAATGGGATAACTAAAAAGGGAAGTAGGAGTAATCCGTTGAATTACAGGCCCACATCACTAACGTCGATTTGCAGTAGGGTTTTGGAGCATAGACTGCATTCGTACGTTATGAAGTACTTCGAAGAAAATATCGTTGTTGTAAAACACAACTAGATCTTTATACTCATGAGTTAATGAATGCTATCGACAGGGGATGTCAAATTGATTCCATATTTTTAGATTTCGAGAAGGCGTTCGACACCGTTCCTCACAAGCGCCTTCTAATCAAACTGCGTGCCTAGGAAATATCGCGTCAGTTTTGCGACTGCATTAGTGATTTCCTGTCAGAAAGGTCACAGTTCGTAGTAATAGACGGAAAATCGTCAAGTAAAACAGAAGTAATATCCAGCGTTCCCCAAGGAAGTGCTATAAGCCCTCTATTGTTCCTGATCTATATTAACGACATAGGATACAATGTGAGAAGCCGCCTTAGATTGTATGCAGATGAAGCTGCCATTTACCTTCTTGTAAAGTCATCAGATGACCAAAACGAATTGCGAAATGATTTAGATGAGATATCTGTATGGTCCGAAAAGTGGCAATTGACCCTGAATAAGGAAAAGTGCGAACTTATTCACATTAATACAAAAAGAAATGAGCTAAATTTCGATTACGCGAAAGTCACACAAATCTGAAGGCTGTGAATTCCACTAAATACTTTGGGATTACAATTACAAATAACCTAAATTGGAACGATCACATAGATAATATTGTGGGTAGAGCAAACCAAAGACTGCGATTCACTGGCAGAACACTTAGAAGGTGCAACAGGTCTACTAAAGAGACTGCTTACACCACGCTTGTCCGACCTATTCTGGAGTACTGCTGTGCAGTGTGGGATCCGCATCAGGTGGGACTGACAGGTGACATCGAAAAAGTACAAAGAAGGGCAGCTCGTTTTGTATTATCGCGAAATAGGGGAGATAAGGCCACAGACATGATACGTGAATTGGAGGCGCTTTACGTTGCGACGGGATCTTCTCAAGAAATTTCAATCGCCAGTTTCTCCTCCGCTTGCGAAAACATTCTGTTGGCACCCACCTACATAGCGAGAAATGATCACGATAAAATAATATGAATCAGGGCTCGTACAGAAAAAAATGAAGTGCTCATTTTTCCGCGTGCCGTTCGAAAGTGGAACGGTAGAGACACAGCCTGAAGGCGGTTCATTGAACCCTCTGCCAGGCACTTTGTCGTGAATAGCAGAGTAATCACGTAGATATCGATTTTCTTCCTTCAAGACAATTTTCAGCCGCATTCCTGAGGGGCAATGAACACGCTCCTGCAGCAATTTCGTTGGGAAGTGTTTGATCGCCGAGAATACATCCCTTAATTGGCTCCCTCCGGTGTTCGCTTCGGCTCACATGAGCCGCCGGCTACGGAGACAACGTTTTGGCAGAAACAACGAAAGGCAGACCGGCGTAGAGAATTGGCGGAGAGCACAGGCGGCAGCTTTCTGTAACGAGTGTGCTGGAAAGTTTGTACAACGCCACGACAAACGGCGACTATTTTACAGAGGTAGATGTAAGGTGTGGCTAACTGTAGCGAGTAAATTTTATTTGATTTTCACTGTGGCTTTCATTTCGCGGTAGATCGGACCTTACTTTTCGCATTCGCCTCGTATTTCCTTAAGCAAATTTGCTACATCTACATCGATACTCTTCAAATCACATTTAAATGCCTGGCAGAGGGTTTATCGAACCACCTTCACGATTCTGTATTACTCCAATCTCGTATAGCGCGCGGAAAGAATGAACACCCATATCTTTCCGTACGAGCCCAGATTTCCCCATATTTTATCGTGGTGATCGTTCCTCACTATATATGTCTCTGTCAAGAAAATAATTTCGCATTCGCAGGAGAAATTTGGTGATTGGAATTTCGTGAGAAGATTCCGTCGCAACGAAAAACGCTTTCCTTTAGCGATTTCCAGCCCAAATCCTGTATCATTACTGTGACACTCTCTCCCATATTTCGCGGTATCACAAAACGTGCTGCCTTTCTTTGAACTTTTTCGATTTCTTTGTCAGTGCTACCTGGTAAGGATCCCACACCGCGCAGCAGCATTCTAAAAGCGGACGGACAAGCGTAGTGTAGGCAGTCTCCTTAGTGGGTCTGTTACATTTTCTAAATGTCATGCCAGTAAAACGCAGCCTTTGGTTAGCCTTCTGCACAACATTTTCTGTGTTCCTTCCAATTTAAATTGTTCGTAATTGTAATACCTAGGTATTTAGTTGAATTTACAACTTTTAGATTAGACTGACTTATGGTGTAACCGAAATTTAACGAGTTCCTTTTAGCACTCATGTGGATAACCTCACACTTTTCGTTATTCAGGGTCACCTGCCACTTTTCGCACCATTCAGATATTTTTTCTAAATCGTTTTGCAGTCTGTTTTGATCTTTGTGATGACTTTATTAGTCGATAAACGACAGCGTCATCTGCAAACAACCGAAGACGGCTGCTCAAATTGTCTGCCAAATCATTTTATAGATAATTAACCACAAAGGGCCTATAACACTACCTTGGGGAACGCCAGAAATCACTTCTGTTTTACTCGACGACTTTCCATCAATTACTACTAACTGTGACCTCTCTGACAGGAAATCACAAATCCAGTCACATAACTGAGACGATATTCCATAAGCACGCAATTCCACTACGAACCGCTTGTGCGGTACAGTGTCAAAAGCCTTCCGGAAATCCAGAAATACGGAATCGATCTGAAATCCCTTGTCAATAGCACTCAGGACTTCATGTGAATAAAGAGCTAGTTGTGTTTCACAAGAACGCTGTTTTCTAAACCCATGTTGACTGTGTGCCAACAGACCGTTTTCTTCGAGGTAATTCATAATGTTCGAACACAATATACGTTCTAAAATCCTGCTACATATCGACGTTAACGATATGGGTCTGTAATTTTGTGGATTACTCCTGCTACGTTTCTTGAATATTGGTGTGACCTGTGCAACTTTCCAGTCTTTGGGTACGCATCTTTCGTCGAGCGAACGGTTGAGTATGAATGTTAAGTATGGAGCTAATGCATCAGCACATTCGGAAAGGAACCTAATTGGTGTACAGTCTGGACCAGAAGACTTGCTTTTATGCATATATTTATCTCTCAGACTGAACCATTCGCTGGACCAATCCGTTATTTGCCTTTCCTTCGTTACAGTGCTAAAATCAAATCTATCTGCATCGGCAGCCACTGTCAAAATTCCTTTGCGACACGATACGCACAACTCCTTGAGATCTGAGGTTGAGATTCCCAAACTCGGTTGGTGCGTCTGCGCGCTTGTTTGGCAATCTCGTTTATAGCAAACAGCGAATTTGACAAGCATGGGTTTAGAAAACATCGTTCCTGTGAAACACAACTAGCTCTTTATTCACATGAAGTGCTGAGTGCTATTGACAAGGGATTTCAGATCGATTCCGTATTTCTGGATTTCCGGAAGCCTTTTGACACTGTACCACACAAGCGGTTCGTAGTGGAATTGCGTGCTTATGGAATATCGTCTCAGTTATGTGACTGGATTCGTGATTTCGTGTCAGAGAGGTCACAGTTCGTTCTACTTGACAGGATGTCATCGAGTAAAACAGAAGTGATTTCAAGCGCTCCCCAAGGTAGTGTTACAGGCCCTTTGCTGTTCCTTATCTATATAAACGATGTGGGAGACAATCTGAGCAGCCGTCTTCGGTTGTTTTTACAGACGACGCTCTCGTTTATCGACTAATAAAGTCATCAGAAGATCAAAACAAACTGCAAAACGATTTAGTAAAAAATATCTGAATGGTGCGAAAAGTGGCAGTTGACCTTAAATAACGAAAAGTGTGAAGCCATCCACACGAGTGCTAAAAGGAACTCATTAAACTTCGGTTACACGATACATCAGTCTAATCTAAAAGTTGTAAATTCAACTAAATACCTACGTATTACAATTACGAACATGTTAAATTGGAAGGAACACACAAAAAATGTTGTGCAGAAGGCTAACCAAAGGCTGCGTTTTATTGGGAGGACACTTAGAAACTTTAACAGACCTACTAAGGAGACTGCCTACACTACGCTTGTCCGTCCTCTTTCAGAATGCTGCTGCGCGGTGTGGGATCCTTACCAGGTAGGACTAACGGAGTACATCGAAAAGGTCAAAGAAAGGCAGCACGTTTTGTATTATCGCGCGAAATATGGGCGAGAGTGTCACAGAAATGATACAGGATTTGGGCTGGAAATCGCTAAAGGAAAGCGTTTTTCGTTGCGACGGAATCTTCTCACGAAATTCCAATCACCAAATTTCTCCTGCGAATGCGAAATTATTTTCTTGACAGAGACATATATAGTGAGGAACGATCACCACGATAAAATATGGGGAAATCTGGGCTCGTACGGAAAGATATGGGTGTTCATTCTTTCCGCGCGCTATACGAGATTGGAGTAATACAGAATCGTGAAGGTGGTTCGATAAACCCTCTGCCAGGCATTTAAATGTGATTTGCAGAGTTTCCATGTAGATGTAGCAAATTTGCTTAAGGAAATGTGATTTGCAAGGAATCCATGTAGATGTAGATCGGTTACATACGTGTTTCGGTTACCTCGACGAGTGTTGCGTATGGAATGCCATCCGGGCACAAAATTAAACAATAACAGAGCCTGCCAAACCCCCAGAAATTCGGAACCCGTACTAGGCAGGGCAGACGCGGTCTAGGAGAGAATAAGAGAGAATCAGAAATTGTAGCACTAAGCGTATTCTGTCAAGCTTGGCGCTGGTTGCCGAATGGTGGTCGAGTGCAGAGCATTGTTGTTTGGCGGAGTGCTCACCTGCTGTTTGTCCACGGAGTCTAAAGACGCTGAAATTCTTCACTCCTCGTTTGTGTCCGCCTTCGGTATGCGTGAATTTCCGAAGCACACTTTCTTCATTGTCGGTCCACTGGCCATCTTCACGAGGTTCAACACTTGCTAGGCTCTCGAGGTGGACAGCTACATTCCGGACCACGTACAATATGGTGACTGCCCTGACATGAGAATCACCATAAAGTGTCGGATGGGATGTACGGATTTGGCTGGACCTATTCCGACTGCCTTTCTGCGTCTTCGCGATGACGCCTAGCGCTCGGCAGACGGGATGCGACACTTCCGTGAGGCACGAACCGAAACCGCCGTCGTGAGGGTTGAAGGTGTACTGGGCTGTTGTGTCCGAGGTGCAGACGTCCACCTCTACCCAACTTGGCGCTTGCAGCGCTCTACTGCGGTGGACAGCGTAACCACGTGGGCCGTGCGAGATCACGCAGTTTGCCATCTCGCCTGAGAGAGGCGCTGCGCTGGCTTGATGCCTCATTCACCCCGTTTACACGGGGTTACCAGCGCCGTATTTCGTAAACCGATTTCCCAAAATTCTTCTGGGTGTTCACGCAAACACTTCAAAATCGATTCTAGCTTCCAGTTGCCGATTTTCCAATTCCGCGATCGGTTTTCGCTGCCGTGTAAACGCAACTCGTTTTTAAACGTGCTTGAGCTGTCAGGTTTCGTCTTGTTAAACACTTTCGGCCAATATGGAGTGGCGTTTTGCGCAGTGAAGGGTAAGCAGAAATATTTAGCCTGAAGCTCGCCTAATTGATGAGAAACAACTATTGTGCTGACTAAATCGGAAACTGTAACACTTATTTTCCAGACGCCAAATTTGACTAGCTAGCAAATCTGCTTCAGATTTTAACGTGTAAACACGACAGCGAAAAACGGTTTCCGAAAAATCGGTTTCGTCTTTCGTAATATGCGTCGCATGAAAACTTAGAGATTGTCAGATACGGGGGTCTCCAAAATACGACGAGGGGAAGGGATTTAATTTGGTCTGCGTTCGAGAGACGGGCTTTTTATAGCTAGCGCTCGATTCTTCTCTGTTGCTTAAGACTAACACTAACTAGCAAGTTGAAAACTGGAAGACATATCAACCGCAACAAAAGTAACATTCGAATAGCTAAACGTATGTCATAGGCCGCCATAGCCAAGGATACGCTAAATTAATTTATGGATTACTTTGATTCATCTTAAGGGCGAGCAGAATAGCTGCACAGAGTCTTTAAATTTTCTATTAGGAAGATAAACGTCTTTGCCACGATTGCTAATATTACCCTTTATTTTCGATAATCGGTTTCGATAGTCGATGTTATCATTTTCAGATCTCGATGGTAACGACTATCGAAACTAGATACTGGGAACATAGTGCAAATATCTCTGGAGGGAGCATTCAAATGCGCAGAACAGACTTTATGTTGTCAACATACATTGCCTCCCTGGTCACGTGTTCTCGGGACGTCGTGTGTTTGTCCGCATAGCCCTGTATATTTAGAATGTCACTACATCCCTACTATAGACGCATTCTTTTCGTACGTGTCGTGGATTATTTACGTATGTTGCGCAGACATTTTAACAATATCCATTTGATACCGGGAATAAACCAGCGACGTAACTTCTAAGGGCAAGTTATATTACATTCTGCTTCTTTGCGATAGGTGCACTCGGTTTTTGGTAGTTTTCGGTATGATACGGCACTTTATAGTATTACATAGCCTGACGTACATTTTTGCAGTGATAATCTTCCAAAACGACTTGACAGTACGCTAGTACTTTTGCAAGCGTCCGAAAAACACCAAATTTGCCACACATTAGCGATTATATCCCTGCTAATTCGCCCTTTTTTCTGCTATTTCTGCGAATTCATTTTCTTGTTTTTGCGACCTAAAGCACAATTTTTCTTACTGGTGACACTTTGAAGTATTTATTTCACGCATTTTACGTACTTGCTCCCAATAAATAGTAGACTGAGTAAGAAGGGGGGAAAAAGGCGAACAGAGAATAAATGTACTGTAAAGCAAATACAGTTGGTCACGTAACAGTCAACCCATATAACACCATTAAGGGAAGTGGAAAGTACCACAAATGAAAGACTTTGGGAACAAGTTTACTAATATTTTACGCTCCTCTTGACGTTTTGCACTATAGTCATCACAGGTTGTCAAGGTTTCTGAGTTAAAAGGTGAAACAGACACCCCAGAGTACAAACCTATGCCAAATGATGCAGAAGGAAACGCATTTCTCAGCGAAAGAAAGTAGCAAATATGATAACCACAAGTTATATATATGAACCTGAGATATTTCGTTTTACAGGTGGTTTTTTCGTGTGGGTACTTTTGGTAGTAGGTGCTGTGGAAAATTAAAAATAGTTGATATACCACCTACTTTCAGTCACACACGTCCAGATTTTTCTGTGTCTAAACATTCCTCTTCACAGCGTTTTGAACATACTTCAAAATATTTTGTGGGAACAAAATTACTCCTTATTTTCTGCAGCCACATCATTACTCGCTGTTCATCCTTCGGGAAACTAAAATATAAATCACACATAATCATTCTCCATGTTCTAGACACACTTAACATGGTCTCCTACGGTAACTTTATAGTAAACAAAAAGGTTTGGACACACATATTATACGAAGACAATTACAGACTCCCACTCTATTGAATTTATCTGTCTCCCGTCTTTCAAATCTATCTACATAATCGACAAGTCACTGATAAATGCATGTAGTATAGTATTTGCTGAAACAACTAACCATTCCCTTTCCTGTTCCACTAGCAAATTTACGAGAGGAAGCGATTGTTTGTAAGCTTTTGTACAAGCCGTAATATCTACTATATAGTCATGAAATCGTAGAAAAATAGATCTACAGAATCAAGCTCTAATTATAATGCGTCTCGAAATTTTTAAACATATGCAGTGTCTCTTACTAATATGGTGACTATAGTTAGAGCTACATGGTATGTACCCATGAAAAGTTACTATCCCTCCTTTCGCATATTTTTCTTTGCTTCCGTAGCAACAACAGTAATTCACCATCGCTGTCACACTATCAACAAACAGTGAAAACACAACAAAAACACTTGATATTGTAAACTTCAAACAAAGCACACACCCATAGCGAAGTGCCGAAGAAATGTGACAATCCTGGTTCAATGCTGACAACATGCGCAGAACGCAATGCTCACTCCAGAGAAATTTTGGAACAAAGATTATTATTAGCGATGTTGGCAAGGAAATTTACCTTCTCCAGTGTGTTATCACAGATTGCCCTTGCTTCTCAAAATGATTACATTTAAATTTTAGATCATTTTTCCATGTTAGCATAAACAAAAATGCTCTGCATTTGAAATAATGGTATTAAATGCTGTTTGCAAACATCGAAGAATAATTAAGAACAGCAATTACTTCGTTAGAGATAACACACACCGGTCTGTTATCATGCTCTATATCAGGAACTTGGAAGAGCAGTTGAGCGGAATGGACAGTGTCTTGAAAGGAGGATGTAAGATAAACACCAACAAAAGCAAAAAGAGGATAATGGAATATAGTCGAACTAGATCGGGCGATGCTGAGAAAATTAGATTAGGAAATGAGAGTAGCAGATGAATTTTGCAATTTGGGGAGGGAAATAACTGATGATGGTCGAAGTACAGAGGATATAAAATGTAGACTGGCAATGGCGATGAAAGCGTTTCTAAAGAAGAGAAATTTGTTAACGTCGAGTATAGATTAAAGTGTCAGGAAGTCTTTTCTGAAAGTATTTGTATGGAGTGTAGCCATGTATGGAAGTGAAACATGGACGATAAACAGTCTAGACAGGAAGAGAATAGAAGCTTTCGAAATGTGGTGCTACAGAAGAATGCTGAAGATTAGATGGGTAGATCGCATAACTAATGAGGAAGTGTTGAATAGGATTGGGGAGAAGAGAAGTTTGTGGCACAACTTGACCAGAAGAAGGGATCGGTTGGTAGGACATGTTCTGAGGCATCAAGGGATCACCAATTTAGTATTGGAGGGCAGCGTGGAGGGTAAAAATCGTAGAGGCAGACCAAGAGATGAATACACTGAGCAGATTCAGAAGGATGTAGGTTGCAGTAGGTACTGGGAGATGAAGAAGCTTGCACAGGATAGAGTGGCATGGAGAGCTGCATCAAACCAGTCTCTGGACTAAAGACCAGAATAACGGCAACAATGTGAAGATATGTGTAAGTGAAATGGTCATCGACGGAATGTGCTTTAAGATAAATAAAATTGGAAAGATACCCAACGTAAAATAAATGGCGTTGTGTCTGCTATTGAGCAGTCAAAACCACTTCGGGCTTTGAGACTTCAGTTCTGCGGGCGCCATCGAGGATTTGCCCTGGCACTGGCTTGAAGGCGTGTGTCCACTGCAGCACAACTCCCCAAAAATAACTTCTGCAAGAACTAGCGGTGTGTTGACATCGGAATAAAACCTTAAGTAGTTTTACTTCTGTGAGCCGCTTGGGTGAGCTAATTTTACGAACTTGCTGCAGGTGCTTGCAGGATTGTGTACACTGCAGTTGCGTCGTGAGATAGCCTGGTGGAAGTTTACTGTGCTGTCGTTAAAGAACAGAGGAAACGTTGTTACGCAAACAAAATCTAAGAGGAAAGAAATGTTTGGCTGGAGAAACTTTTTTTCCTCTATTGAGTTTCGACTCGCCTCGAAGGGGGCGGGCTGGCAGCAGTTTAGTACACCGCTCTTCAGCCTACAGACTTTTACGCTGAAGTTCTGACACGTCTCACAGCTCGTGTGACCCGAGTTCGACCGGAGTTGGCAAAAGGGGGCAGGTGGATCCTTCATCACGACAATGCGCCCGCTCACACGTCGGCCGTTGGGCTCGAGTTTTTGGCCGGAACCTCAATCACCGTGACAGACCACCCGCCTTATTCACCCGATTCAGTCCCGCGTGACTTCCTCGTGTTCCCGAAATGCAAAATGGTGCTTCGGGAGCGGCACTTGGCAGATGTGGAAGCCATGAAGGCGGAAACGACACGGCAACTGAACATCACAACTGAAGACTTTCGGCAATCTTATCAACAGTGGAAATGGCGTTGGCAGAAGTGTATCGCGTCTCTGGGCGAGTACTTTGAAGTCTCACCATACTGTAATACCTGAATAATTGTAAAATAAAGTTATTATTCTAGTTTTATACCTACTTTCCGGACAAACCTCGTATATATCAGTTTATGATATCCAGACTTACAAATTTACTGTCTCTGATGGACACACGTCCAGATCATCCGCTTTCAAAACTCCGCCATCTCTCTCGCCACATCCACCACTGCTGGCGGCTCACCTCCAACTGCGCAACGCTACGCGCTGTTCACATCGAACTGCCCAACACTACAATAGCGAATATTCCAACAATGCCACCCAGCCACATATATGTCAGTTTCACACACATCCTCCACAGGATAAACAGAACACCTCTTAAACCGGGGATGTACACCCAGGAACTAAACATAATCAAACAAATTGCTGTTGAAAACGACTGCAAAACAGACATCGTAAACAAACTCAACAACAAGGTAAAACGGAAACATGCAGCACACACAGACAACACATCAGACCACACCATTTCAGAAAAACCAGATAGGTGGTACACACTAACATACAATAACAAAATATCACATAAAATAGGAAACATCTTAAAAAAGCAAAGGATCCCAATAGCATTCAGAACGAACAATACAGTTCAGAAAAGACTAAGACCACTGAGGAAAACCTCAGACAAATTCAGCAACGCTGGAATATATCAACTCACTTGCAACTCTTGTCAGGTCCACTACATAAGACAAACAAGCAGAAATTTCCGAACGAGGTACGTAGAGCACATGAGAGCTCTAAGAAGTGACAGCACACATGCCGCTTTTGCAGAACATCTAATGAACAAAAACCATAACCCCACTAATATCGAAAACGATCTACGCATTCTGAGAAACAGCAACAGTCTATACCGGCAACTAACGATAGAAGAAAATTGCCACATACAAAAGGCTGTAGTCGAAGGGAAAAATGTAATAAATGAAAACACAACACTATGCAACCACACACTTTTTACCGTTCTGACAGAACTGACCAAGGACACAGAACAGAAAGCTCACACAGGCAATCAAGCTGCGTAGCTATGGGGTATCGTCTCAGTTGTGCGACTGGATTCGTGATTTCCTGTCAGGAAGGTCGCAGTTCGTAGTAATAGACGGCAAATCATTGAGTAAAACTGAAGTGATATCAGGTGTTCCCCAGGGAAGCGTCCTGGGACCTCTACTGTTCCTGATCTATATAAATGACCTGGGTGACAATCTGAGCAGTTCTCTTAGACTGTTCGCAGATGATGCTGTAATTTACCGTCTAGTAAGGTCATCCGAAGACCAGTATCAGCTGCAAAGCGATTTAGAAAAGATTGCTGTATGGTGTGTCAGGTGGCAGTTGACGCTAAATAACGAAAAGTGTGAGATGATCCACATGAGTTCCAAAAGAAATCCGTTGGAATTCGATTACTCGATAAACAGTACAATTCTCGAGGCTGTCAATTCAACTAAGTACCTGGGTGTTAAAATTACGAACAACTTCAGTTGGAAGGACCACATAGATAATATTGTCGCGAAGGCGAGCCAAAGGTTGCGTTTCATTGGCAGGACACTTAGAAGATGCAAGTCCACTAAAGAGACAGCTTACACTACACTCGTTCGTCCTCTGTTAGAATATTGCTGCGCGGTGTGGGATCCTTACCAGGTGGGATTGACGGAGGACATCGAAAGGGTGCAAAAAAGGGCAGCTCGTTTTGTATTATCACGTTATAGGGGAGAGAGTGTGGCAGATATGATACACGAGTTGGGATCGAAGTCATTACAGCATAGACGTTTTTCGTCGCGGCGAGACCTTTTTACGAAGTTTCAGTCACCAACTTTCTCTTCCGAATGCGAAAATATTTTGTTGAGCCCAACCTACATAGGTAGGAATGATCATCAAAATAAAATAAGAAAAATCAGAGCTCCAACAGAAAAGTTTAGGTGTTCGTTTTTCCCGCTCGCTGTTCGGGAGTGGAATGGTAGAGAGATAGTATGATTGTGGTTCGATGAACCCTCTGCCAAGCACTTAAATGTGAATTGCAGAGTAGTCATGTAGATGTAGATGAAAAGAGCCACTTCGCGACCACGCACGGAGACATAAATAATGAACAGAACTGATCGTAATTCGCGTTACAGGTTTTCATAGCCTTTGTCGGCACTCGCGATATAGTCCAGTCAAACTGTCAGAAAAAAAGCATGTACCTTGCAAAAGGCGGGGCAGAATTTTTTTTTAACTCGTTCATATTGTTGGAAAGGTTAGAAAACCAAGTTTTGCAAACAAATTTTCGCTTGGGAAAACTTTCTGCAGCCAAAAAACCTGGAAAATTTCGGCCTTTTTTCAGTTTTTCCAAAATATCTCAGTTTCATTTGCTCCTATCGCTTTAACGTCTAATTTCTGTTTTAAAGAACACAAAAGTCCCTACAAATTTGATTCTTACCATTTTTCTACTCTCAGTATCTAAGGCGCTACAGCGCGTCAAAAAAATACCAATTTTTCAAATTTCGAGCAAAGTGGCAAAGTACCTAATTTTTGACCACTGTTATTTAAGTTTCTATTTGTGTCGTATAAACATATTACTCATCATGTTATTCATTGGAATTTGCTGCAGGGCCAGGACAAACAGCATCATATTCAGTAACTACGAACACATTCACGTCGGATTGCGTGAAGTTTATTTGTGTTGCAATATGTAATACGATTGCATGCAGGTGCCGTACATTTTCTACAGCTGATTGACGTTAATGATCGGTTATAAGAAAATAGCCCAAAGCTATGTTTCTTACCTGCAACGTCATTTTGGATCTCCGTTTGCTGTTGTATTTGATGGGTATCTAGGTGAGGGAGACAAATGCAGCACAAAGAGTGCGGAGAGGATTCGTAGGTCCAAAAAACATTCTTGGGTTGACTTTGTGGTTCAATCAGAGATGGTAAACCAAGTCCCTCAGGACAAGTCCTTGCACAACGAACGAAACAAGATGTGTTTGATCACACTTCTTAAAAAGGAATTTCTGGAGTGTAGCGTTGAAGTGCACCAGGCACAAGAAGAATGATTGTAACATCTGCCATTTCAAGAACCAAAGATTTTGGAAGTGTTGTCATTGTAGGAGAAGATGTTGACCTGCTTGTGCTCTTGACCGGTTTGGGGCAACGCACTGAGGACTTATTTTTCTTAAAGCCAGGAAGAGGAAATGCAGAAGACAAGTGGTTTTCCACTGCACCTTACAAGTTTGACAGTGAATGTATGCTGTTCACTCACGCCTTTAGCGGATGTGATACAACATCCGCTTTTTTTTTTGGTCATGGAAAATTAAGTGCTGCAATATTGTTGCGAAAAATGAACACCTAACCTCAGCGCTTTGCACGCTCAATAAACCACATGCTACCCGTGAAGAAATAATAACAGCAGGAGAACAGGCTCCTATCGCATTGTATAGTGGAGGTGTCAGCAGGTCCCACACACTAGACCATTTGCCGTACCAGCTATTCGCCAAGTCGGCCAGAAAAAGCAAACTGAATCTTGCACGGTTGCCACCTACACACGATGTTGCACAACATCATTCGTTGCGGACTTACCAACAAGTCGAAAGTTGGATGGGAAACTGGGAACCTCCTGAGAAACGGCCCAATACCCGTTATAACGAGCCAAGCTCCGGCGCCTGAAGCACTTCTCCACGTTGTTTCATGCCCATGCGAGCTGAACCGTGGCGGAACGTGCTGCTGCAGAAAAGCGGGTTTGGAATGTTCTTCAATTTGCAAGAAATGTACTGAAGTTAACTGTGAAAACGTGCCAAAATTTTTGTATGAAGACAGTGAAGAAGATGTTATGCAGGATGTTGAGGAAACCGCTGGCGAAACCAACTAACTTGCTGCGGCTGACTCGCTGTTTAAAGAAGACGTCAATCTGGGATCAACTCCATGTACAGACCCTGAATCCTAACTCAAGGTATTTCTGGTGACACTGGGGAACCTGGTCCATCGAAACTTTGGAAGTGATGCTCATATCGGTCTCAAGGGCGCTAAAGTGCGATATTACGAGTTTTACACACCCAGAACTGTCAACATTTTTTAGTAACTGACAATGCATTTTGATTGTAATAAAGCTACTTATTTTTAATGTCAACTGTGTGGCCTTTATACACAAGAATAACTACCTACCTAATTAGGTTGCCTATTGCAGGTAATAATAGTTCAGTTTCGTGAGACATTTTATTTTGTGAGCGTGTGTGTTTGGATGTGTGTGTGTGTGTGTGTGTCTTAATGATATATTTTTATATTTATAGTTTTACAAACACCAGGGCTGAGTTGGCCCATAGTGAACTTCAGGTAGTGATGTAAGAGTCACAATAGTTGGGTACCCAGCAATCCTCATGTTGCACACAGAGAAATTGAATACCTAAAAGTGAGGTGGTAAATTCCAACATATAACATCATGTATAATGTATTTATACTACACAAACAGAAACTGAAAAAATAGTGTTAAAAAATAAGGTATCTTGCCACTATGCTCAAAATTTGAAAAATTGGTATCTTTTTGACGCGCTGTAGCGCCTTAGATACTGGGAGTATAAAAAAAATGGCAAGAATCAAATCTGTAGAGAATTTTGTGCGCTTTAAAAAAGAAAATAGACGTTAAAGCGATAGGAGCAAATGAAACTGAGACATTTTGGAAAAGCTGAAAAAAGGCCGAAATTTTCCAAGTTTTTTGACTGCAGAAAGTTTTCCCAAGCGAAATTTTGTTGGCAAAACTCCGTTTTCTAATCTTTCCAACCATATGAACGAGTTGAAAAAATAAACTCTTCTACTCCACCTTATGCTATTTGACTGGACTAATGCGCCTCTCGCGACACACGCGGAACAGCAAGATGGGGTAATACTCTGGATCAGAAACAAAGTGCGAAAGTTTTGTTTTTCTGTGTAAAAAGCAACCGCACACCATCCAACGAACGTGAGTACACGAATAGCTAAGCAACAGCTAAATACACACCAAAATAACTGGTTTGCACAAACACTACCACAACCCCAAGTATATAATGCCACCATACGGAGTTCACCTTTGAGTATTTGTTTACTAACAGCAGCTCACATGGCTGCAGATGACATGATTTCCGCTAAGTAAAAGGACGGCAACAGAAAAAAGAGCTCAGAAAATATATCACAAACAGCGCCAATAATAGCTTAGAACTTGTAGCATACAATAAATAAGGTAGTATGAAAGTATCAATATAAAACTATATTTCAAAAGACGATTTCTAAAAATGTAACAATGATTTACAGTGTTTGTACAACCTTATCATTTTCTGCATGTTTTAGATTAAGAGAAACCCACTGATGATGGTGATATTTGTCGCCGAAACTACTTTGGGATAATAAAGAAATAAACAAATAACACGGCGTTTGCATCAAGGCGGACTCAGTTTTTGATATTACTGTTTTTATGAATTTTGATCTTAAGTTTCTCTCTGTTGTCATTTCTACTACTCGTCATTGCTTTCGTCTCTCTTCGATTTACTCTCAGTCCATACTCTAAACTCATTAGACTGTTAATTCCATTCAGGAGATCATGTAATTCTTCTTCACTTTATCTCAGGATGACAGGTAATCAGCGAATCGCGTCTTTGATATCCTTCGTCTGGAATTTTAACCGCACTCCTGAATCTTTTTTTTTTTTTTTTTTATTTCCATCAATGCTTCTTCCCCCCCATGAACCATGGACCTTGCCGTTGGTGGGGAGGCTTGCGTGCCTCAGCGATACAGATGGCCGTACCGTAGGTGCAACCACAACTGAGGGGTATCTGTTGAGAGGCCAGACAAACGTGTGGTTCCTGAAGAGGGGCAGCAGCCTTTTCAGTAGTTGCAGGGGCAACAGTCTGGATGACTGACAGATCTGGCCTTGTAACAATAACCAAACCGGCCTTGCTGTGCTGGTCCTGCGAACGGCTGAAAGCAAGGGGAAACCACGGCCGTAATTTTTCCCGAGGGCATGCAGCTTTACATGAAAGGGAAGCAGTGGTTGGGAAGGGAGTGAGACAGGGTTGTAGCCTCTCCCGGATGTTATTCAATCTGTATATTGACCAAGCAATAAAGGAAACAAAAAAAAAAAAAAAATTCGGAGACAGCAAAGGAGTTGGAAGAGCAGTTGAACGGAATGGATAGTGTCTTGAAGGGAGGATATAAGATGAACATCAACAAAAGCAAAACGAGGATAGTGGAATGTAGTGGATTAAGTCGGATGATGCTGAGGGAATTAGATTAGGAAATGAGACACTTAAAGTAGTAAAGGAGTTTTACTATTTGGGGAACAAAATAACTTATGATGGTCGAAGTATAGAGGATATAAAATGTACACCGGCAATGGCAAGGAAAGCGTTTCTGAAGAAGAGAAATTTGTTAACATCGAGTATAGATTTAAGTGTCATTAAGTCGTTTCTGAAAGTATTTGTATGGAGTGTAGCCATGTATGAAAGTGACACATGGCCGATAAATATATTGGACAAGAAGAGAATAGAAGCTTTTGAAATGTGCTGCTACCGAAGAATGTTGAAGATTAGATGCGTAGATCACATAACTAATTAGGAGGTGTTGAATAGGATTGGGGAGAAGAGAAGTTTGTGGCACAACTTGACTAGAAGAAGGGATCGATTGGTAGGACATGTTCTGAGGCATCAAGGGATCACAAATTTAGTATTGGAGGGCACCGTGGAGGGTAAAAATTGTAGAGGGAGACCGAGAGATGAATGCACCAAGCAGATTCATAAGGATGTAGGTTGCAGTAGTTACTGGGAGATGAAGAAGCTTGCACAGGATAGAGTAGCATGGAGAGCTGCATCAAATCACACTCTGGACTGAAGACCACAACAACAACAACAACAACAACATTGCTTCTTCGCCGTTCAGATTGAACAGTAGTGTGATGAAGGGTGTAAATTATATGTCAATTCCACTTGACTCAAACGCCTTCATTTCAACACTGGTGTAGCCCTTGCCAAGCTATTTCCTATGGTCTGCGCCAGTAAGCTCATGAACGTGTGGTAAAATTTTGTGCAGCACCTTTTCTTTCCGAAGAGAGATTGAAATACAGTGCATTGTGAGGTCTCACACCAAATACTGGGTGATCAAAAAGTCAGTGTAAATTTGGAAACTGAATAAATCACGGAATAACGTAGATAAAGGGGTGCAAATTGACACGCATGCTTGAAATGACATGGGGTTTTATTAGAACCAAAAAAATACAAATGTTCAATAAATGTCCGACAGATGGCGCTTCATCTGATCAGAATAGCAATAATCAACATAACAAAGTAAGACAAAGCAAAGATGATGTTCTTTACAGGAAACTTTCAATAAGTCCACCATCATTCATCAACAATAGCAGTAGTCGGGGAATAATGTTGTGAACAGCACTGTAAAGCATGGTCGAAGTTACGGTGAGGCATCGGCGTCGGATGTTGTCTTTCGGCATCCCTAGAGATGTCGGTCGATCACGAAACACTTGCGACTTCAGGTAACCACAAAACCAATAATCGCACGGACTGAGGTCTGGGGACCTGGGAGGCCAAGCATGACGAAAGTGGCGGCTGAGCACACGATCATCACCAAACGACGCGCGCAAGAGATCTTTCACGCGTCTAGCAGTATGGGGTGGAGCGCCAACCTGCATCGTACGTTCCAGCAGGTGTTTATCAGCCAGGCTGGGGATGGCGCGATTCTGTGACATATCGGCGTACCTCTCACTCGTCACGGTAGCAGTTACAAAACCAGAATCACGAATTTCCTCGAAGAAAAAAAACCCGATAACGGTAGATGTGGTAAATACAACCCATACCGTGACTTTCTCGTTGTGCAATGGTGTTTCCACGACAGTTCTAGGATTTTCGGTAGCCCAAATTCAGCAGTTGTGGGCGTTGACAGACCCTCGGAGCGTGAAATGAGCTTCGTCGGTGCACAACACGTTACTCATCTTCCACCATATTTTGAAACGGCCACACCGCAAATGCCCTACGCTTCACTAAATCGCCAGGTAACAGTTCACGATGCCGATGGATTTTGTACGGATAGCATCGGAGGGTACGCTTAAGTGACAACCAAACAGTAGTGTATGGAATGCCGGAGCGACGTGCGACTGCACGAGCGCTAAACAACCCGTGGCTTCGAACTTCGAAATCATTCTCGCCACAGCTGCATTTGTCAGCGGACCTTAACCCGTTCGAATCCCCTTCCTATGGCGATAGGATCGTAACGCTGAAGTAGCACATTCCCCATTCTGATAATACAGCTTCACTAAAGCCGCTTTTTCAGGTAACGTCAACATGCTGCGACTGCTGGCGCATCTGATTCTCTCTCTCATTACAGATCCTTTTATACGCGATTGTCATGCGCAGTCACTGACGTTTTGCTGTGCAGCGCCATCTGTCGCAGTTTTTTTTTTTGGTTCTAGTATAACCCCATGTCATTCCAAGCATGTGTCAATTTTTTACCTCTCTATCTACATTATTCCGTAGTTTATTAAGTTTTCAAATGTATGCTGACTTTTTGATCACCCGGTACTTTTAAGTGAATAGAAGGGGGAGCAGGGGGTGGGGGAGGTGGTGGCAATGTGCAGTGGCCACTCAAAGAGAATTCTGTTTTCGTCAAACCCAATGAAACGACTCTGGGAAGCGCTTGTCGAATTCGGTACAACTTATTCACTTCGCTACCTGATTTCAGCTCAGTTCCTGAACTTTTCCAGAAAGACTGAGCACTCAGATAAGGCCTATTGAGTATTATATGTCTGTTTCAATGTGAGGTTTCGGTTTTGTTTCGTGGGAAACGCTGAGATGGTCACCGTCTGCTGAGGGCGGACGATGTTGCTTCTCGTTCGAAGGAGAGCACAGGATGACCAACTTAGGTTTCCAGTACCTGAACAGAGAGGCTTACCCATCTTAGCCGAAGGCTGTTTTTGTGTGTGAGGTTGGTGACGGAGGGCTACCCCTCTGGTAGCTTCCGCTGCACGGGGAGCTAGGTATAATGAAGTGAGAGAAAGCGGCTCTCTTCCGTGAACGCTTGTTGAGTACGGATCGTAGCTCTTAAGGGGGGTTTCAGGTGATAGGAAGCAGGTGGAGTTAGGACTTCGTTATGTTTAACTGCTGAAATAAGAACTTCACCTTAACTCAACCGTGTAAAGCGAGTTATTTTTTAAATGATCTTTAATCTTATATTTTGTGGAAATTGCTTTTGTCTTTGTGTGTCGATTTTGCGCCACGTGTTTGGTAATCAATGGCGCTTCTAGTTCACCACGGCACCGCAGTAGGCTTTATTTTAAACACTTTGCTTATTTAATGAGCTATATTTTCTGCAAGAATGTCTGTTGTTTCGTGCGCTGTCTACAAAGCTGCACAACAGCTTGAGTCGGAATGCATCACGTGCTCTAGTTTGGCCTTTTGCAAGCAGCAGACACAGTTAGTATGTTGAATGATTATCGCAAAACCTCGTGCATTGGTTAAACCTCTGTCCAGTAGAGTGCGCGCGTAGAATCGTAATGCGAATCTCACTGAGATATTTTTATGGTATTAATGCAAAGGGGATGATACTATCATTGTCTCCCACCCCCGTTTTCTGTGTTTCTTCTTGCGGTAGTTAAATTGTGCTGTGTTACATTCTCACGTAATTCTTACTTAAATATTTCTAGTCAGGCAGCAGTTATGTGTAGTTAGGATGTGCAACAAAATACTTAGATACAATAAATAATCTACATCAAAAATAAATTCTCTGGTGTTGGTCTTACCCACTTACTTCGATTTCCAATCCTGAATTAATCACGCTGCTCCATGTAGTGCTATTTATCTGCCTATGTAAAGAAATTTTCACACTTGTAATTAAATTATTGAAGTAGTTAAACTAATAATTTTCCAGTTCCTTTTTCCAAAATGGTTAGGAAGGGCTTTGGCTGGTGGCGACCCTGAACTTCTGAATTTTTTCATCATTTGTGTGAGAGAAGCAGCTAGAAATGCGAGATAACGCATATGTCTCGATGAGAAACGTCGTAAAGATAGTAACACGTTAGAACAAACCATGGTTATTGATAGAATCTTACCACTTACACATTTTGAATCCACGTATTGCTAGGTCTCACGCCCACATCTACACATCTACGTGGATATTCCGCAAATGAACACTCAGATACCTGGCAGAGGGTTCATCGAACCACCTCACAATAACTCTCGGTTACTCCACTCTCGAATAGCGCGTGGAAAAACGAGCACCTATGTCTTTCCGTGCGAGTTCTGGTTTCCCTTTCTTTCGTTATGATGATCGTTTCTCCCTAAGTAAGTTGGCGCCAACAAAACATTTTCGCATGTGGAGGATTACGTTGGTCATCGAAATTTGGTGAGAAGTTTCTGCCGAAAAACGCTTTTGTTTTAATGATGTGTGTATCATGTCAGTGACACTCTCTCCCCTGTTTCGCGATAATACAAAACGTTCTGCTCTTCATCGAACTTTCTCGATGTTCTGCGTTAATCCTGTCTGGTAAGGATCCCCGTAGTAGTGTAGGCAGTCTCTTGGAGATCTGTTAAATTTACTGTGTGTTCTAGCAATAAAATGCAGTTTTTGGTTTGTCTTCCCCACAACATTTTCTATGTTTTCTTTCCAATATAACCCTTCACTCACGAGCTGTGGTCTCTCAGATAGCGCGAAAATTTTCGAACTCGCTCCCTAAGGCCAGTTGTGGTCGTGTTTCTATACTCCCCGTACCCTCCATAAACTGCCAAGCCTACGATGTTTTGTTGTCGGTTGCGTTACCGCCTTCTGTGTTTATTGTTGACACGTGTTACTGACAGGCGTTGGAGTCTCCTGGACCGCGGCTTGTGATCTTCGTACCTGTTTTCTTCAGGGTGCCTATTCTGTATCTTTCCGCCATTGTGCCGATCGTCTTGGTACTCAATAACACCGAATGGTCCAGTACCCGAATTAGAGTCACAGTGCTATTCAGTATGCATTTCAGTATCGATTAAATTGTAGGACATTTCCAGGGGCAGATGTGGACTCTGACCACAATCTATTGGTTATGACCTGTAGGTTAAAACTGAAGAAACTGCAAAAAGGTGGGAACTTAAGGACATGAGATCTGGATAAGCTGAAAGAACCAGAGGTTGTACAGAGTTTCAAGGAGAGCATAAGGGAACAATTGACAGCAATGGGGGAAAGAAATACAGTAGAAGAAGAATGGGTAGCACTGAGGGATGAAGTAGTGAAGGCAGCAGAGGACAAAGTAGGTAAAAAGATGAGGGCTGCTAGAAATCCTTGGGTAACAGAAGAAATATTGAATTTAATTGATGAAAGGAGAAAATATAAAAATACAGTAAATGAAGCAGGCAAAAAGGAATACAAACGTCTCAAAAATGAGATCGACAGGAAGTGCAAAATGGCTAAGCAGGGATGGCTAGAAGACAAATGTAAGGATGTAGAAGCTTATCTCACTAGGGGTAAGATAGATACTGCCTACAGGAAAATTAAAGAGACCTTTGGAGAGGAGAGAACCACGTGTATGAATATCAAGAGCTCAGATGGCAGCCCATTTCTAAGCAAAGAAGGGAAGGCAGAAAGGTGGAAGGAGTATATAGAAGGTTTATACAAGGGCGATGTGCTTGAGGACAATATTATGGAAATGGAAGAGGATGTAATGAAGACGAAATGGGAGATACGATACTGCGTGAAGAGTTTGACAGAGCACTGAAAGACGTGAGTCGAAACAAGGCCCCAGAGTAGACAATATTCCAGTAGAACTACTGACGGCCTTGGGAGAGCCAGTCCTGACAAAACTCTACCAGCTGGTGAGCAAGATGTATGAGACAGGCGAAATACCCTCAGACTTCAAGAAGAATATAATAATTCCAATCCCAAAGAAAGCAGGTGCTGACAGATGTGAAAATTACCGAACTATCAGTTTAATAAGTCACAGCTGCAAAATACTAACGCGAATTCTTTACAGACGACTGGAAAAACTGGTAGATGCGGACCTCGGGGAAGATCAGTTTGGATTCGGTAGAAATATTGGAACACGTGAGGCAATACTGACCCTACGACTTATTTTAGAAGAAAGATTAAGGAAAGGCAAACCTACGTTCCTAACATTTGTAGACTTAGAGAAAGCTTTTGACAATGTTGACTGGAATTCTCTCTTTCAAATTCTGAAGGTGGCAGGGGTAAAATACTGGGAACGAAAGGCTATTTACAATTTGTATAGAAACCAGATGGCAGTTATTAGAGTCGAGGGGCATGTAAGGGAAGCAGTGGTTGGGAAAGGAGTGAGACAGGGTTGTAGCCTCGACCCGATGTTATTCAATCTGTATATTCAGCAAGCACTAAAGGAAACAAAAGAAAAATTTGGAGTAGGTATTAAAATTCGTGGAGGAGAAGTAAAAACTTTGAGGTTCGCCGATGACATTGTAATTCTGTCAGAGACGGCAAAGGACTTGGAAGAGCAGTTGAACGGAATGGACAGTGTCTTGAGAAGAGGATATAAGATGAACATCAACAAAAGCAAAACGAGGATAATGGAATGTAGTCAAATTAAATCGGGTGATGCTGAGGGAATTAGATTAGGAAATGAGACACTTAAAGTAGTAAGGGAGTTTTGCTATTTAGGAAGTAAAATAACTGATGATGGTCGAAGTAGAGAGGATATAAAATATAGACTGGCAATGGCAAAGAAAGCGTTTCTGAAGGAGAGAAATTTGTTAACATCGAATATAGATTTATGTATCAGGAAGTCGTTTCTGAAAGTATTTGTTTGGAGTGTAGCCTTGTATGGAAGTGAAACATGGACGATAAATAGTTTGGACAAGAAGAGAATAGAAGCTTTCGAAATGTGGTGCTACAGAAGAATGCTGAAGATTAGATGGGTAGATCACGTAATTGAACAGGATTAGGGAGAAGAGAAATTTGTGGCACAACTTGACTAGAAGAAGGGAGCGGTTGGTAGGAGATGTTCTGAGGCATCAAGGGATCACAAATTTAGCATTGGAGGGCAGTGTGGAGGGTAAAAATCGTAGAGGGAGACCAAGAGATGAATACACTAAGCACATTCAGAAGGATGTAGGTTGCAGTAGGTAATGGGAGATGAAGCGGCTTGCACAGGATAGAGTAGCATGGAGAGCCGCATCAGACCAGTCTCAGGACTGAAGACCACAACAACAACAACCGTTCGGGTCTAGGCAACCACAGCGCTGTTGTCGGTTCGCGTCGCGCCAAGCCAATCAAAAGCAAGCGGCCGCGGATCCGCGCATGCGCAATGCGACGCCACGAACACAAATCGACTAGTGGACAACACAGGCGCGCTGTTCTTCCGAGTACCGAAAACTGCGTTTACGTCGCCATAACGCATGAAGCCGCATTCCATCGAGCTGACGTGCCCGCCCTCATCGCTCGTTCCTCCTCCTTAACAGTATCAGGCGCAGTATATCCATTTCCATGATTCTCAGCTGAAATGCATAGGAATTTTTCACAGCTTCTCTGACCGCGTGTTTCCATGTACGCATAATAACGATAGCGTATTTGATAGTATTCTGCAGATTGTCGTAAATGCCATGTTATGTCATCTTATTCTCATTCACAGTGCCATCGTGTTTTGGATTTTACGTTTCGGAAAATAAGCTAGGAATAGTGTGTAGTACCGCAATGTACTAATACATCTATAAAAAAATCAACCGAAAAATTGATTCTGAGAGTTTCAGAGAGTAAGAAGATAAACAGAATGTGGTTATAGCTCGCTCCTAGAGATCCAAATGATTAAGCAGCCCACTTCCCTATATGATACGTCAAAGATTTCGGTCTTAAAAACAAAATGAAAAAAAAACAACACATTTTCGAGAGCTCCTGCAGTTCGTTGAAGTTTATAACATGCGTCTCGTGAATGAAAATTTTTCGTATATCGTGCTACAGTCTAAAAATATTACGGCAGAGATCTTTCATCTCTGTCTACTGTTGTCGAGGATTTGATCGCAGATAAACAGTTGTGACAACCAAGATTATGAAGATGACTGCTCCTGGTTACATTCCCAGTAACTGATGTTGTGCTCTTAGCTTCCTGTCTAACCGCATACTCGGAAATCGCCACATATTCGGAAAAATGGTGAATTATTTCTGACAATAAAAGAAAAATACAAACGTCACTGTCGGTTGTTTCACTCACACCAATTTCATCTCCAGCAATTCATGTACAAACCCGTGTCCTTTGGTATCTCATTTCTGCGCGCTAAGCACTTGGCCGCGCCAAACAAGACATGCAACCCTGAATTCTTGTAGTATTGTGTAGAGGAGCGTAGGCTGACTTTGTTGCCAAATCGTGCTGCGTAAGTTATAAATGCGTGATAGTTTGGAAGGTTTCCAATGTAAGGCTTCACATAATGGTTTTCCATTGTTACTTGAAAGTTTCCATAATTACTAATTAACCCACTGTGGGAAAAAGTACACAAAGGCAATACTAATGTCAGTTCAAACTCATGTAATATGCGTCAGCAGAGCCGATGCCTTGATATTTAATGATCTTTAAACTCTTATTTGCAGAAAAATAACACGTATTTTGACAGAATATTGACCGAAAACGTTTTTTTTATGTAATCATTCACAGTAACAACCTAACCTAATTATACAGGGTGATTCAAAAAGAATACCACAACTTTAGGAATTTAAAACTCTGCAACGACAAAAGGCAGAGCTAAGCACTATCTGTCGGCGAATTAAGGGAGCTGTAAAGTTTCATTTAGTTGTACATTTGTCCGCTTGAGGCGCTGTTAACTAGGCGTCAGCGTCAGTTGGTGCTAAGATGGCGACCGCTCAACAGAAAGCTTTTTGTGTTATTGAGTACGGCAGAAGTGAACCGACGACAGTTGTTCAGCGTGCATTTCGAACGAAGTATGGTGTTAAACCTCCTGATAGGTGGTGTGTTAAACGTTGGTATAATCGAATGCCAACGGATTTCTTTTGGAACTCATGTGGATCATCTCACACTTTTCATTATTTAGCGTCAACTGCCACCTGACACACCATACAGCAATCTTTTCTAAATCGCTTTGCAACTGATACTGGTCTTCAGATGACTTTGTTCTGAATAATTTCGTAGGAGACAGCACAACCATAATTCCAAAGTCATTCACATAACCAACTACACCATTATCAATTTCGGGATATTTCTCTGTTTGAGGCGTACAAAAAGATTTGTAGTTTGCCTTTGCAGCTATGAGCTCACTTTTTTGTCTCCGCCAATACCGCACAGTATTAGAATCAAAGGAGAAATGTCTTACTGCAGTTGCTACTCCGTTTATACCGGAGTAAGAGAAAACATTTAATTTATATTTAGCCGTGTAGTTTGAATATTTCGACATTATGACCACTCCTAACAAACGGACCTAGCAATACGTCTGAACTTCGCTCTTCAAATTTACGTTATGTTGTGATAACGGAACGTAAAAGAAACGGGAATAACATGGAAATAGAAAGAGCAGATGGTACTCGAGGGGAAGAACCATAGGACTGTTTTGAACAGATGGCAAGAATATATTGAATGTCTGTATAAGGCGGATGAAATACAAACCGAAATTAAGGTTGAACAGGAGCAATACGTGCCGGAAGATGGAAAGGGATTCACCATCTTGGAAGCACGAGTAGAAAAAGCGCTGAAGGGGATGAAGAATAGGAAGGCATGTGGAATTGAAGATTTGCCAGCAGAACTGTTGAAGAGACTGGTAAACAAGGGCAGAAAAGAAAAAGTCTACCTCTGCAGTGAGATATATGACGAAGGGGAATGGCTTGAGGACTTCCTTGCAACAATTATGGTACCAATAGAGAAGAAGAGAAACACTAAAAACTGTAAGGAGCATAGGACCATCAGTCTAATTTCTCATGCAGCTAAAGTCTTGCTGAGAGTGTTGAATAGAAGGCTATATGGCAAAGTGGAGAGAGAGATTGGAGAGTAGCAGTTCGGATTTAGAAGAGGGAAAGGAACAAGAGGTGCTATTGGACTGTTAAGAACTATAGGGGAAAGATATATTGAAAAAGGTAGAGAAATGTTTGTTGTTTTATGGATTCAGAAAAGGCTTTTGACACAGTTTAGTGGAACAAACTGGTGGTTATTTTGAAGAGCTAAGGAGTAGATTGTAAAGGGAGAAGAATGATACAGAATCTATATTTACACCAGAAAGTAAGGATAAGGATTGTAAATGAAATGTCAGAAGGAAGCAGCATTGGACGAGGTGTTAGATAAGGTTGTTGCCTTTCCCCAATGTTGTTTAACGCATACCTTGAAGAGATTATTACGAAAGGCTTAGATGGGAAAAGAGGAATATGTTTTGGTGGAAAGAGAATAGAATGTATAATATTTGCTGATGACATGGTATTAGTGGCAGAAAGTGGGCGGACAGTGAATAACATGCTGAAAGACCTGAATGAAACTTGTGTGGAATAGGGGATGCAAATAAAGGAAGAGTATCGTCAAAAGTACAATACGAAGACTGTTCAATATTAAAATAGGACAAGCTACCATTAGCGAAGTGCATTTAAATATCTCGGCAGCACAATACCTGAAGACCTGAGATGTCACCAGGAAGTGAAAACTCGCATTGCCATAGCAAAGGGGGTATTCAACAGAAAGAGGAGAGAGTTATGCGGCAAATTAGATAAAGGTCTAAGGAAAGGGCAAATGTTTTGTTTGGAGTGTGGCACTATGTGCGGCAGACACATGGACGCTGAGACGAGAGGATGAAAAAAGGCTAGAAGCAATTGAGATGCGGATGTGGAGGAGAATGGAGAGAATAAGCTGGATGAAAAGAGTAAGTAATGAAAGAGTTTGGGAAAGGATTGGTGAGAGAAGATGTCTGCTGAAGGTTATAAGAGAAAAGAAAAATAACTGGTTGGGACATTCATCGAGAAGGTAGTGCTTGCTGGCAGCTGCTTTGGAAGGACTGGTTTGTGGGAGAAGACTGAGAGGAAGGAGGAGATACAAAATGATGGACGACATAAAGGGAAGAGGAAATTATGGGGACCTGAAGAGGATGGCAGAAGACCATGCGAAAAGCTGCCTTTTGGCAGAACATTAATGGTGGTGACAACGGAATTATTTGTGTCAGGGCAGCAGTCGAACATTTTCCGTATCCAGAAAGGCCCGTACAGGACCTGCAACATGCGGTCGTGCATTATCCTGCTGAAATGCAGGGTGTTGCAGGGATCGAATGAAGGCTAGAGCCGAGGGTCGTAACACATCTGAAATCTAACGTCCACTGTTCAAAGTGCCGTAAATGCAAACAAGAGTTGACCAAGACGTGTAACCAATGGCACCCCATACACCCACGCCGGGTGATAACGCCAGTATGGAGATGACGAATACACGCTTCCAATGTGCGTTCACCACGATATCGCCAAACACGGATGCCACCATCACAATGCTGTAAACAAAACCTGGATTCAACCGAAAAAATGACTTTTCGGCATTCTTGCACCCAGGTTCCTCGTCGAGTACACCATCGCAGGCGCTCCTGTCTGTGATGCAGCGTCAAGGGTAACTGCAGCCACGGTCTCCGAGCTGATAGTCCGTGCTGCTGCAAACGTCGTCGAACTGTTCGTGCAGATGGTTGTTGCCTTGCAAACGTCCCAATCTGTTGACTCAGGGATCGAGACGTGGATGCACGATCCGTTACAGCCATACGGATAAGATGCCTGCCATCTCGACTGCTAGTGATACGAGGCCGATACGATAAACCGCAATCGCGATAGGCTTCAATCCGACCTTTACCAAAGTCGGAAAAGTGATGCTACGCATTTCTCCTCCTTACACGAGGCATCACAACAACGTTTCACCAGGCAACGCCGGGAAGCTGCTGTTTGTGTATGAGAAATCAGTTGGAAACTTTTCTCGTGTCAGCACGTTGTATGTGTCGCCAGCGGCGCCAACTTTGTGTGAATGCTCTGAAAAGCTAATCATTTGCTTATCACAGCGTCTTCTTCCTGTCGGTTAAATGCCCCGTCTGTAGCACGTCATCTTCGTGGTGTAGCAATCTTAATGGCCAATAGTGTATTTTTGCGTTTCACAGTGGTTTTCATTTCGCGACCAATTGGAACTCACTTTCCGATTAACACTCCTATATTAGAATTAACTAGCGCTGTTCAGGGCAAAAAAGTGTGCCACGGCCGTTTCTTCTGTCTTGGTCCCTTTATCAGACTTTCGCCTATCGATCTCTCAATTTACTAGGAGCCTATATAAATTTATTAATTAATGGTTGCAACATGAGATATGATCACAAATGTTTACTAATTGTTTTGAATGTCACTAATTGCATTGCAATTGCATTTATTTTGTTGCATACCAGCTTGGGCGCCCAGCTTCGCTCAGGGAGTTGATACGAGATTGTGTGGTGATTGCAATAAAAGGATAAACTTCGAAGTATAGGCTGATATTTTCATCGCTGGCTTGAGTCTTATCATATTGTGTCGCAATTCTTGATTCTTCAATCCGTTCATTTCGTTGTTCTTTGGTTTCTCTGCTTCTCACGCTGCTCAATTTTCGCAGTTTTGCTTCATGACTGCCAAGATCTCCTCCTCTTTTAGGTTTGGTAAAATATACATCAAATCAATTTTTTTTTATTAAATACAGTAAGTACAGTTTTTAAGTAGGATTTTTAGTTTTTGATGTTGGTTCAAAAACTGGTTCAAATGGCTCTCAGCACTATGGGACTTAACATCCATGGTCATCAGTGCCCTAGAAGTTAGAACTACTTAAACCTAACTAACGTAAGGATATCAGACAACACCCAGTCATCACGAAGCAGAGAAAATCCCTGACCCCGTCGGGAATCGAACCCGGGAACCCGGGCGTGGAAAGCGAGAACGCTACCGCACGACCTCGAGATGCGGGCTTGATGTTTATAACGCCACGTAGCGCTCAGTGGGAAAATCACTGGCTGAGCTGTGTGCAGTCTGCGATGGTTGGACTCATTGCCGGAGTATTCACTTGGCAGAGCAGTTGGAGGTGAGCTGCCAGCAGTGGTGGATGTGGGGAGAGAGATGGCGGAGTTTTGAGAGGTTACTATAAGCAGGCGATCCGGAAGTGTGTCCGATAGAAACAGGAAATTTGTAAAGATGGATGTCATGAATTGATATATATATATATATATATATATATATATATATATATATATATATATATATATATATATAGGGTGATTCAAAAAGAATACCACAACTTTAGGAATTTAAAACTCTGCAACGACAAAAGGCAGAGCTAAGCACTATCTGTCGGCGAATTAAGGGAGCTATAAAGTTTCATTTAGTTGTACATTTGTCCGCTTGAGGCGCTGTTGACTAGGCGTCAGCGTCAGTTGATGCTAAGATGGCGACCGCTCAACAGAAAGCTTTTTGTGTTATTGAGTACGGCAGAAGTGAACCGACGACAGTTGTTCAGCGTGCATTTCGAAGTATGGTGTTAAACCTCTTGATAGGTGGTGTATTAAACGTTGGTATCAACAGTTTTCAGAGAATGGGTGTTTGTGCAAAGGGAAAAGTTCTGGACGGCCGAGAACGAGTGATGAAAATGTAGCACGCATCCAGCAAGCATTTGTTCACAGCCCAGGAAAATCGACTCGCAGAGCTAGCAGAGAGCTGCAAATTCCACAATCAACTGTATAGAGAGTCCTACGAAAAAGGTTAGTTACGAAACCTTATCGTCTGAAATTGCTTCAAGCACTGTCTGCAGCTGATAAGATTAAACGAATCGATTTCTGTGATTTTATCCTTGCTCAAATGGAAACAGATGAATCTTTCGTTTCAAAGATTGTGTTTAGTGATGAAGCAACTTTCCACACTAACGGGAAAGTCAACCGTCACAATGTCTGTATATGGGGCACTGAGAATCCGCGGGAAACAACTCAGTATGGACGTGACTCGCCTAAGGTGAACGTTTTCTGTGCCATTTCAGCCAATAAAGTTTTTGGTCCCTTTTTCTTCGAAGGTGCTACTGTAACTGGACCACAGTATCTGGAGATGTTAGAGAATTGGCTGTTCTCTCAGCTCGAACAAGAAGCACAACAATTCATATTTCAGCAGGATGGAGCGCCACCACATTGGCACTTATCTGTCCGTAACTACATGAACATCAACTACCTGTGACAGAGCACTTCATCACTGGCCTCCAAGAAGCCCTGATCTTACCCCCTGCGATTTTTTCTTATGGGGGTATGTTAAGGATATGGTGTTTCGGCCACCTCTCCCAGCCACCATTGATGATTTGAAACGAGAAATAACAGCAGCTATCCAAACTGTTATGCCTGATATGCTACAGAGAGTGTGGAACGAGTTGGAGTATCGGGTTGACATTGCACGAGTGTCTGGAGGGGGCCATATTGGACATCTCTGAACTTGTTTTGAGTGAAAAAAAACCTTTTTAAATACTCTTTGTAATTATGTATAACAGAAGGTTATATTATGTTTCTTTCATTATATACACTCCTGGAAATGGAAAAAAGAACACATTGACACCGGTGTGTCAGACCCACCATACTTGCTCCGGACACTGCGAGAGGGCTGTACAAGCAATGATCACACGCACGGCACAGCGGACACACCAGGAACCGCGGTGTTGGCCGTCGAATGGCGCTAGCTGCGCAGCATGTGTGCACCGCCGCCGTCAGTGTCAGCCAGTTTGCCGTGGCATACGGAGCTCCGTCGCAGTCTTTAACACTGGTAGCATGCCGCGACAGCGTGGACGTGAACCGTATGTGCAGTTGACGGACTTTGAGCGAGGGCGTATAGTGGGCATGCGGGAGGCCGGGTGGACGTACCGCCGAATTGCTCAACACGTGGGGCGTGAGGTCTCCACAGTACATCGATGTTGTCGCCAGTGGTCGGCGGAAGGTGCACGTGCCAGTCGACCTGGGACCGGACGGCAGCGACGCACGGATGCACGCCAAGACCGTAGGATCCTACGCAGAGCCGTAGGGGACCGCACCGCCACTTCCCAGCAAATTAGGGACACTGTTGTTCCTGGGGTATCGGCGAGGACCATTCGCAACCGTCTCCATGAATCTGGGCTACGGTCCCGCACACCGTTAGGCCGTCTTCCGCTCACGCCCCAACGTCGTGCAGCCCGCCTCCAGTGGTGTCGCGACAGGCGTGAATGGAGGGACGAATGGAGATGTGTCGTCTTCAGCGATGAGAGTCGCTTCTGCCTTCGTGCCAATGATGGTCGTATGCGTGTTTGGCGCCGTGCAGGTGAGCGCCACAATCAGGACTGCATACGACCGAGGCACACAGGTCCAACACCCGGCATCGTGGTGTGGGGAGCGATCTCCTACACTGGCTGTACACCTCTGGTGATCGTCGAGGGAACACTGGATAGTGCACGGTACATCCAAACCATCATCGAACCCATCGTTCTACCATTCCTAGACCGGCAAGGGAACTTGCTGTTCCAACAGGACAATGCACGTCCGCATGTATCCCGTGCCACCCGACGTGCTCTAGAAGGTGTAAGGCAACTACCCTGGCCAGCAAGATCTCCGGATCTGTCCCCCATTGAGCATGTTTGGGACTGGATGAAGCGTCGTCTCAAGCGGTCTGCACGTCCAGCACGAACGCTGGTCCAACTGAGGCGCCAGGTGGAAATGGCACGGCAAGCCGTTCCACAGGACTACATCCAGCATCTCTACGATCGTCTCCATGGGAGAATAGCAGCCTGCATTGCTGCGAAAGGTGGATATACACTGTACTAGTGCCGACATTGTGCATGCTCTGTTGCCTGTGTCTATGTGCCTGTGGTTCTGTCAGTGTGATCATGTGATGTATCTGACCCCAGGAATGTGTCAATAAAGTTTCCCCTTCCTGGGACAATGAATTCACGGTGTTCTTATTTTAATTTCCAGGAGTGTATATATATATATATGACTCTACTGATTTTTTCTTGTAGTTTGTGTAATTAGTGTAGTTCTTCTTTATTGCTAGCGTGTAATTGTAGAGAGAATCTCCTTTGTAGTTGTAGTTTTTCTTTGTTGTACTGTGAAACAATTGTGGTATGTATGTAGATTTGCACCAAATATTTCGCAACTGTGCTTGCAGTTAATTAGATATTATTTTCAGTGCTATGTTAATGTGTTTTCTTATTTTACTCTTCAAATTGTGCTTTTCTTTGTTATCGTGTGAAATATTGTGACAATAATGGCGTGTGAAAAACGTAGTACCAAGCTCCAAAGTAAACTGAGAAATAACAGTGAAGACCAAAGTAGTGTGTTTACGCCACCGTGTAATGGTTCAAATGGCTCTGACCACTATGGGACTTAACTGCTGAGGTCATCTGTCCCCTAGAACTGAGAACTACTTGAACCTAACTAACCTAAGGACAACACACACATCCATGCCCGCGGCAGGATTCGAACCTGCGACCGTAGCTGTTGCGCGGTTCCAGACTGTAGCGCCTAGAACCGCTCTGCCACCCCGGCCGGCACCCTGTAATGAATTAACTAATGTTCATCATAGTAATTTGGTAACTGTGCGTAGGGCAATGGGCCAGGCTATAAATAATCGTGAAGACAGCGCAACAGCTAGCGAACTGGGTAGTATTGTCGATCTATCTGTCGGCAACAGCTCGCCCCAGAACCCGAAATGACAGGACACAGTCTTGAAAATACCGTACATTCAGGTTATGCGCCATTACCCGATTCTCAGTCAAGTCAAGACACATTTTCTGCTTTTCAAAATGCGAATGTTGCGGGTGCAAATGCACTGCCTAAAAGTGCAGAGGAACAAGTTTCAGACACCGGTGCATTGTTATTACACTTAATGCCACAAATGGGACAACAGCTTCAAAAGTTAGACTCAATGGAACAAAATCAGGAACGAACTCAGCAACAGTTACAAAAGTTAAACACAATCGAGGAAATGCTTGAACAAACTCGTGAAGATTTAACTGTTGAGTTACTTAAAATCAAACAGGAATGTCAAAATGTAATAGCGTAAAAACACAAACTTGTGAGCATTTTCAACCCGTTTTTTGACTCAGTTGCATCTACCGATTTGCTTATTTTGTTTACTATCTAGTTTCTAGCTGCACTGCAGCATTGGTTAAAATAAAATTTAATAACAATTTTATGAACTACTTTATTTAAGAAAGGGAGCACAAATAGACCTTTCCCTTTACAAGAATCGCGTACATAATTTTTTCAACGATTTGGTAACTTGTTTGGTAGAGTAAGTTATTGCGATGCATCACTCTAGTGTTAAAATTTGACATAGGTATTAGACATTTCCTATCTTTACTGTAGTATTTTTTATGCTTAAGCTTTGTCATGTTTAGGTATTTGCTGCTGCTGTTTGCCACCCATACTGCTACTGAATTCCACTTTGTATTACCCTGTTAAGCCAGTTTTACTACTGATTTATTTTTCTTGTCGATGTGCATTGTCTCATATTAGTTGTAATGTTGCATTTGCTTTGCTAATTTAGATATACTGCTGCTTGCTTTGGCAATTTGGATTTTTTTTTGTCATTGCTGTTTGTGTTAATTGTTTTGTGCTGCTCCATTGCCTCGTCCCTTAGTTTATGCATCAGGGCTCAGCAGATTTAAGTTAGCTTGAGATGGGGTAGGCTATATAAGAGGATGAGTTGTGATGAATTGGAAGAAATGCATTGAGAAGGTATAAGAAAAAGGTTTGGCCAAAATTAGTGTGTACAATGAAGAATAATTATTTTGAAAGAGGATATGAACAAAAAAGTTGTGTTCAGGAACTACAGGTTTCGGTAGGATTTTCTTGGAAATAAATGATGAGGTAAGATAATGGAAAATAAATAATGAGGTAAGAAATATGTGAACATATAAATACAGAAAGCATGCTTCGATAGGATTTTTTTAAAATGTGGGAACAAATGCTGAAATAAGAGGAAAGGTCAATGGAATGAAGATTTGGGTTGGACTGCAGTACCAAATGTTATACTGAAAACAAACCCCATCCTTTCCTTTTCTGTTATTCCACTATTTGTTTGTGTACCCTTGTGTATTTATGTTCTTCCTGTCTTTAAGTGTTTAGCTGATAAGAGTTATGCTGTAGAATCTGTCTAATACTAAGCTACATTCACTATGACGAGGAATACTGTTCTCAAATATAATTTGCATTAATGATATGTTATTTACTTTGTAAAGATGTTTAGACATTATTTATTCTGTTCTGTTTTAATGCTCGTGTGTGAAGTTAACATTTCGAAAACTATTCTCATTATTTTATTTATTTACTTATGTCATAATTCCTATAACACTGGTGTATATCTTTATTTCTATTCTTTAGTAAAGCCTGTATTACTACAAATGTTATCAGTATTATTATGTTCTTTAATGGTGTTTTTTGTATGGATTATTGAAAGTCATACCCCCCATGAACCATGGACCTTGCCGTTGGTGGGGAGGCTTGCGTGCCTCAGCGATACAGATGGCCGTACCGTAGGTGCAACCACAATGGAGGGGTATCTGTTGAGAGGCCAGACAAACGTGTGGTTCCTGAAGAGGGGCAGCAGCCTTTTCAGTAGTTGCAGGGGCAACAGTCTGGATGATTGACTGATCTGGCCTTGCAACATTAACCAAAACGGCCTTGCTGTGCTGGTACTGCGAGCGGCTGAAAGCAAGGGGAAACTACAGCCGTAATTTTTCCCGAGGACATGCAGCTTTACTGTATGATTAAATGATGATGGCATCCTCTTGGGTAAAATATTCCGGAGGTAAAATAGTCCCCCATTCGGATCTCCGGGCGGGGACTACTCAGGAGGATGTCGTTATCAGGAGAAAGAAAACTGGCGTTCTACGGATCGGAGCGTGGAATGTCAGATCCCTTAATCGGGCAGGTAGGTTAGAAAATTTAAAAAGGGAAATGGATAGGTTAAAGTTAGATATAGTGGGAATTAGTGAAGTTCGGTGGCAGGAGGAACAAGACTTATGGTCAGGTGACTACAGGGTTATAAACACAAAATCAAATAGGGGTAATGCAGGAGTAGGTTTAATTATGAATAGGAAAATAGGAATGCGGGTAAGCTACTACAAACAGCATAGTGAACGCATTATTGTGGCCAAGATAGATACGAAGCCCACACCTACTACAGTAGTACAAGTTTATATGCCAACTAGCTCTGCAGATGATGAAGAAATTGAAGAAATGTACGATGAAATAAAAGAAATTATTCAGATAGTGAAGGGAGACGAAAATTTAATAGTAATGGGTGACTGGAATTCGAGTGTAGGAAAAGGGAGAGAAGGAAACATAGTAGGTGAATATGGATTGGGGCTAAGAAATGAAAGAGGAAGCCGCCTAGTAGAATTTTGCACAGAGCACAACTTAATCATAGCTAACACTTGGTTTAAGAATCATGAAAGAAGGTTGTATACGTGGAAGAACCCTGGAGATACTAAAAGGTATCAGATAGATTATATAATGGTAAGACAGAGATTTAGGAACCAGGTTTTAAGTTGTAAGACATTTCCAGGGGCAGATGTGGACTCTGACCACAATCTATTGGTTATGACCTGTAGATTAAAACTGAAGAAACTGCAAAAATGTGAGAAATTAAAGAGATGGGACCTGGATAAACTGAAAGAACCAGAGGTTGTACAGAGTTTCAGAGAGAGCATAAGGGAACAATTGACAGGAATAGGGGAAAGAAATACAGTAGAAGAAGAATGGGTAGCTCTGAGGGATGTAGTAGTGAAGGCAGCAGAGGATAAAGTAGGTACAAAGACGAGGGCTGCTAGAAATCCTTGGGTAACAGAAGAAATATTGAATTTAATTGATGAAAGGAGAAAATATAAAAATGCAGTAAATGAAGCAGGCAAAAAGGAATACAAACGTCTCAAAAATGAGATCGACAGGAAGTGCAAAATGGCTAAACAGGGATGGCTAGAGGACAAATGTAAGGATGTAGAAGCTTATCTCACTAGGGGTAAGATAGATACTGCCTACAGGAAAATTAAAGAGACCTTTGGAGAGAAGAGAACCACGTGTATGAATATCAAGAGCTCAGATGGCAGCCCAGTTCTAAGCAAAGAAGGGAAGGCAGAAAGGTGGAAGGAGTATATAGAAGGTTTATACAAGGGCGATGTACTTGAGGACAATATTATGGAAATAGAAGAGGATGTAGATGAAGACGAAATGGGAGATACAATACTGCGTGAAGAGTTTGACAGAGCACTGAAAGACCTGAGTCGAAACAAGGCCCCCGGAGTAGACAACATTCCATTAGAACTACTGACGGCCTTGGGAGAGCCAGTCATGACAAAACTCTACCAGCTGGTGAGCAAGATGTTTGAGACAGGCGAAATACCCTCAGACTTCAAGAAGAATATAATAATTCCAATCCCAAAGAAAGCAGGTGCTGACAGATGTGAAAATTACCGAACTATCAGTTTAATAAGCCACGGCTGCAAAATACTAACGCGAATTCTTTACAGACGAATGGAAAAACTGGTAGATGCAGACCTCGGGGAGGATCAGTTTGGATTCCGTCGAAATGTTGGAACACGTGAGGCAATACTGACCTTACGACTTATCTTAGAAGAAAGATTAAGAAAAGGCAAACCTACGTTTCTAGCATTTGTAGACTTAGAGAAAGCTTTTGACAATGTTGACTGGAATACTCTTTTTCAAATTCTAAAGGTGGCAGGGGTAAAATACAGGGAGCGAAAGGCTATTTACAATTTGTACAGAAACCAGATGGCAGTTATTAGAGTCGAGGGGCATGAAAGGGAAGCAGTGGTTGGGAAAGGAGTGAGACAGGGTTGTAGCCTCTCCCCAATGTTATTCAATCTGTATATTGAGCAAGCAGTAAAGGAAACAAAAGAAAAATTTGGAGTAGGTATTAAAATTCATGGAGACGAAGTAAAAACTTTGAGGTTCGCCGATGACATTGTAATTCTGTCAGAGACGGCAAAGGACTTGGAAGAGCAGTTGAACGGAATGGACAGTGTCTTGAAAGGAGGATATAAGATGAACATTAACAAAAGCAAAACGAGGATAATGGAATGTAGTCAAATTAAATCGGGTGATGCTGAGGGAATTAGATTAGGAAATGAGACACTTAAAGTAGTAAAGGAGTTTTGCTATTTAGGAAGTAAAATAACTGATGATGGTCGAAGTAGAGAGGATATAAAATGTAGACTGGCAATGGCAAGGAAAGCGTTTCTGAAGAAGAGAAATTTGTTAACATCAAATATAGATTTATGTATCAGGAAGTCGTTTCTGAAAGTATTTGTTTGGAGTGTAGCCATGTATGGAAGTGAAACATGGACGATAACTAGTTTGGACAAGAAGAGAATAGAAGCTTTCGAAATGTGGTGCTACAGAAGAATACTGAAGATAAGGTGGATAGATCACGTAACTAATGAGGAGGTATTGAATAGGATTGGGGAGAAGAGAAGTTTGTGGCACAACTTGACTAGAAGAAGGGATCGGTTGGTAGGACATGTTTTGAGGCATCAAGGGATCACAAATTTAGCATTGGAGGGCAGCGTGGAGGGTAAAAATCGTAGAGGGAGACCGAGAGATCAGTACACTAAGCAGATTCAGAAGGATGTAGGTTGCAGTAGGTACTGGGAGATGAAGCAGCTTGCACAGGATAGAGTAGCATGGAGAGCTGCATCAAACCAGTCTCAGGACTGAAGACAACAACAACAACAAAAAAAATATTGAGTGTCAGTTTAGTGATGATCAGAATAATTGAAGAGAGAACTGTCTGAGTAGGTTCAGTTTCACTCAACTGCCTCTGTATCAAATAACGTAGAAGTTTACCAGTACAGTAAATCATAATTTTCCAGAGGTGACGTTTCAACCTGACACCTTTCAGTTTCAATTCATATTCTCTCAGTGTATCACTCTGACAACGCACACTTCACTAATTGTTTTATTCACTCACCACACTAATTTTTCAGTTCCTCCCTTCGTTACTACAACTGGTCTTGCTTTATATACTCCAACCAATGGGTAGCCACACCAGTGGCAATTTCCACAACATAGCGCAGAGGCTTCGAATGGTGCACAATGTTCCAGAATATTCCATAACATTCAACAGTGTTCTGGAGTGTTCCACAACGATCTGGGATGTTCCTGACCTTTCTGGAATCTTCCCAAAACTTCCAGACTATTCCCGAACATTCCAGAACTTTCCCGGATCATTGCGGAACAATTCGGGACATTGTGGAATGCTTTCGAATACTCTAGAATATTCTGGAATGTCCTCGAATATTCTCGAATGTTCTGGAAATTTTTAGATAGCGAAATTTCCCAGCCCTTATATCTTCAGAAGCACGCCCTGCAAGTAGAAACTGGAACCCTCTTCACAGATGGAGGATAGAAGGCTGTCACACCATATAACTCCCTTGATTGTAACGGGATTTGTTTCTGAAAACAGCACACACATTCTACACTAACGTTTATAATATATATTGATTACTAGCTACGAACACTTACCACACTCGAAGATGGACGTTTCTAAAACGCACATTCAGTTTACCTGCTTAGCTGTGTGGTAACGGGCGTGCCTCCCATGCAGTGGGCCCTGGTTAGATTCCCGATTGGGTTGGAGATTTTCGCCGCCCGTGGGCTGGGTGTTGTGTTGTCCTCATCATCATTTTGCCCTCATCACCGGTGCGTAAGTCGCTGAATGTGGCGTCGGATGAAATAAGACTTGCACTCGGTGGCTGAACTTCCCCAAATGTGGCCTCCCGGCCGACGATGCCAGACGATTATTTCATTTCACTTCATTCTACGAATCCGTGTTACCTGTGTTTGACATTTATGCCATAGCAGCTAATCGATGCTGCCTGCGTATGCTTTTGAGTCGGCAGCACTGGAAGACAAACAGTAAAATTTTCGCATTCTCAGTACTCTCAACACGCAGTGTCCGCATTGCATATCACTCTACCCCTGACATAAGTGGAAACTTCTCTTAGCTCATGGTCGAACTGACCGACGCCAGTTAAAGTTAAGCTAATTTCTAAATATATGAGGGGGACCCAAAAGTAACCATAATCGTAATGCTGCACATCGTGTACTTGTAGTAGCAGGTTGCGCCGCCAGAGGGTTGCAGTAGCAGCTGTGCTGAGTCATTCTGCCACGCAGCGTCACCCAACAGTGAGACGTGTGCTTTCTTTGGCAGTTCTTCGAGTGTCCGTACAGTGCAGGCGTGATACGAGGAAATCGCTAGTTCTTACGAACAATGTGCGGCAGTGAAGTTTTGTTTCTAGCTCGGCAAGAACGCAGCAGAAGCTGTTGCAATGTTCCAGACAGCCTACAAAGACCATGCTCTTAGTAAAACGCAAGTGTACGAATGATTTAGTCCGTTTAAAAAGGGAGAAATGGTGGTTGAAGATCACTCCCGTTCCGTCGACCTTCAGCTGCTCAAAGTGAAGACAACATAGACAAAATACGTGCTCTGATCAGTGGGGATCGATGGAGGACAATCGACCAACTCGAGAACTCGTCCGTGTTGTCCTGGAGCTCAATTCAGCGCATCCTGACCACCGATTTGGGGATGCGAAGAGTGGCAGCAAAATTCGTGCCAAAGCTTCTTACCCAAGATCAAAGGGATCGTCGTGTTCAAGCCTGTCTCGAAATGAAGGACGCATTCAAAGATAATCCATATTTTTTCAACAAAATGATTACAGGTGATGAGTCAAGGTGCTGTGGGTACGATCCAGAAAGTAAACGATGGAAGTCATCTGGCTCACCTCGACCAAAAAAAAGCTCAACAAGTGAAATCGAACGTGAAAACGATGTTGATCTGTTTTTTGGACATCAAAGGGATTGTATGCTCTGAATGTTTCCCTGACAACCAGACAGTAAACCAACAATTCTATTTGGAGGTTATGAAACATCTTCGCAGAGTTTGTCGCGGAAACGTCCGGCTCTGTGGGAATCTGGCGTGTGGTTCCTGCATCGCGACAACGCTCCCACACGCACACGGCTCTCAGCGTTCGCCAGTTTTTGGCCTCAACGGAGATTACTGCCTTGACCCACGCGCCCTGTTCACCAGATTTAGCACCCTCGGACTTCTTCCTATTCCCGAGGATGAAAAGAAACTTGAGAGGGAAGCGTTTTGCGGATGTGTAAGACGTAAAACGCAATGTCATGAAGGTGCTAGCAGGTATCAAAGAGGACGAATTTAAAAGGTGCTTCGAACACTGGAATGAAGGTTTGGACAAGTGTATAAATGCTAATGGAGAGTACTTCGAAGGAGATTAAGGTTGTATTTGAAAACAATTAAGTATATGCTTCCTAGAAAGAAATTACAGTTATTTTTGGGTCCCCCGTGTAACTGTACCTGTAAGTATTTTTGTTTGTTACTGTCCAAGAAAAATGCACTCTTAAGAAGCTGTTAACGGTTGTTGACGTTTCTGGATTCGGTTGGTGGTTACTGGCAACATTGCCCTCTCTCCATCTCCACGCCCTCCACCTTCTCTTCCTAACACTTCCAGCGCCTACCCCTCCTGGATGATGAGCTTTGCCTTGATCTCCTCCCCTCCTACCAACTATAATCCCACCTTCCCCTCCTCCTCCGCACAGCTCCCCTCCTCTTCCCTTTCCCTGAGCAGTTTTCCTCCCTGCTACGCCCCCCTCCCTTCACCGTGACCCCCTTCTGTGTCCATGCACTCCCTCCTGCATTGCCTTACCTCTTCATACCCCACCCCACCCGTCTCCTTCATCTTGGTGCGCTCCCACCCCCTTTATTTCTTTTTCTTACACCCCTTCCAGCCCCCCCCCCCCATTGCACCTTCCTGTACCCTCTTTTTCCCTCCTCTCCGGCCTCGTGTCCCTCAGATGGTCCCAACCTGCAAGTGCTCCATCACTTACAGTGCTTTTTTAAGTGTCCCTCACTGTGTGTGTTTTTTGGACGTATTTATTTTTATACTGTGGCCGACCTTTAACTAGTGTGTGTGACTTCAGTGTCTTTGAAGCGCCCCATACATTGTCGACTGTATTTTAACTGTGCCCCAACGAACGTCCCTGTGTTAGTGTATATTTCAACTTCCATTATCTCCATTTTCTGTGTTTTATACATCCCCCTATTTTTCTCCTTTACGTTGTTTTAAATGTCTTCCGTTATATACTTCATGTCTTTTGGCTGAAGAGCAGTACCTATGCTGCTGCCACCCCACCCGAGATGGGGAACTGCAGTAGAACAAAGAAAGAAAGAAAAAAAAGCGTCCCCCAGACAGTAGAAGACAGACACTAGCGGAGAGGCCTAGAAGAGCAGTGGCATTAATGACAGCAGTGACTTACGACTGAGTGTGGATAACTTGCATGGACATCGTATTTATCAAAGGACTTTGCTTATTTGCATGTCGCCATTTGCTTGCGACCCAAAGTTGTTGTCGTTGTGTGGTCTTCAGTCCAGAGACTGGTTTGACGCAGCTCTCCATGCTACTCTATCCTGTGCAAGCTTCTTCATTTCCCAGTATTTACTGCAACCTACATCCTTCTGAATTTGCTTAATGTATTCATCTCTTGGTCTCCCTCTACGATTTTTACCCTCCACACTGCCTTCCAATACTAAACTGGTGATCCCTTGATGCCTCAGAACATGTCCTACCAACCGATCCCTTCTTCTGGTCAAGTTGTGCCACAAACTCCTCTTCTCCCCAATTCTATTCAATACCTCCTCATTAGTTATGTGATCTACCCATCTAATCTTCAGCATTCTTCTGTAGCACCACATTTCGAAACCTTCTATTCTCTTGTTGTCCAAACTAGTTATCGTCCATGTTTCACTTCCATACATGGCTACACTCCATACAAATACTTTCAGAAACGACTTCCTGACACTTAAATCTATACTCGATGTTAACAAATTTCTCTTCAGAACTGCTTTCCTTGCCATTGCCAGTCTACATTTTATATCCTCTCTACTTCGACTATCATCAGTTACTTTGCTCTGCAAATAGCAAAACTCCTTTACTACTTTAAGTGTCTCATTTCCTAATCTAATACCCTCAGCATCACTTAATTCGACTATCTTCCATTACCCTCCTTTTGCTTTTGTTGATGTTCATCTTTTATCCTCCTTTCAAGACACTGTCCATTCTTTTCAACTGCTCTTCCAAGTCCTTTGCTGTCCCTGACAGAATTACAGTGTCATCGACGAACCTCAAAGTTTTTATCTAACCCAAAGTTAAGTATTGTCAATACACTTCCTTGTAATAAAAACCGTTAGTGGCAGTTGCTTGAACTGTTGTATAGCCTTCCGAGAAAGCAGCATCCTTTAGGCACCCTATAAGAGACAAGTGGGCAGGGTTCTACAAAAAGGTGTTTGATTTCGTCACATATCGGATTTGTCCAGAACACTTCATTCTGACTTCACTGTTTTTTCATTTCTGCTAACACGAGCACCCTGGCAGTTGTGGTGTCAAAACTGCGTCGTGAAGTTAAATGTTGCAGTTTCTATTGGTAGCGCCGATCGCCGATTACTTCAGCATTTCCCCTCAAACGTCTCCGCCCACCGCAAAGACCAATCCTGTCATTTAGATTTTTGTTAATAATGTTCATCAATTGTTTTTGAAGAATGCCGATTTGAAGTAACAACACATCAAATCACTCAAAATTGTTTTTTACCGCCGCTGGTGTGCCGTTTCTTCGCATCGGAGTCTTGTTGTTCCATTCACACCACCAACCCCTCCCTCCCTCCCGCCTCCCATCAAGATGGCGACTAGCTCAACAATACATACATATACATCCTCCTTCTTTCACGGCTAATCGGCAAGCACTCAATCATTCTTTTCCTAAGAGAAAACATAGATAGCAGAGAAGCTATTCCATGGGGTAAATGGACGCTCCAAGGAATAATTGGGCTTGAAACTACAGGGTGTTTCAAAAATGACCGGTATATTTGAAACGGCAATAAAAACTAAACTAGCAGCGATAGAAATACACCGTTTGTTGCAACATGCTTGGGACAACAGTACATTTTCAGGCGGACAAACTTTCGAAATTACAGTAGTTACAATTTTCAACAACAGATGGCGCTGCAAGTGATGTGAAAGATATAGAAGACAACGCAGTCTGTGGGTGCGCCATTCTGTACGTCGTCTTTCTGCTGTAAGCGTGTGCTGTTCACAACACGCAAGTGTGCTGTGGACAACATGGTTTATTCCTTAGAACAGAGGATTTTTCTGGTGTTGGAGTTCCACCGCCTAGAACACAGTGTTGTTGCAACAAGACCAAGTTTTCAACGGAGGTTTAATGTAACCAAAGGACCGTAAAGCGATAGAATAAAGGATCTGTTTGAAAAATTTCAACGGACTGGGAACGTGACGGATGAACGTGCTGGAAAGGTAGGGCAACCGCGTACGGCAACCACAGAGGGCAACGCGCAGCTAGGGCAGCAGGTGATCCGACAGCGGCCTCGGGTTTCCGTTCGCCGTGTTGCAGCTGTGGTCCAAATGACGCCAACGTCCACGTATCGTCTCATGCGCCAGAGTTTACACCTCTATCCATACAAAATTCAAACGCGGCAACCCCTCAGCGCTGCTACCATTGCTGCACGAGAGACATTCGCTAACGATATAGTGCATAGGATTGATGACGGCGATATGCATGTGGGCAGCATTTGGTTTACTGACGAAGCTTATTTTTACCTGGACGGCTTCGTCAATAAACAGAACTGGCGCATATGGGGAACCGAAAAGCCCCATGTTGCAGTCCCATCGTCCCTGCATCCTCAAAAAGTACTGGTCTGGGCCGCCATTTCTTCCAAAGGAATCATTGGCCCATTTTTCAGATCCGAAACGATTACTGCATCACGCTATCTGGACATTCTTCGTGAATTTGTGGCGGTACAAACTGCCTTAGACGACACTGCGAACACATCGTGGTTTATGCAAGATGGTGCCCTGCCACATCGCACGGCCGACGTCTTTAATTTCCTGAATGAATATTTCGGTGATCGTCTGATTGCTTTGGGCTATCCGACACATACAGGAGGCGGCGTGGATTGGCCTCCCTATTCGCCAGACATGAACCCCTGTGACTTCTTTCTGTGGGGACACTTGAAAGACCAGGTGTACCGCCAGAATCCAGAAACAATTGAACAGCTGAAGCAGTACATCTCATCTGCATGTGAAGCCATTCCGCCAGACACGTTGTCAAATGTTTCGGGTAATTTCATTCAGAGACTACGCCATATTATTGCTACGCATGGTGGATATGTGGCAAATATCGTACTATAGAGTTTCCCAGACCGCAGCGCCATCTGTTGTTGACAATTGTAACTACTGTAATTTCGAAAGTTTGCCTGAAAATGTACTGTTGTCCCAAGCATATTGCAACAAACGGTGTATTTCTATCGCTGCTCGTTTAATTTGTATTGCCGTTTCAAATATACCGGTCATTTTTGAAACACCCTGTACTTTGCATTGATAATCATCGTATATTACAGTTTAGGAATCGGTAAGATAAGAAGAGATATTTCGAAATATGTACCGAGTTATATAATTTATAAAATTTCTGAAAATATCGCGGAGAGACCGCTGCAAGAGACATTACAACTCCTTCACACAGTGAAAGTAAAATTTTGTTAAAAAACTAAAAATCCGCCTCGATTGCGAAAAAAGCACCTAGTATTACGGGTTAACACAGGAGCTCTGGGTCTCAAAGGAATAAAGAGCATATTCCTACTAGAAGCTGTGACGCAACAATATCGAGTTACTTCATGCCGAGGTTAAGGACTTATAACTAGATGTTTTCGAAGAAATGCAGATCTTTAATCATCTGCAACATGTTAAAGACAACACCCTCAGTGACCAACTCCTACTAAGAGATAGAATTTTTTTCGAAGATGTCGCGCCTTTACTTTCTTCTTCACACTTGTAAATCTGATGATTTCGCGCGCTGATTGGCGCGGTTGGTCAATCTGTTCCTCTTCTTTCTCTTTATCCTCATTTTCCTTTTACGATGACGGTGATTTTAGCCCGTTGAACACCTCACGTCTTATCCCTGTATCTTTATTACCACGACGTCTTTAGATTACGTCCCCTCAGCCCCCCCAGGCTAACTACTGGCTTTACGCATAGTTTTCAAGAGTTCCTCCTGTTGTCATAGGTAGCTTCATATGCAGGGTGTTACAAAAAGGTAAGGCCAAACTTTCAGGAAACATTCCTCGCACACAAAGAAAGAAAATATGTTATGTGGACATTTGTCCAGAAACGCTTACTTTCCATGTTAGAGCTCATTTTATTACTTCTCTTAAAATCACATTAATCATGGAATGGAAACACACAGCAACAGAAAGAACCACCGTGACTTCAAACAATTTGTTACAGGAAATGTTCAAAATGTCCTCCGTTAGCGAGGATACGTGCATCCACCCTCCGTCGCACGGAATCCCTGATGCGCTGATGCAGCCCTGGAGAACAGCGTATTGTATCACAGCAGTCTACAATACGAGCACGAAGAGTCTCTACATTTGGTACCGGGGTTGTGTAGACGAGAGCTTTCAAATGCCCCCATAAATGAAAGTCAAGAGGGTTGAGGTCAGGAGAGCGTGGAGTCCTATCGAATTGGTCCGCCTCTACCAATCCATCTGCCACCGAATCTGTTGTTGAGAAGCGTACGAACACTTCGACTGAAATGTGCAGGAGCTCCATCGTGCATGAACCACATGTTGTGTCGTACTGGTAAAGGCACATGTTCCAGCAGCACAGGTAGAGTATCCCGTATGAAATCGTGATAACGTGCTCCATTGAGCGTAGGTGGAAGAACATGGAGCCCAATCAAGACATCACCAACAATGCCTGCCCAAACGTTCACAGAAAATCTGTGTTGATGACGTGATTGCACAATTGCGTGCGGATTCTCGTCAGCCCACACATGTCGATTGTGAAAATTTACAATTTGATCACGTTGGAATGAAGCCTCATCCGTAAAGAGAACATTTGCTCTGAAATGAGGATTGACACATTGTCGGGTGAACCATTCGCAGAAGTGTACCCGTGGAGGCCAATCAGCTGCTGATAGTGCCTGCACACGCTGAACACGGTACGGAAACAACTGGTTCTCCCGTAGCACTCTCCATACAGTGACGTGGTCAGCGTTACCTTGTACAGCAGCAACTTCTCTGACGCTGACAGTAGGGTTATCGTCAACTGCACGAAGAATTGCCTCGTCCATTGCAGGTGTCCTCGTCGTTCTTGGTCTTCCCCAGTCGCGAGTCATAGGCTGGAATGTTCCGTGCTTCCTAAGACGCCGATCAATTGCTTCGAACTTCGTGTCGGGACACCTTCGTTCTGGAAATCTCTCTCGATACAAACGTATCGCGCGACGGCCATTGCCCCGTGCTAATCCGTACATCAAATAGGCATCTGGCAACTCCGCATTTGTAAACATTGCACTGACTGCAAAACCACGTTCGCGACGAACACTGACCTGTTGATGCTACGTACTGATCTGATCGATGCTAGTACTGTAGAGCAATGAGTCGCATGTCAACACAAGCACCGAAGTCAACATTACCTTCCTTCAATTGGGCCACCTGGCGGTGAATCGAGGAAGTACAGTGCATAGTGACGAAACTAAAATGAGCTCTAACATGGAAATTAAGCGTTTCTGGACACATGTCGACGTAAAATGTTTTCTTTATTTGTGTGTGAGGAATGTTTCTCGCAAGTTTGGCCGTACCTGTTTGTAACACCCTGTATACGTTTCTTTACTAGCATAAGCAACCGTGGCCGGCCGCGGTGGTCTCGCGGTTCTAGGCGCGCAGTCCGGAACCGTGCGACCGCTACGGTCGCAGGTTCGAATCCTGCCTCGGGGATGGATGTGTGTGATGTCCTTAGGTTAGTTAGGTTTAAGTAGTTCTAAGTTCTAGGGGACTGATGACCACAGCAGTTGAGTCCCATAGTACTCAGAGCCATCTGAACCATTTTTTTTTTTTTTAAGCAACCGTGTGCGGTTATTTTTAGGTTTCATCTCCTATTTAGCTCGTCTCTTGTTCTATCCATTTTATTTTTTGAAATACGTTGATCCACGGTTGGGGATATATGGGCTACTTAGCGCCGCCCCAGGTATAAACTTCCTCTTATGCGCATTCAAGTCACTTCCCTTGTCTTGCGCGTGTGCATAGATAGCGGGTCTGGCTTGTAAGTGAGCGACGGTTTGTAGCTGCAGTTCATGGCAACACCGACTCGAAGGAAGGCGTCGGCGCTTGTTGGTGACGCCACGTCAGCTGGGCACGGCGAGCGCCACGTCTGTGGCAGGCAGAAACGCCTGGCCGTGCTCATCACTATAAATCTCTTATTTTTGGACAAAATACTTGGTATTGGTTTGGATTCTGCAGTTTTATTTAGATGAAACATTCTCTTACTAAAGCTACAAATGAAGATCATAGTTCTGTATTACTGAATCCTTTCGAAACAAACGTAGATCAATGTGAAAAGACGATTTGCCCCATTGCAAGCTTCGGAAATTTTACATTACTTGATCCATTTTCTCTTCGAAACTTATCCCCCCCCCCTCCCCTACAATGAACTCGTTTCTTTTATTCATTTTCGTTTGACATCGTCACTGGAAATGTGAACTAATTTACATGTGTAAACGTCCAGTTGTTGCCAGTCATTAGATTACAGTCGTTTTCAACGAAAGGAATTCTAAACAGGTAACAAAATAGCTTCATACATCGAAACTACTGCTGAGCTTAAACTTTTTAAAACATGCACATTAGAAAAGATAAAAAAAATTATTTGAAAAAACAAGTATCTCTCTTTTGCCTCTTCTCCTGTCCCCCACCCCCTCCCCAAACGTGTACAATCGCAAGATATTTCATTAACATTCAGTGCTCCTCGCCCAATAGTCAACCAAGATACCTAAAGAAGAGCACCAATATGGTCACAGTTTCCTGTAGAAACAACCCAGTACAAAGGTAACTTCCTCAGATTTACAAATAAGGTAAAGAAGCACGAGTTCTGTTGCTACCGGACCATGAAGTTGTTTCTGTATGTCAGTCCTTAAAACAGGTGGAAATTTAAGTTCAGGAGTACACTATTTGTTAAGAAGTGTTGAAACGTCCTCTTTGAACAATTATAAATGACTGTGCTTAAACTGACACAATGATATTTTAGCGCAACGCAATCTTCCAATAATCCATATAAAAGAATGGCCCTTACTAACGTTAACCTACACCTTTCACAAATCACTTACCTCACCAAAATCTTGTTTACTCGAACTACTGCAATACAGCGAGCGCCACTACTGCCAGCTAACTGAAAGGTTCAAACTACTGAAGGCACTAACTACTGATAGGCACAGCTAGCAAATGAAAGATTTTGATACAGAACAAACAATGTATTTACCTTAATATTGTTCAAAAGTCACAATGTATATAGCAGTTCATGACATACAGTCTTACAAATTTCAAGACTCCGCCATCTCTCTCCCCACGTCCACCACTGCTGGTGGCTCACCTCAAACTGCGCAACGCTACGCGCTGTTAACAGCCAGCTGCCCAACACTACAACGGCAGACAACAATGCAAACCAGCCACAGACTGCACACAGCACAGCCAGTGATTTTCATACAGAGCACTACGTGGCGTTATCAATATAAAAACCTAAACAGCCTACGTAAAGTGTAACGAATTGCACAGTTAATTGATTGCAGAAATCTCTCAGAACAATGTGTGTTGGTCAACTACCGCCAATAGTTCGACATTTTCCTGTGTCAGAGAGGGAGACACCACCATTATGAGTATGCCTGCCACAGACCTGGCGCTCGCCGTGCCTAGCTGACGTGACATCACCAACAAGCGGCGAGGCCTTCCTTTGAGTCGGTGTTGCATCGAGTCGCCTCAGTACGCCGGGCAAAAGGAGGCTCTGAGCACGATGGGACTTAACATCTGAGGCCATCAGTCCTCTTAAACCTAACTAACCTAAGGACATCACACACATCCATGGCCGAGGCAGGATTCGAACCTGCGACCGTAGTGGTCGTGCGGTTCCAGACTGAAGCACCTAGAACCGCTCGGCCACACCGGCCGACAGCAAAAGCAGGTGCGATGCGATGTTAGGAGACATCTTGTGACGTTTTTCACCTCATTGTATTTAACAGTAGCGAAGACGAACAAATGCTCGTACCTCTTAAAGTGTGCATTTTAGAGTCTATGCTTACTGGACATTTTTTTCTTCATTTGGTTCGTAATACCATCTCACAAACCATGGAATTTTTTAACAACCTGAAACTTCCTGGCAGATTAAAACTGTGTGCCGGACCGAGACTCGAACTCGGGACCTTTGCCTTTCGCAGGCAAGTGCTCTACCAACTGAGCTACCCAAGCACGACTCACGCCCCGTCCTCACAGCCTTACTGCTGCCAGTACCTCGTCTCCTACCTTCCAAAGTTAACAGAAGCTCTTCTGCGAACCTAGCACTCCTGAAAGAAAGGAGAGCTTCTGTAAAGTTTGGAAGGTAGGAGACGAGGTACTGGCTGAAGTAAAGCTGTGAGTACCGGGCGTGAGTCGTGCTTCGGTAGCTCAGATGGTTGCCAGCACGGTAGCTCAGCGTGTTCGGTCAGAGGGTTATGCGCCCTCTGTAATAAAAAAAAAACTGAGTCAATCGATCAACAACGAACATAAATGTATGTCTTACGACGTCCGCCCCGAGCAGATGCAACGAACACATGCGAACAAAATGAGATTAAAAAAAAAAAAATGATGGTAGAACACTTGCCCACGAAAGGCAAAGGTCCCGAGTTCGAGTCTCGGTCGGGCACACAGTTTTAATCTGCCAGGAAGTTTTACAGCCACAATAGTTTAGTTAGAGTCGTAAGATTAGCAGTTAAGCTTTACCAGGTAGCCATTGCTATGCGTCAGGCGCTCCGTCCGTATTTATACGGGTACCCTTCCTTTTTCACGTGCTTCGTCTGGTTTGAATCGATTGCTATATTTTGCTTTGAACTGATAAGTGCCGTTCTCTTTGTTACAGGTGTTTACGTGTCACTCTAAGCTGAAACTGCATTATTTTAATTTGTCGTGCATTTTTTGTCGCATTCTGATAATGAGTGTTTACTGCCTGTCACCGCTCGCGGCATGGCTTGCTTTTGTGCGCGCTGCCGCCGCTTACAGTAATAATAATAATAATAAAAGAGTAATCGTCTCATTAGCAAAACAATGACAAGAGGCTGCGATTTGTTGCTACTTACACTGCTGCTCTCTTTGATAATGATCAACAAGAACCAAATAATAGACTGCGTGTGATAGGAGATGTTCTGCACGAGAATTTAGCAAAAGTTTTTCTCCGTTTGAAAATTTTTGCAGACGTCTCTTTAGTACATTACATTTTGCACAGAAATCAGTGTCATCTTAGATTTAAAAATCTAGTCCATTGCCGTGCTTCATTTCTGACTGTGTCACTATTAGGCATAAGAATAATACAAATATAAACATGACATGATATGTCTATTCTTCCACGTTTGCTGTTGTCTCACTCTAGTTTCGTAGTTTATTAGGCAGACAGGATTTAAATGAGATAGCAGCAAACACAAAAGAATACATGGCATTATGTTTACATTTGTATTATTCTTATTGTGAAGAGAATACTGCATGTCATTCACAATTAATAAAAGTTCCTATTAGCAACCATCTCTTCTCACAGGTAGGAAAAAAATTACAACGTAGAGTTGGCCATATTGGCAAACATCCCAAACAGTCTTGGCAGTCGAATTTCCGTACCAGATTTTTCGTGATGACTTCAAATGCAGTGTGTGTTGTTGTCTTCAGTCCGTGCACTGGTTTGATGCACCTCTCCACGCTTCTCTGTCCTGTGCAATGCAGAATAGCAACACTTATAAAATAAGAATGAAAATAAGTTAGAAATTTTACACTGAAATTTTAAACAAAATTTTATTAGGTTTGTAATACATCTTGTTTGTTGATGTTGTTTTCTTCAGTCCTGAGACTGGTTTGATGCAGCTCTCCATGCTACTCTATCCTGTGCAAGCTGCTTCATCTCCCAGTACCTACTGCGACCTACATCCTTCTGAATCTGCTTAGTGTACTCATTTCTCGGTCTCCCTCTACGATTTTTACCCTCCACGTTGCCCTCCAATGCTAAATTTGTGATCCCTTGATGCCTCAAAACATGTCCTACCAACCGATCCCTTCTTCTAGTCAAGTTGTGCCACAAACTTCTCTTCTCCCCAATCCTATTCAATACCTCCTCATTCGTTACGTGATCTATCCACCTTATCTTCAGTATTCTTCTGCAGCACCACATTTCGAAAACTTCTATTCTCTTCTTGTCCAAACTAGTTATCGTCCATGTTTCACTTTCATACATGGCTACACTCCATACAAATACTTTCAGAAACGACTTCCTGACATTTAAATCTATAGTCGATGTTAACAAATTTCTCTTCTTCAGAAACGCTATCCTTGCCATTGCCAGTCTACATTTTATATCCTCTCTACTTCGACCATCATCAGTTATTTTACTTCCTAAATAGCAAAACTCCTTTGATACTTTAAGTGTCTCATTTCCTAATCTGATTCCCTCAGCATCACCCGATTTAATTTGACTACATTCCATTATCCTCGTTTTGCTTTTGTTGGTGTTCATCTTATATCCTCCTTTCAAGACACTGTCCATTCCGTTCAACTGCTCTTCCAAGTCCTTTGCCGTCTCTGACAGAATTACAATGTCATCGGCGAACCTCAAAGTTTTTACTTCTTCTCCATGAATTTTAATACCTACTACACATTTTTCTTTTGTTTCCTTTACTGCTTGCTCAATATACAGATTGAATAACATCGGGGAGAGGCTACAACACTGTCTCACTCCTTTCCCAACCACTGCTTCCCTTTCATGCCCCTCGACTCTTATTACTGCCATCTGGTTTCTGTACAAATTGTAAATAGCCTTTCGCTCCCTGTATTTTACCCCTGCCACCTTTAGAATTTGAAAGAGAGTATTTCAGTCAACATTGTCAAAAGCTTTCTCTAAGTCTACAAATGCTAGAAACGTAGGTTTGCCTTTTCTTAATCTTTCTTCTAAGATAAGTCGTAAGGTCAGTATTGCCTCACGTGTTCCAACATTTCTACGGAATCCTCCCCGAGGTCCGCATCTACCAGTTTTTCCATTCGTCTGTAAACAATTTGCGTTAGTATTTTGCAGCTGTGACTTACTAAACTGATAGTTCGGTAATTTTCACATCAGTCAACACCTGCTTTCTTTGGGATTGGAATTATTATATTCTTCTTGAAGTCTGAGGGTATTTCGCCTGTCTCATACATCTTGCTCACCAGCTGGTAGAGTTTTGTCATGACTGCCTCTCCCAAGGCCGTCAGTAATTCTAATGGAATGTTGTCTACTCTGGGGTCCTTGTTTCGACTCAGGTCTTTCAGTGCTCTGTCAAACTCTTCACGCAGTATCGTATGTCCCATTTCATCTTCATCTACATCCTCTTCCATTTCCACAATATTGTCCTCAAGTACATCGCCCTTGTATAAACCTTCTATATACTCCTTCCACCTTTCTGCCTTCCCTTCTTTGCTTACAACTGGGTTGCCATCTGAGCTCTTGATATTCATACACGTGGTTCTCTTCTCTCCAAAGGTCTCTTTAATTTTCCTGTAGACAGTATCTATCTTACCCCTAGTGAGATAAGCTTCTACATCCTTACATTTGTCCTCTAGCCATCCCTGCTTAGCCATTTTGCACTTCCTGTAGATCTCATTTTTGAGACGTTTGCATTCCTTTTTGCCTGCTACATCTTATACGAAATATTTAAGCCGGCCGGGGTGGGCGAGCGGTTCTAGGCGCTACAGTCTGGAACCACGCGACCGCTACGGTCGCAGGTTGAAATCCTGCCTCGGGCATGGATGTGTGTGATACTTGCGCCTTTTACACGCCCTGTTGGTGTCAGTTGTCTGTCGCTTTTCGAAAGCCAATCATTGTACACGCGGTTAAGCTTGTCCTCAAATGGTTTATTCAAGCAGACGTCAGGTGGTTGCTGAATTGATGTCATCCCGCCTGGAATTACAGCCAAGTTCGTTTTGCTTCGCTCTCATTTTCGTTTACTGCAGGTGTTGTATGGCCTGCGTACGCATCTAATACCAACAGACTGCATAAACCAAGCATTGCGCCAGGACGATGATTCCACACACGCCTAATCCATTCTAGCACCATGTCCTCCGAAAACCACCCAGTTTCGTTTGCTCGTAGAATTACAGTTTTTGGAAACACTTCCGATTTCGGTAAATTCTTTCGCTTGAAAACTATGAATGTCCATCTGCTGTGCAAGCAAGCATGACAGACACCTGCTGTTTTTCACCCCCTGATGTAAGAACACTTATGTCTTTCTTTCCTTTGGTGTCAACCGTATAATTTGACGGCATGTCAAAATCCAGCTGCGACTAGCCTTAAAATTTTCGATTTTTTTGCTCTCTAGCAATTTCATGTGCCTTAATTTTTAAAATTTCGATGTTCACAGGCAGGAAATTCTGACGCTATTCCTTAACAAATTCATTTAAAATCACTTCCGGTGCCTGACTTCGGCCACACTTTGGCCCACTAAAAGCTTTCCTGCTACTTGAACAGTCAAATAATTTGTGTCCCTGCAGTCGTTATCGCCTGACATTGCTCTCATCAATTCCATATCGCAGACCTGCAGCACAATTAGAACTTTGATCTGCAAAAGAAATCACTCCCCTCTTGAATTTGGCACTATACGCTTCCTTATGGGCCACTAACACCAACTAGCAGTTCACAAAATTCCACGAAGAAATAGATGCCGCTATGGGAAATCTTCATGAGCCCCAGCGAATCAACTGCAACAATCCTAAAGCCTTGTGCATTGTTGGTATTTTTATGTAAAGAAATTTATTTTGTTGCTACAAACATTTGAAAGGCTGCTACATTCGGAGATGAACAATACAGAATTTCTATTTACTTCGTTGGACAATGTATGAAATCGCAGTGGTCGAAATTCGCGGCGGAGAGAAAGCTCGTCTTCTACCTCTTTTTAAATTTATTTACTGACGCAGAGGTTTTGGCAACAGTATTTATCTTTGTGCCTGCAAAGGAAGCCTGTGTAGCGCTACATATATTCGATAGCAGAAGTTACTTGTGGCGGCACCTACCAACATTTTTCAGACCTTCCGCTTTCTTTATACTCGATTCTAGGCCGCAGGGTTTTGGATTACAAAAACCGGAGAAAAGTGCGGCTTAGATTTTTGAGTAAATACTGTACCTCAAGCAAAGCCCTAGATACACAGTTCCAAAACCCGATGACACAAATTTCACTTGACCTATATGGCAGCAAAATAGGATTCCCACAGTACCAAAAACCAACACACCCAAATTCTAAAATCGATTATCCACACTTTCACTTACTTCATCGAAAGGGAAGCCCACAGTACAACAAACCAAACCATGCTCACATGACTAATATTAGAAATTTATTCTAACCAGTGATGGTACATCAATAACCATGATACCTACCAATAACAATCCAACACAATTACCAAACACTAACAAGGAAATCCCCAAAATTCAAGAAAACGTGCATTATCACCAATTTCAATATACAGAAACAACCTCGTCCATTGCAAGAAGCAATTGCCTACTCATAAATATATCTGTACCTTATTCACAGCAGAACAAAAAAGAAAAATAATATTAAATCTCTGACCATAAGAAACACACATCACTAATATTTCCAAACTCAAAAATGTATCAGCCACAATATGTAAATTCAAAGTAGCTCACCAGCAAAGCAGCACAAATTCTTCCAATAGCAACCTGACACATTCAGATTATACTAAACAACTCACTAACAAACATCCAGCACAAGAGAATGCCACCAAATACAACAACACACCATGTACAAACAAAAACTGACTCAAAAACATCAAGCCTCACCATGACATCACACACCACATCACAGTTACATCACAGGTCAAAGCATCAACACCTGATCCAGTTTGAATAACCTCACGTTAGCCTCAGGTTGTAAATAGTAATTAGACAATGATTGCCAAATGACAAGAAAACATGACTAAATTATCTAGAATGAAGCTTAATTACTGTTGGAACATTTGTTCAGTGTGTGCTTCTTTTTGGTACAACCCAAAGTCAGTACTGCCTGCTTTGCGCTTATAAATCTTTCTCACTGTACTGTCCCACAAACAGGACAGAAAGCATAATTTTATTCAATCTGTCCTTCAACATTTTCTTTTTAAGCGCAGCGAAGATCTAATAATTGTCCATTTACTCCCTGATGGTACTTATAACTAATAACAAAGAGCGGCTTTGGTACACACTGATTTGATTTACTAATTTTCTTAATGTGAATCTTGACATTCGTTCAAACCCTTACTCGCTACGGCAGCATCAGTTTTGCAAATACAAATTTGCCACGGTATCTCCAGTTTTGCTGGATGTCTTCTTCTGTTTTTAGCGAGTTTTATAGCCTACTTTAGTGACTGAAAATAAAGTTAAGAACTCCATTACTTAATAACTCAAAATGTTTACACGAAAGTTAACTTTGAAGAAGCCTTCCAACAGTCATTTTGCGTTCCGATATTCGTCTCTTAGAAATCAGAATAGCCTGGCCAGACAGAATCCAGCCTGCAGCTGCGACGGCCGGCCGCAGCGACTGTTGAAGCGTCAACTGTTACAGTGTGGAAAGGGCCGAACCCCATTATTGAGCTTGAATGCGTAGCGCGATTGTCTTGGCGTTAGACGATTTGGAATCTTTCCGCGGGACACGTTATCTTTGTGCGAATTCATTTTTTTAATTGCAGAAATGAGTAGCTCGCACTAACGATACTAAATGGCACCAAGAAGAGATGTTGGGTGCACGTCATTAATAGCAAGAGCGAAAGCTTAGGAGAATACCATCGTCTGTGTACTGATCTAGAGGCTGACGAAGATAGGTTCTTCAAATATTTTCGTATGTCGTGAGGATGTTTCGTCTGATAAGAGGTAGCACCGAGAAGTGCACAACGAACTGGAGAAAGGCAGTTAATACAATTCACAGACTAGCCAATTGTTTGACGTAAGTTTTACCGTTTGTGGCCTCTTTGTGCTTCAAATAGAAGTCATATAAATTATTCCATTTCAGTTTTGCTGTATCATATGAAAGGTTCGGCGGAAGAAAGTGTTATCCCGCAACGTCGTTACGAGTTGTGGCGAAATAAATAAAAAAAATTAAATTTATTGGGTTTTTGAAAAGAGGAAAAATTACGGACATGGAACTGTAACTTTAGAATTTTTGAAAAGCTTCTTAAAGGACTGTATTGACCGTACTGAATGCGGACAAATTCAGTGCTGTGTGAAAATTGCCTGTAATATAATTTACCATTTCGATTAATTACATCTTTGAATTCTACGTCTCTGTTGATTTAATCAGAGTTCTCACCTTAGACGTAGAATTAGTCCTTCTGCCACAATATTAATTCATTAGTTGCCATCGATGTTCTTCTCTTTGTTGACCGTGTGTATCTTCCTAAGTCGGCATCGGTTCACTTCACGAAGACGGTGGAAACCAAGGAAATACAATGCTACGTCGCTTTAAATAATTTTTGTAACACTTCGATACTTCTCACTATTATTTATCGACAAGGCAATGAGACTTGCTCTGCTCGTCGCACAAACCATAATTACTAACAATATGGCTGCCTTTCCGCACACTCCAAAATTACGTCCGTCCTCCACAAGGCAACAATCGAAAGTGTCCCTTAGCTCCTTCTTGGAGTATGAAACAAAAGAGAATCCAACGTGAACATTACAAAGACTATAATCTACATGCCTCTCAATTTAATCCTTGGCGCAGCCTTTAAGGTATTGTATGTCTCTGCGTCGGAATGTGTCATTACAGAGTGGAGTAATAAGTTTATCTGCAGTGTTTACGAATACAGCAAACGATAGTAACATCTAGTTCCTTATGTCCCGCTAGAGAGAATTTTCTGCTTAATAGATTGTTTAGTTTCATTGTATTCATAACATTGCCATTGAATTTAAACAAACATATCTTTGGTCGGTAATTTATCCATTCGTTCTGTCGGCATAACAGATTTTAATCTTTTCCAGGTACTTGACTACAGGCGACAGTCACCAGAGCATAGCTTTTTTTTCGGTTAGGACGTTTCAACAGTCGCAGATATTGTGAAACAAGTGTGCCAGTCAATATGGACTGTTCTACAGCCCAAGAATATACCTACTACAAAAAATATATGAAAGAAATCTGAAGAAGGATTTCTAGAACTCTGGGGGTTTCCGGAATGCCTAGGAAGCATAGACGGAAAGCCTAGTCAGATTAAAATGCCCGAAGGATAGTGGATCCCAATTCTTCTGTTACAAACATTTCTTTTAGCTAGTTCTCCTGGAGATCGTTGATCCATACTACGGAGTTTACAGCAGTTGATAATCGAAGTTATGGACGTCACAGTGACAGCACTATTTCTGAGAATTCAGCTTTCTATCAAGAGTATATCGAGGGCAAAAGTATTCTACCTCCAAATCAGGATCGCGTGTATCACACAAAAAGTTGTATTCTCTCACCTCCTCTATAAGCCTTTCTGTGTGCATGCACTACGAGCTGCAAGACAAAAACCGCCTCACGCCGCTGCTTCCAGTGCGACTGCAGAGCAGTTGAATGCGCCAACAGAGGCAGGCAGCCTCTCCGGCTTGCGGCGAATCTGTAATGTGTGACAACCCGGCGGCCGCCGGAGAGGCAGGCCGCACTCTGTGACTGCCGCCATGAGCGATTCAACAGTGAGGCCTGCCCGCTGCGGTTCAAGGCCACAGGCCAGGCCTTAAGTTGCTACAACAGGACAGAGTTACTACAGAAATACCAGACAGCGCCAGACAACGGGTTGTACTGCGCATGCGCAGCTACGATGACGTAGGCAACCCGTGCCTCCTCTGCTCTTAACGCTTTTGTGGTGGACTTTCGTGCGTGCTGCGGCATCACGTGACCATGTGCAGCCCTGCTGCATGTTGTTGAGAGGACATACACAGCTGTACTTAGAGCAATTGTTTTATCATATTTCACCCAGATAAAAGATGCAAATAAGGAAGCAGTTCTTGGCAAAATATCATTTCAAAGTTAGACTCAACAGCTCGAAGTACCACAACAGTTTGCTATGGGGTGACTTTGACACTTTTTTTTTTTCAATTCGTGCTCTGCAATATTATTATGTAGCATTTCCAACAGGTTTACATTTACGCAGGACTGCAAAAAAGCTAGTGGGATGGAATACAAATTCCTTGCAAACAAAAAAAGTTTCTTTTCTAGCTTACACCGGTATAAAGGACAATAAATTTCATGATTATTTCAAAATGTGTAAAAAATTAACAACGTTGTCTGTGAGGCAAAGAAACTGTACAACTGACAGTTTATATTCTACTAAAAGAATCAATATGAAGCCATATGGGGGTGTTAAAACGATAAAACACGGTATGCTGCCAGTCTACATTTTAGCATAGAATGGCATTCTCTAAATTTAAGACGTAAACACAAATGAAGAAATAACTTCAGGACTAGAGGAAGTACTAGGCAAGTGCCTTGTGATCGAAAAACCCTTTCACAGAAGGCAGGTTTGTTAAATTCTGCTACAGCTGTCATTATATTTGAAACAAAGTATTCAGTTCAAAACTACTGACCCAATTTGCCTACTTAGCTTCAAGTAAATGTTTGCGTATGTACGTACATATATAGCGTTAAGAGATCTTAAGCCGCGTACACTCCTAGCACCAAAAGTCGCGGAACACGTGTCTCGAGACAGGTCTCAGGCTAGGCGCAAATTGAGACGAGTATAGCGTGTGTGGCGCGACGCACCGCAGCGCGCGTTTTTGTAACTCCACAGGTCAAATGGGGCCGCGTAAACTGCGACGCGACGCGACTGGGACGCGACTCGCGCCTGCGCCAGGTCGCCCGGCGCTGTGGTTGCGGCACAGTTTCTCGCCTCGCTAGCACGGTGGCAAATTTGAGGAGGGGAGCGGAAAAGTAGCCCGGCCATATTCTCACATCGGAGCGGCGCATATCAGCAGTGGTGGTATTGCCAATACGATAAATTTTGCCTTACTGTGTACTGAATTTTATTGCCTTTGGGTAGTGTTTTGTTTTTCGCCATTTAAACGCTCCAGCTTTCTTCGTTAGCACAACATACTTTTCTGTTATTTATATCTGCACAGGATAGAGTTGCATGGAGAGCTGCATCAAACCAGTCTCAGGACTGGAGACCACAACAACAACATAGTTTTGTTTTGTTTTTCTTCTGTCAAAAAAATATGTATACTTCAGTAAGTGATGAGCCATTGGCCGCTGGAATTATACGATATGCCTCCGCTATGTTTTCAGATCGCAAGAAGGGACAGAGGGTAGTGAATAAGGAAGCAAGGAATACAGGGTGATTCAAAAAGAATACCACAACTTTAGGAATTTAAAACTCTGCAACAACAAAAGGCAGTGCTAAGCACTATCTGTCGGCGAATTAAGGGAGCTATAAAGTTTCATTTAGTTGTACATTTGTTCGCTTGAGGCGCTGTTGACTAGGCGTCAGCGTCAGTTGATGCTACGATGGCGACCGCTCAACAGAAAGCTTTTTGTGTTATTGAGTACGGCACAAGTGAATCGACGACAGTTGTTCAGCATGCATTTTGAACGAAGTATGGTGTTAAACCTCCTGATAGGTGGTGTATTAAACGTTGGTATAAACAGTTTACAGAGAATGGGGGTTTGTGCAAAGGGAAAAGTTCTGGACGGTCGAGAACGAATGATGAAAATGTAGCCCTGATCTTACCCCCTGCGATTTTTTCTTATGGGGGTATGTTAGGGATATGGTGTTTCGGCCACCTCTCCCAGCCACCACTGATGATTTGAAAACAGAAATAACAGCAGCTATCCAAACTGTTACGCCTGATATGCTACAGAGAGTGTGGAACGAGTTGGAGTATCGGGTTTATATTGCTCGAGTGCCTGGAGGGGGCCATATTGAACATCTCTGAACTTGTTTTTGAGTGAAAAAAAACCTTTTTAAATACTCTTTGTAATGATGTATAACAGAAGGTTATAATATGTTTCTTTCATTAAATACACATTTTTAAAGTTGTGGTATTCTTTTTGAATAACCCTGTATTATAAAATCATGTGATTAAGAATCAAGGCAGGAAAGTAAAACAATGGTATCTTCTTGCTGCCTAGTAAGCTAGCGTATCTGTACGATCTGTTGCAAAAATTTAGAAAGGGATAATCTCCACAGGTGTGATCCCTTTGTGCTTGTGGTAAAAAGCGTCCAAGATCTGAAGTATAGAAGTTTCACTGTGATTACTCTGATATGGATGTAATAATGTAATACGACACACTGTACTACATGCATGGGAACATTATATTTCCGCTGCAAGCTAGAAACAGTCGAAAAGCAGTCACCAATAACAATTTTTAATTGGTTGCCCTTGATGAGAAAAAGCATTTCAATTGTTGCATGGACATTATCACCATTAATAAACTAATTATACAACAACAGGCTACACAAATGAAGAAAATAGTCGGTGTTATTACGAAAGTAGGGATATCCTAAAAGAGTGTTATGATTAGATATATACACTCCTGGAAATGGAAAAAAGAACACATTGACACCGGTGTGTCAGACCCACCATACTTGCTCCGGACACTGCGAGAGGGCTGTACAAGCAATGATCACACGCAAAGCACAGCGGACACACCAGGAACCGCGGTGTTGGCAGTCGAATGGCGCTAGCTGCGCAGCATTTGTGCACCGCCACCGTCAGTGTCAGCCAGTTTGCCGTGGCATACGGAGCTCCATCGCAGTCTTTAACACTGGTAGCATGCCGCGACAGCGTGGACGTGAACCGTATCTGCAGTTGACGGACTTTGAGCGAGGGCGTATAGTGGGCATGCGGGAGGCCGGGTGGACGTACCGCCGAATTGCTCAACACGTGGGGCGTGAGGTCTCCACAGTACATCGATGTTGTCGCCAGTGGTCGGCGGAAGGTGCACGTGCCCGTCGACCTGGGACCGGACCGCAGCGACGCACGGATGCACGCCGAGACCGTAGGATCCTACGCAGTGCCGTAGGGGACCGCACCGCCACTTCCCAGCAAATTAGGGACACTGTTGCTCCTGGGGTATCGGCGAGGACCATTCGCAACCGTCTCCATGAAGCTGGGCTACGGTCCCGCACACCGTTAGGCCGTCTTCCGCTCACGCCCCAACATCGTGCAGCCCGCCTCCAGTGGTGTTGCGACAGGCGTGAATGGAGGGACGAATGGAGACGTGTCGTCTTCAGCGATGAGAGTCGCTTCTGCCTTGGTGCCAATGATGGTCGTATGCGTGTTTGGCGCCGTGCAGGTGAGCGCCACAATCAGGACTGCATACGACCGAGGCACACAGGGCCAACACCCGGCATCATGGTGTGGGGAGCGATCTCCTACACTGGCCGTACACCTCTGGTGATCGTCGAGGGGACACTGAATAGTGCACGGTACATCCAAACCGTCATCGAACCCATCGTTCTACCATTCCTAGACCGGCAAGGGAACTTGCTGTTCCAACAGGACAATGCACGTCCACATGTATCCCGTGCCACCCAACGTGCTCTAGAAGGTGTAAGTCAACTACCCTGGCCAGCAAGATCTCCGGATCTGTCCTCCATTGAGCATGTTTGGGACTGGATGAAGCGTCGTCTCACGCGGTCTGCACGTCCAGCACGAACGCTGGTCCAACTGAGGCGCCAGGTGGAAATGGCATGGCAAGCCGTTCCACAGGGCTACATCCAGCATCTCTACGATCGTCTCCATGGGAGAATAGCAGCCTGCATTGCTGGGAAAGGTGGATATACACTGTACTAGTGCCGACATTGTGCATGCTCTGTTGCCTGTGTCTATGTGCCTGTGGTTCTGTCAGTGTGATCATGTGATGTATCTGACCCCAGGAATGTGTCAATAAAGTTTCCCCTTCCTGGGACAATGAATTCACGGTGTTCTTATTTCAATTTCCAGGTGTGTATATTAATTTGTTGAAATGTGCTGCTGACAAAGGCAGATTTACCTTCACGACAACATTTTTCGAACTCCAACTCACAAGGCACACATGGCTAGCTTGTGCATTCCTGTCGCGCGCACTATCCTTCGCTGCTGACAATACACTGACCATTGTGTTGTGCGACAGATCAATTGTTTATTTTTCTCAATAACAACTATTTTATTCGCGATCACGCATTGTCAGTTTGGCAAGCCCTAGGGCCGGCCGCGGTGGCCGAGCGGTTCTAGGCGCTACAGTCCGGAACCGCGCGACTGCTACGGTCGCAGGTTCGAACCTGCGTCGGGCATGGCAGTGTGTGACGTCCTTAAGTTAGTTAGGTTTAAGTAGTTCTAAGTTCTAGGGGACTGATGACCTCAGAATTTAAGTGCCATAGTGCTCAGTGCCATTTGAACCAAGCCCTAGGTGAGAAAACAGTATCTGGCATGTGCCTATCATTCCGCCTGAAGGAACGCTCGTTATTATTTTAATACTGCTCAGATCAACAGAAGGAATAAAATCCGTTGGTAAATTTCCATTCTAGTCGTTCAGTGTTAAAAATACCATGGGTTACGTGGATTCCACCAAAATTCCAACAGAATTGCCAGTCTGTTTTTGTGTGAGTTGTTGACCTTTTCTCATTCGAAGAAGCATCACCATTTTTGAGTATAGGCCACATTTCTCTTGGTGACTGGTTTAATTGTACTGCCTTTGTCACAGTGTAATTTGCCAAACTCATCTCACAGCAGCTACTGAGACAGAATTCCGAAACGGAGTGCCTCATTAAACAAGTAATTGGCAATCACAGAGCTCAATAGCTTACGAAAAACCTTATAGTGTCGGTTTGTAGTAACATAAAAGAAGAAATTTCATGTTTATTTTCATACTAGGAAGCTCTTGTTTCGCTAGCTGTCGATAACTCTTCAAAAATTAGTCACTGGAGTGAAATAAATAAAAAGGGAAGTATAAGTACTGATATATAGCCACAGAAAAGGAAGTTCGGTGTGTTTAAGACTTGGCAAAACACTCTCCTCCTAATGTGCTGTCGTTCGCCAAATTTTCGTTTCGATGTCTCAAGCGGTTTAGGCGATACGAGGGATGTTGCATTTCATTCTTGCGGGCTTCAGATCGGAAGTGAGCAAGCTACATGGGATCCATTTTCTCGAGATCGGAAGCAGATGGAGACCTCCTCCCAAATCTAAACAAAAAGTCAGAATGTTAGCTAAAATTCATACGCAGCAACATGTGGTGTAATACACACCAAACGCAAAATCATGTTGTTGTTGTTGTTGCCTTCAGTCCTGAGACTGGTTTGATGCAGCTCTGCATGCTACTCTATCCTGTGCAAGCTTCTTCATCTCTCAATACCTACTGCAACCTACATATTTTTGAATCTGCTTATTCTATTCATCTCTTGGTCTCCTCTACGATTTTTACCCTCCACGTTGCCCTCCAGTACTAAATTAATGATCCCTTGATGCCTCAGAACATGTCCTACCAACCGATCCCTTCTTCTGGTCAAGATGTGCCACAAACTTCTCTTCTCCCCAATCCGATTCAATACTCTCATTAGTTATGTGATCAACCCATCTAATCTTCGGCATTCTTCTGTAGCACCACATTTCTAAAGCTTCTATTCTCTTCTTGTCCAAACTATTTATCGTCCATGATTCACTTCCATACATGGCTACACTCCATACAAATACTCTCAGAAATGACTTCACGACACTTAAATCTATACTCAATGTTAACAAATTTCTCTTCTTCAGAAACGTTTTCCTTCCCGTTGCAGTCTACATTTTATATCCTCTCTACTTCGACCATCATCAGTTATTTTGCTCCCCAAATAGCAAAATTCCTTTACTATTTTAAGTGTCTCATTTCCTAATCTACTTCCCCCAGCATCACCCGATTTAATTCGACTACATTCCACGTTTTGCTTTTGTTGATGTTCATCTTATATTCTCCTTTCAAGACACTATCCATTCCGTTCAACTGCTCTTCCAAGTCCTTTGCTGTCTCTGACAGAATTACAATGTCATCGGCGAACCTCAAAGTTTTTATTTCTTCTCCATGGATTCTAATACCTATTCTGATTTTTTCTTTTGTTTTCTTTACTGCTTGCTCAATATACAGATTGAATAACATCGGGGATAGGCTACAACCCTGTCTCACTCCCTTCCTAACCACTGCTTCCCTTTCATGCCCCTCGACTCTTATGACTGCCATGTGGTTTCTGTACAAATTGTAAATAGCCTTTCGCTCCCTGTATTTTACCCCTGCCACCTTCAGAATTTGAAAGAGAGTATTCCAGTCAACATTGTCAAAAGCTTTCTCTAAGTCTACAAATGCTAGAAACGTAGGTTTGCCCTTCCTTAATCTAGCTTCTAAGATAAGTCGTAGGATCAGTGTTGCCTCACGTGTTCCAACATTTCTACGGAATCCAAACTGATCTTCCCCAAGGCCAATTCTACTAATTTTTCCATTCGTCTGTAAAGAATTCGCGTTAGTATTTTGCAGCTGTACATTATTAAACTGATAGTTCGGTATTTTTCACATCCGTCAACACCTGCTTTCTTAGGGATTGGAATTATTATATTCTTCTTGAAGTCTGAGGGTATTTCGCCTGTTTCATACATCTTGCTCACCAGATGGTACAGTTTTGTCAGGACTGGCTCTCCCAAGGCCGTCAGTAGTTCCAATGGAATGTTGTCTACTCCGGGGGCCTTGTTTCGACTCAGGTCTTTCAGTGCTCTGTCAAACTCTTCACACAGTATCGTATCTCCCATTTCGTTTTCATCTATATTCTCTTCCATTTCCATAATATTGTCCTCACTTACGTAGCCCTTGTATAGACCCTCTGTATACTCCTTCCACCTTTCTGCTTTCCCTTCTTTGCTTAGAACTGGGTTGCGATCTGAGCTCTTGATGTTCATACAAGTGGTTCTCTTATCTCCAAAGGTCTCTTTAATTTTCCTGTAGGCAGTATCTTCTTATTTTTGAGATGTATGTATTCCTTTCTGCCTGCTTCATTTACTGCATTTTTATATTTTCTCCTTTCATCAATTAAATTCAATATTTCTTCTGTTACCCAAGGATTTCTAGCAGCCCTCGTCTTTTTACCTACTTGATCCTCAGCTGCCTTCACTACTTCATCCCTCAAAGCTACCCATTCTTCTTCTACCGTATTTCTTTCCCCCATTCCTGTCAATTGCTCCCTTATGTTCTCCCTGAAACTCTGTACAACCTCTGGTTCTTTTAGTTTATCCAGGTCCCATCTCCTTAAATTCCCACCTTTTTGCAGTTTCTTCAGTTTTAGTCTACAGGTCATAGCCAATAGATTGTGGTCAGAGTCCACATCTGCCCCTGGAAATGTCTTACAATTTAAAACCTGGTTCCTAAATCTCTGTCTTACCATTATATAATCTGTCTGAAACCTGTCATTATCTCCAGGCTTCTTCCATGTATACAGCCTTCTTTTATGATTCTTGAACCAAGTGTTAGCTATGATTAAGTTGTGCTCTGTGCAAAATTCTACCAGGCAGCTTCCTCTTTCATTTCTTTGTCCCAGTCCATATTCACCTACTACGATTTCCTTCTCTCCGTTTTCCTACTACCGAATTCCAGTCACCCATGACTATTATATTTTCGTCCCCCTTCACTATCTGAATAATTTCTTTTATTTGATCATACATATCTTCAATTTCTTCGTCATCTGCAGAGCTAGTTGGCATATAAACTTGTACTACTGTAGTAGGTGTGGGCTTCGTGTCTATCTTGGCCACAATAACGCGTTCACTATGCTGTTTGTAGTAGCTTACCCGCATTCCTTTTTTCCTATTCATTATTAAACCTACTCCTGCATTACCCCTATTTGATTTTGTATTTATAACCCTGTATTCACCTGACCAAAAGTCTTGTTCCTCCTGCCACCGAACTTCACTAATTCCCACTGTATCTAACTTTAACCTTTCCATTTCCCTTTTTAAATTTTCTAATCTACTTGCCCGATTAAGGGATCTGACACTCCATGCTCCGATCCGTAGAACGCCAGTTTTCTTCCTCCTGATAACGACATCCTCTTGAGTAGTCCCCGCCCGGAGATCCGAATGGGGGACTATTTTACCACCGGAATATTTTACCCAAGAGGACGCCATCATCATTTAATCATACAGTAAAGCTGCATGCCCTCGGGAAAAATTACGGCCGTAGTTTCCCCTTGCTGTCAGCCGCTCGCAGTACCAAAACAGGAAGGCTGTTTTGGTTAATGTTACAAGACCAGATCAGTGAATCATCCAGACTGTTGCCCTTCCAACTACTGAAAAGGCTGCTGCCCCTCTCCAGGAACCACACGTTTGTCTGGCCTCTCAACAGATACCCCTCCGTTGTGGTTGCACCTACGGTACGGCCATGTGTATCGCTGAGGCACGCAAGCCTCCCCACCAATGGCAAGGTCCATTGTTCATGGGGGGAGGCGCAAAATCGTAGCGACCCCTAATTTTCGTTGCAAACTTTTTGAGTTTTGCGTAGTGTCTTACTAAAATGTGTACATCATTAGCGAGGTGATGGGCACGAAGCTGACATATAACGCCACAAGTATGGCAAAAATAATATATTTTCAGTGAATAGTTTCTGTAAAATCGTTTGCGCGCGCTTCGGTTCTAGCAGAGCGTCGCCAGTCGACGCGTGAGATGTACGGTGTACGCGTCGCAATATGCGCTACACCCACGCAGCACGTGCGTGTCGCGCTGTGTCGTGTCACGTCACACGTGCTGTACGCCTAGCCTCACACGTGCTATACCAGTCTCAATTTGCGCCTAGCCTCAGTGTTGTTCCGAGACATTTCCCCGTGTTGCGAGGTTTTCGCTATACAAAAGTCTCGAGTCTCAGGTTCCCCGTCAAAACGGGGAACATGATGTAATGTCGCGCGACATTTCGCAGTCTGTACGTGTACTTTGACGAGCGTGTGTCATTTTGTACCTGGCTTCATTGGAGGCAACAATGAAAATTTTCAAGCTTGCTCTTGTCTTTGGGATGTGGCATGTGGGGAATATAAAACAGATTTGGCTCTGACCACTATGAGACTTAACATATGAGGTCATCAGTCCCTTAGAACTACTTAAACCCAACTAACCTGAGGACATCACACAAATCCATGCCCGAGGCAGGATTCGAACCTGCGACCGTAGCGGTCACGCGGTTCCAGACTGAAGCGCCTAGAACCGCTCGGCCACACCGGCCGGCTAAAACAGAAATATGAGGACGGATGCTATGGAATGTCTATCTATAAACTACCAGATTTCACACCATGAAATGGAGAAAAAATTCCACAATTTAAAATCACAGTTTAGGCTCCAACACAAAAGGTTATCCGAGTAAAAAGTGCAATTGGTTTGGATACATACCATTAATTCTATCAAACTCCCGTCAATGTCTTCTAAATCAAACGATCCTGGAGGAGTATAAAACTTCCTTGATTCAGAATTTCTTCTTAGGAAGTTGTGCAGATAAATACGTGTCGTAACCACAGATTCTACTTTATCGGGATCCAGTGCAATAGGTTTCAGGAGCAGTCTGGATTTGGAACTTAAAATGCCAAATATGTTTTCAATAATGCGTCGAGCTCTACAGAACCTGTACTTGAAAATCCTTTCTGCTGATGTTGAACACAATCGCTGGCCTGGATAAGGTTTCATCACATGGGTGAATAATGCAAACGCATCATCTGCTACAGATACATAAGAAACAGGGGTAGATTTGCCTGGCAATGCTTTATCTGGGGGGATATTTAGTTTCTTCTGCACCATTTTATTGTACAGATATGTAAATATTGAGAGACCACCATCAGATATTCGGCCCTGACATCCCACATCAGCATATACACTCCTGGAAATGGAAAAAGGAACACATTGACACCGGTGTGTGAGATCCACCATACTTGCTCCGGACACTGCGAGAGGGCTGTACAAGCAATGATCACACGCAAAGCACAGCGGACACACCAGGAACCGCGGTGTTGGCAGTCGAATGGCGCTAGCTGCGCAGCATTTGTGCACCGCCACCGTCAGTGTCAGCCAGTTTGCCGTGGCATACGGAGCTCCATCGCAGTCTTTAACACTGGTAGCATGCCGCGACAGCGTGGACGTGAACCGTATCTGCAGTTGACGGACTTTGAGCGAGGGCGTATAGTGGGCATGCGGGAGGCCGGGTGGACGTACCGCCGAATTGCTCAACACGTGGGGCGTGAGGTCTCCACAGTACATCGATGTTGTCGCCAGTGGTCGGCGGAAGGTGCACGTGCCCGTCGACCTGGGACCGGACCGCAGCGACGCACGGATGCACGCCGAGACCGTAGGATCCTACGCAGTGCCGTAGGGGACCGCACCGCCACTTCCCAGCAAATTAGGGACACTGTTGCTCCTGGGCTATCGGCGAGGACCATTCGCAACCGTCTCCATGAAGCTGGGCTACGGTCCCGCACACCGTTAGGCCGTCTTCCGCTCACGCCCCAACATCGTGCAGCCCGCCTCCAGTGGTGTCGCGACAGGCGTGAATGGAGGGACGAATGGAGACGTGTCGTCTTCAGCGATGAGAGTCGCTTCTGCCTCGGTGCCAATGATGGTCGTATGCGTGTTTGGCGCCGTGCAGGTGAGCGCCACAATCAGGACTGCATACGACCAAGGCACACAGGGCCAACACCCGGCATCATGGTGTGGGGAGCGATCTCCTACACTGGCCGTACACCTCTGGTGATCGTCGAGGGGACACTGAATAGTGCACGGTACATCCAAACCGTCATCGAACCCATCGTTCTACCATTCCTAGACCGGCAAGGGAACTTGCTGTTCCAACAGGACAATGCACGTCCGCATGTATCCCGGGCCACCCAAAGTGCTCTAGAAGGTGTAAGTCAACTACCCTGGCCAGCAGGATCTCCGGATCTGTCCCCCATTGAGCATGTTTGGGACTGGATGAAGCGTCGTCTCACGCGGTCTGCACGTCCAGCACGAACGCTGGTCCAACTGAGGCGCCAGGTGGAAATGGCATGGCAAGCCGTTCCACAGGACTACATCCAGCATCTCTACGATCGTCTCCATGGGAGAATAGCAGCCTGCATTGCTGCGAAAAGTGAATATACACTGTACTAGTGCCGACATTGTGCATGCTCTGTTGCCTGTGTCTATGTGCCTGTGGTTCTGTCAGTGTGATCATGTGATGTATCTGACCCCAGGAATGTGTCAATAAAGTTTCCCCTTCCTGGGACAATGAATTCACGGTGTTCTTATTTCAATTTCCAGGAGTGTACAAAGTTATAATTGGCATCACCAGCTCCAAGAAGCACAATACTAAAGTTTCCTTTATAATTGAAATACATGCTGCAACTGTTTCCTGGGACCACTATCTGTATGTGTTTGCCGTCTTTACTACCTACACACTGAGGAAAGTTCCATCCCGTTGCGAATTGCTCTGCTATTGCTGTCCATTCGGAGTTAGATATTGGCATCTGAAATGTTAAGCAAAATACAATAAAGCAATTAAAGCAATAAATACAAGTAACAGCTGTTAAACAAAATAAGTTCAATGAAAAGGTTGATTTTTCCCTAGGAGGATAACGACAACGGAACAGAAGACGAGCGATATGATGAACTACAGTCCACTCTACCAAAAGAAGAATTCAGAAGGCCACCGATACCCAAAAGGAGGAAGAATGCAGATCACAATGTTGATATTGCAAGGGATACAGTAAGCTGCATGAAATCTTTAACAGAGCCGAGATGAATTTGCGGTTTACGGAGAGCATGTTGCTAATAAATTAAGGAACTGCGGTAGAAGTCGCATCGAAATTTCCTTAGCCCAGCGTGAAATTGATGACATATTCTTAAAATTGGAAATGGGAATGTACACGATAGGATATTCACCCCAGGTCAGTTCAAACCATTTAAGCCCACTTCAAACAATTCCACCACCATTCCCTTCTTCACCATCAACATCCCATAGCACAGACGACCAAAACTCATACTCTTCAGTCTGTTCCTTTACACCCTCAACATATTCGCAAGATCTGGAACCTCCTTCTCAAAATGAAGGGACCAGAGAAGATCAAACCATAGAGGTTTTTCTTTTTTTGAAAATTTCAAATCATTGTAATTTTAAAAAATGACAAAATTTTATATCTGTAATTAATTCATTCTTAAAATTAAAAATGTAATAAATAAAAATTGAGTTACTTGTTACCCTTACAAACCCTTTCAGCGAAGTAATTATGGCTTCACAGACTTCTGAAACTATACTTGAAATTGATTGTTTTGACACTCGAAAAGTGTACATCATGCTGGAAATTGACTCGCCGCTAGCAAGGAACCGGAGTGTGATAGCTAGCCTGACTGAGGCTGCAATGGTTTCCCTAAATGTAGTGTTTTCTTTAAAAATCTTTTCTCCAACCATTTGCAGAAGGGTTTCGAAATCGGTAGGTCTCATTCTGACAAAATTTCTGAAGCCAATGCCATCGTCTAGCTTCAGTTTATCAAGAAGATTCAAAGCTGTAGTAACTCCACCAGTACCGTTTAGGTTTACGCTTTTTGCTTCTTAACAACATTAAATTATTTAAACAGAGACGAACAGCACAAACAGCTATTTCTTGTGACATCGCGTTCTGATTTCTGTATCGCAACTGGCTTCGTGCATGTGGACGCGTGACATTGTTTAGCGACAGTCTCGAGACATTGTATCACGACTCCCCATGCAAAGGCCCGCGACTTTGCTGCTAGGTGTGTACGCGGCTTTACAGTGTCATAAAAGGAACAAGACATCAGAGTCTACTCCAGCAGCATCGGAATTTCGTAAACCACACTAAAATGCTTCATTCCGCTCTAATTACACATTTCTATGTCCAGATGCACTCGGAAGTACCCGATATTCAGCTTTACTATGTGGTTTTTGTGATACCTGTTTTCTTGGAGGTACAGTACTGTATTCTCATGTTTGGTTCTTTATTATCGTATGAAGTCATTCGTCCCAGAAACTGAAAATTTGCTCTTGAAACTGAACGAAACTGAGAGTAGACAGTTGTGCGGAATGGAACACTTCGTTTCAAATAAACTAACTGCCTCAGTGGAAAAAATTAATAGAGCAAATTTCTCTACAAAACTGACAGAAATAGCTTCATTAAGACATTAATGGTTGATTGCCAATAACGTGGAAATAGTATAAAATCAGAAAATTAAAACCACGAACTTATTTTGGTCTTTCGTGGTTATGAGAATGTATATTAATTCACTTGATGGCTCCCGGCCACAGAAATCTGTTTTCAGAATGGGATTGCCCGCGAAAGGCAAAGGTCCCGAGTCTCGGTCGAGTACACAGTTTTGATCTGCAAGGAAGTTTCAGAAATCTGTTTCGTTTTCATTTGACGTGGGAGCTGTAAAAGAAGAGACAAGCAGCATCACAAAACACACGGGTCACGTGTAGGACTCCCCCACTATAACTCACCTTGCTCTGCGGCCTGCGCATGCGCGAAACTGGCAGCTTGGACGCGCTGGAAAATTTTTTCCGGTTAGCATCTGGATACTTGCTGCTACTGCTCGTACAGCGAACAGCCACGCTTCAAGTACCCAGAAGCGGGAGGAAGGCACTGCTCATACGCGAATTCAGCTCTGCGCATGCGCACGAGCCCGCTGACAGCTGCTCATACGAACAAACACAGAACTTACGTTTCGTCCTCAAAGATAATACTCACATCGCCTTCAACTTGGATGTGGGATCTTCTGTGAACTACGTCACTTCCAGTATTTCGCACAGTGCTACTGATTTCGCACTTTTGCTGTCGCTGGTGGTCATGGCCGTTGCTTTCTATCGTCACAGATTTTGTAATTGTAGTAATTGTATATTTCTAAGAATATTACTTAATATACTGTTGGTTACGTAATACTATTTTCCTTTCATTTGTGTGTCCGCAGTTGTTCATATTATTTCAAAACCGTCTTGCCAAATATTACGAAGTTTAATCTTTTCCTTTTGGCAAGTTACCCGCCCTGTTCTTTCTTCCACGTTGATTATCATTTATCTGCGAGTGTAGTTGGCTGTTACGGGGAATTGCTGACTGCGTTTGTGGAAATTCGTACATTAACCCCAGGTAATAAATAAACCACTAAAGATATCAAACGTGAACGAAGGAAAGACGAACATTTATTTTGGAACTAAAGTAATACCGAATTTTGATATTATTATAGTTGTTACTGTGTGAAACAGTTTGCCATATGTTCTCATGGTGGCACGGTACCTGTTAAGTAGCACTATTGTGTAGATTTAACCTTATTTCCTAGTATATTAGACAGGGATTATGTTCTACGTTGAACTGGCTGTTGTATCACCGTTGGCGTTTGATTATTCGGATTAGCGTGTGAATTTGTGTAATGTTCCATGTTATTTTGCTCACAGGTTAAACACGTTATTTTCAGTAAGTTTTCGAATTATGAAGTGGGGGTAATTAATCGATAGACATCTATTTTCGAGTACGTTATGTATCTATACTGTTCTTAAATTGAGAGGGACACCAAGTCGGCATGAACATGTAACCTCACGTTGTGTTTTTGTCGGTTTAACGGTTGGTTTGGGGAGTAAATGGACCATACTATGGGGTCACCAGTTCTCAAATTCTCGGTCTGCCAGATAAAATCGCTGCATGTATGTCTCCAGAATTTATAAGAGACGGTTGATATTGTCATGTGTGGTATTATTGGGGTAGTTTGATGTATGTGATCTCGAGACAAAGCAAAAGGGAATGTTGAAAATGCTTCGTGATTGACGAGATATGACGCTTCTTGAAGTTCGTACATGTACTATAAATGGTTATACTGACTTGCATACCCCTCGTTATGTAATAATTTATGCGAAGGAAAAACCAAAAACAAGAAAACGGCTGCTTTTAACTTACGTATAACTCCTGCAGGTCGTTGTGTGAGCAGTTTATCGTAATGTCAATGCTTTTGGTAAGTGCATACAGTTAAATCACCTCGCGGATTTATGTTGGTATGAAAGAAAATTCTGTAGGATTTATTCATTCCGTTGCGTTTTTGTGGGGTGTAAGTATTGGTTTGAGTATTCATGTAGATCGGCCTTTCTGTATGAGTTAACGTTTTTTAAATTGTGCGCTAACTTCTGTTTATAGTAATGTGCGAGTTTAATGTATAAGAATGGTGGCACACCTTTCTGCAAAGATGTAAAAAGCTGTTATTTTGCTAGGAAGAGTTGCAAAATGTAAATTTCAAAGGAATGACACATCAACACAACATTCATCATGAGGACGGTTACCCATTTAACAAAAAGGATGTTCCATATAAAGTAGGGCACACTTAATATTATTGAAAGTTTAATATTTGGTACTTCTTATACACTATTTGAAAAGGCTGGACCCTTTCCCTGTATGGCGACAATGTTACTCATGATTGCTTTCTCTCCATAATTTGTAGCCATTTTTATATGGCCACACGTTTCCATGTGATGGCAGTGTGAATTATTGGAGCTTTTGGACTTTGATTTCAATTAATTGGCAAGTAAGAATTATATTAGTTACATACCCTAATGTAGTGCATAAACAGCAGGTAAATTACAGGTTAGGATAAATAACATGATACAACAGCATTAACTTTCATGTAACATGAGTCACTTTATTGCAATTAAGTTTCTGTATTAAGAGGAATGTCAGACCTAACTTAATCTTGTTCAGTAATTTACTTATTTGTGTGAAGTATGAATAATATCACTTGTAAAAAAAAAATTTCCCGGTTTGAACCAATATTTTTAAAACATAAGATTAAATGTGTAACTTATGTCACGTAATCTGAGTGTTATATTTTTTTAGTCGGTGTATACGACCCGGGAGATCCGGGAAAAACCCGCGAATTTTGTCATCCGGGAGAAAATCGGGATAAACCCGGGAATTTTTCGGAATTCCGGGAATTTTTCATTTATTTAGTTTTCAGTTAAATTTTTGTGATTTTGACGGGTAAGGACCTATACTCCAATAAAGGATATTACTCTATCCCGCTTCTGCAGTATAATACTGCAGCAACAAAACATGAACGGGAGGAAAAAAAAAATAAAACTTAAGTTGCAAAAGAAATACGTCATATACAACAAGAAAACAGAGTGCTCATACAAGCAGTTTGCCAACTGCAAAGTGTGTCAAAGGCTTTGGGAAGACTGTGCAATGCTTGCCAGCAACAAATTGTCTCCGGTGAGCGTGACGTCACAACTGTTTACTTTAGATTCGTTTGACGAGTTGCGGGCCGGCCCTTGTGCGTGCGCAGTTGAGTCACGTATGAGAAGTACCTTTTCCCGCTTCTCGCTAGAGACGTGTGGTTGGGCGCCACTATCCAATATTGCCCCGGTTCGGAAATATCTGAGATCCGGGGCCGATTCACAGAGCAGTCTTGAGTTCTAGTGGGGAGTCTCCACGTGACCCGTGTTTACGTTTAGTGATTTTGGCGTTTCCTCTTCATTTCTTGCTCTCACATTAAACGTAAACAAAACGGATATCTATGGCCGTGAGCTACCAAATGAATTAAAATACGTTCGCATAATTGCGGAAGGCTAAAATATGTTTAGTTTCAGGTTTTATCTCCACACCTTTCTGACAGGCATTAATCGCCTTGCAGAACAATGAAGTTATTTTTGTCGGTTCGCTGAAGAAATTTGGCTTTTATTAACCTTTCCCGGTGGGGCAGTCAATTTATTTGAAACGAAGTGTTTAATTCCATACCATGGGCTAGTTTAAACAGTTCACTGCATTTCAAAAGTGCATGTTTTCATCTTCTAGCAAGTATGGCATTATGCCATAAAAAAAGAACCAAACATGAGAATACAGTACCGGTACTCAAGAAAATTTACGTCCAAGTCTGGACATACAAATGTGCATTTTAAGCAGAATTACGCATTGTAGTATGGTTCACGAAATTCCGATGTTCGTGGAGTATCCTCTGATGTCTTGTTTCTTTTGTGACACAGTGTAAGATCTTTTTGTTTTACACCTACGAACATAAGGACTTCCCCTGCATCATCGTAGCTGCGCAAGTGCGGTGACAACTGTTTCTGGCGCGCTCTGGCAACTACCGAAAAGAACCTATTTCTAACAGGTCACGAGAAAGTATTTCGAATGGTTGTTTGGAAAGCGTTACTTTAAAAGTAAATTTCCTTCTATGCAAGATGAATTATGTGCGAGAATGTACGATGAATTTCTTAAATCACAGAGCGTCTCACTCTCATTTCAAAATCAAGTCTTTGAGGACATACATTTAGAAAAATTTCGAGCTCAGATGATCAGACATTTCTGTCTTTATTCAAAAATGTACTGGTGTATTTGTGTGTTGTACCTTAAAGTGTAACGTGCAAAAAAATCAACATTATATGTGAAAGCTTAGCTTCTCTTGCAGCTTATTAATCTCAGAGACCAATATTGTATGTGTAAGCTTTTCTTTTCTTGTAGTAACGCTGTGTATGTTAATTTAAACCATTACCTTTTGCTATTTGTGTGTACGAGCTACTTAACACTGATATTGCTATTGGCTGACTGCATCACGTATCCTACGCTAGAAGATCCGCTGTCATCTGCTGACGAGATCACGTGACGAGCTATGACTACAACAGTGCATTGCAACCTTGATTTCAATGCTTCAGAAAGTAGCGCACGTCCTGAGGCTCAGGCGTGAACCCCATGCTGGCCGTAATCGCGATGTTCCGAAACGAATAATACGGTCTGCTGCCATCCTCTTGATAAGTATGCAGGTGTGATTACACATGTCAATCACATCGCGATTACGGGCAGCATGGGGTTCCCGCCTGAGCCTCAGGACATGCGCTCGCAGCGCATGTCGGGTGTTTCAAACGTCAACTTCGCGTCTCAATATCTCGGGATGTAATGGAAATATTGCGATGCAATCAACACCATTGTGTATATGCTTTGTCATGCGATGGGCTGCTGGAGAAAAAATATTGGAGGTCCATTAAAAAAAAAAAAACATAAGTTTGTGTTAAAAAACACATTTGCTCTTGTTTTAGAATGTTTCTAAATACGTACATTCATGGGGCCCCAGCCCTACATTGATACCGGTGAAAGTCGTTTTCCAATAGCTGTTGTTGTTAGAGATATTTTGGGTGGACAAGATAGCTGGGACACCCTGTATAATGTATCAGTTACTTTGATAGATGCAAAAAACACACACATAATTATCACCGTAGGGTAGTATACCATAATTCAGTGCTCCAAAAGGACTAAAAACAGTCAAAATTAGTTTCCATTGTATGTGATTTGGAGACTACATTGAGACTCTTCATAATCTGGGAATTTTGAATCATTTCGTCTCATTGTACTCTGTTTCATAGTGAATGTCAGATTTATTGCGTACATGGTGGCTCATTTACATGTCCCCTTAATAAATTGAAAATATTGCCACTGAACTGAATCTCAAAGTAATAGTGGAAATTGTTTATATCTGATTGCTTATTTTTTCAGCATTGGTTCGCAAGGCAACTATCTGGGCAAAAAGGAAACAGACGAGGCAACTACTGATCCAGGCTCCATGGTAAGAGGCCGCCTTGTATTTCTGTGGGCAGAATGCTTTGTGAATAAGCATAGTCATGTTGCTGGAAGCATGGATAATTGTCTAATAAAAGAAATCAAGTAATCTGTAAATGTTGATTAGAACATTTCATAATACTGCATCAATGTTTTGAGTTAAACACCACATAAAGATGAAAAGTTTAAATTTAATGTTTATCAAATGTGCAGAAATCTTGCTGTGCCACTCAGTTATTTAATGTATTGCAGCACTTTAAATGTCACCTTTTATGTACAACGAAAGAATAAAGATGACATTCAAGTGAATGTTAGCAGTGTCGTTAAATTTAAAAATGGAACAGATGCCGGTAGCACATTGATTTATCAGTGATTTAAAATAGTTATTTTGAAAATGTGTTGGAGACATGTACTGTGTTTCCTGGTCTGAGAAGTTAGTTTCGTAGTAATATTTATGCTAACAGCTCGCAGATATACTTAAGATTTTCATGAAAAACTATTTTTTCGTATGTTCTGCCATTTTATGCTATGTGTTTGAACTATGTAGGTGAATTGGAGATAGGGATACTGGCTTTTGTATTTTTGGGGGGGGGGGGGGGGGGCGTGTTGTTGCTCTTGTGGCCCAGGGTTGAGCTGTATAGGTTAACTGTAGATTAGAATATTGTGATAATTTTGTGTGATTTGTTTGAAATTTGTCAGGTGTTTTTTCCAGTGTGTTGCACCTGGAATGGTGTTCTTTTTGTTAAATTTTTAGTTCGGTCCCAGCCAGAACCCACCTTTTACAGCAGTTGTTCCACTAATTTTATTGGGTTTAGTCACTGTGTCAGTTTATGTGTACTTGTATTTTTGTGGTTGTTATAATTGATGTTTTGGTCGTCATGATGGATGTGCTCGAAATGAGGTTTCCCGCAAGGTGTGACATTGGTCAAAGAAGACAGAGGTGGCATCCCAGCGTGTGGTAATCCACAGTTCCCTTTGAATATGTAAACAAAATTTCAGTAGGACTTAGAGCACTAAAGTTGCACTTCAAATGTCATTAAGACGTACACACATCAAAAGTTTTGCATCACCCTGGTTCTCAGAACTCCTGAGGATAGATGTTGACTGTGTATATTGTATCACAGGCACTGTCCCTTTGACTGTTCAGAGATGTCACTAAAGTGCCCAATGCATGATCAGTGCCTATTAGACTGATAGGGTCCGACAGCTGATCAGTTCCAGTCATTCCACCAGGAAGGAGGTACACGGCTCGCATTGTCTGTAGTTCAACCGTGCCTAGACCGTCAATACCACAGTTCCATCATGTCTGCATTGTTACTTTGTGCCAGGAAGAGCTCTCAACAAGGGGAGTGTCCAGGCGTCTCGGAGTAAACCAAAGCGATGTTGCTCGTGCATGGAGGAGGTAGAGAGAGACATGCCTCGCTCAGCCTGCCCAAGAGCTACTACTGCAATGGATGACCTTTACCTATGGATTATGACTGAAAATTTTATGGCTTTCAAGAGTTATTTAGATACATAATCATTGAAAGCCACCTATGTGGCCAAACTTAATAAAACTTTAGTTGGTTTGTACTTTGTGTAGTTAACAGATGGCACACTCCATTCGTCGAATATTCTCTTGTTCCAATCACTCCTCTATCAGTGCTTTTCAGGTGGTCATGTATTATCATCCATAAAAGTGAAGTCAGGGACATGTGCCCTGAAAAGATGAACGTGAGATTAGCAAAGTGTCGTAATAACATTGACGGGTGACTGTACCGTGTTCAGAGTTGTAGGTCAATATGGCCATGCAACATTATGCTCCTCCACATCGTAACATTTGGACCACTAGAACGATTGTTTTTCGATGTTCCTGGGTTTATTGTATGTTCCCCCACCTCTTCTTGCCATATGAGGGTACATTCAGCATTAACAAACTAGATCATTTGGGTGGTCCAAGTGTTATGGTGCAGGGAGGCATAATATTGCATGGTATATGGTACACTCAAAGTTTTATGCGACACTGTACTTCTTCCTTATGAGTGTCTTTTCAAGGGTGCATTCAGCTCTGATGTAATTTCTGTTAATGATGCTGCATGACAGCCTCAAACAGTACAGGTGGAGGAAATCCTGGAACCAGAGGATATGAAGCGAATGCACTGGTCTGCCGACTCCCCTGACCTGACTTCAATCTCATTGACCAGGTGGGGGGTGCATTAGGAAGATGTATTCCAGCTCGTCTGCAGGCATCAACTATCATCCAGCAGGTGTCGAGGGCACTGGTGGGTAATTTGAACACCCTACCACAAGACATCATTACTGACTTTGTGATCTATTTATTTCATTGCGTATTACTTTCAGCTGCCTTCTGTAGTATATTGTAGCTGTTCTTTCTATGTATGGTTAAAGTTTCATTGAGCTGTGATAATTGGCAGTGACATAATATGTCAGATAGTTAAGTCCCAAGTTATGCACTTAAGTGTATTTACACAGCAGCAACTGAGAACATGACATATTATTTCAGAAGTGTCAATATGCTGAAAATTAGTGATGAATTAATATATTATCCACTTCTGTGTAAAAAGTCATGCGGTGTTGAAGCATTTAGATAATTATATTTTTTGAATGGCTTGTACTGTTGATTACATGTTGACTTGTCACATTCCTGTTGTATGGATTCTTCTTGTCGATTGACACTACGTGTAAGCTGTACACTTGTACCTGTAAGCTGTACACTTGTACCTGTAAGCTGTACACTTGTACCTGTAAGCTGTACACTTGTACCTGTAAGCTGTACACTTGTACCTGTAAGCTGTACATTTTGCCACCTCATCTCTTGTATGATCATTGTTGTTATCTAGATTCTTGATATTCTGGCACTTCTTCATAAGGATTTATATACAGTGTTATTTTCCTGCTTTCTTGTATTCTGTATTTTACTTTTGAGCTGACCAATCCACTTCTGCCAATAAGCCCCTAAATATTTAAGTAATTTTTCTTCTCTAAAAAACTATTATTGATGTGTGCTTCAGATCCACTCTCACTATGCACTATCAGCTATTCAGTTTTTGTTGGATTCATCTATAGTCCCCATATGTCATATTACTGATAAAGATGTCACAAGATAGATCACTTTCATCTTGCCATTTGCAGGTACATGTGTGGCACATGTAGGCCCACGAGCTATTGCAGTATCTCCTCCAATGGGCTGCATTCCCTTCCCCATATCCACTCCTTCCCATTTTAACTCCTACCCCTCTGGCGTCCCCCCAACCCTTCCCCTTTCCCGTGCCCATTTTTGTCCCTTGGCATATCCATTTACGATGACATGGATACTCCTGAGCTCTTGCTATTTCTTTACAATCTTGTCTCATGTTTCCACACACTACCTTTTTTTCCAGCTTTTTGTGGTTTTCGTGGTGTTTGATCTCCTTTTCTAAATTGTTTCCTTAGTGTGAGGCACTGGGGAAAGACTCCCTGCCTTCCGTCCCCAACACGGGTTCCTCTCTTCCCCCTCCTTCCCCACGTCCCTCCCTGCTGTAGCCCCCACTCCTCACCCCTTGCTAGGTCACGAACATGGTATCCATCCCTGTCGTGGGGCTGTTACATCCCCCATAGGGATCACACTTCTGCTGCCTGAGCTGTCACTGCCTTGTGTGTGTCTATGAGTGGCTGATTACCTGTTTGGGGCACTGGAACTCCTAACAACTACTGCTGTGCCACTTGATGCGGCTGGGTGACACCCATGGAGTGAGTCCCAGATCAGAATGGGTGGTACCAGGGCAGATGCTCTGCACGTGAAGCATACTAAGTGCCGAGCTTCTGGCTGCTCTGCTGTGGACTTCTCTTCTGATAGGAATGATTCTCTCTTTGCTCTGTTTTGCTTCCTCTGCCTTCCCCTCCTAGGCCACTGGCTTGGGTTGAAACCCTTTCCACATTCTTGGTTTATTCCAGGACAGGAGGAGAGACCTTTCCACTACCAAATAGCCCCCTCCCCCTTTTTTTTGGGGGGGGGGGGGGACACCATGAAGATAAGTTTGAAGTTGACTCCCTTTAGTGAGATGCGACTTGGTTTCCTCCTGATAAAATCGTCTTCTGACAGTCAGTCACATTCTCTTTCCACTTCTAGGCACATAAGAGACATCACACTGAGCGTTACTCCTTACCAGTCCTTAAATACGAACCAGGGCATTATTTTCCACAGGGATTTCCTCCTTCAATCTGATAGTAGCCCACAATTAATATGGCACGGTGGTTTTAGTTTCGTCCAGTGAGTCCGAGGAGGTCCTAAGAACAATAGTGTTGACACTTCGTGATAGTACGTTTGTGGACACTGATAGCTCTCACACTTACTGGGGTGTTGGATGTGTCTTCTTTACTGGCACACACGTTTTTTCGGTATCGTCTTCCAGAACACTGCTCAGTATTTACAGCAGAACTCTTTGCTCTGTATTAGGTGATGCAGTACATCCGGCAACACAGGCTGTTCACTTGTCACCTGCTCCAACTTTCTCAGTGCATTTCAAAGCATCTGTGTGTTCACCGTCCACCCCTTAGTGCTGCAGGTCCAGGAAAGCTGTCACTTGCTTACTCTTGATGGATCCACTGTGACGTTTATGTAGGTTCTTGGTCACATTGGTCTGACTGGAATTGAGGCCGCTGACACTGCTGCCAAGGCTGCAGTACTCGTACCTCGGCCCGCTAGTTCTTCCATTTCTTCTGATCGTCTGCGTTGCCGTCTGTCTGGAGGTGGTGAACCGATCCTCCCTTCATGTGAATAGCTGTGGGGAATTACAGCCTCTCCCAACAGCTTGGACGACCTACTCTCAGCCATCTCGCTAGATTGTGTATTGGGCAATGTCTTCTTAGCCATCACCATTTGTTAACTGGTGCTACTCCTCCACTTTGTGTTCATTGCCCTCAACCTTTTACAGTTTGCCATTTCCTGACGCGATGCCCCTTTTTTAACCACTTACATTCTTATTTATGTTTGCTGTCTGAGTTACTGGTCATTTTAGCGAATGATGCATGGGCTGTCGACCGTGTTTTACTTTTTATCCACTGTAGCAATATGATACAGGACATTTAATCTTCAGTTCAGGGCCTCTGTTTCTCTGTGGCATATTTTATACACCTTTCTCCACAACCCTGTTTTTAGCTGTCTTTCCTTCTGTCGGTTGGGGTTTACGTGTAGTCGTTTTTAACTCCTTTCTTTGTCTTTGTGTTTTTTGGTTCTGACATGGGTGTGTAATACCTAGTTGGTTTTGCACCCTAAAACAAAGCATAGTTGATGGACATCCACAACAAGATTTGTTATTTTTACCAAGTAGAAAACAAAATTTCACAGCAGCACATTGTTCACTTAGACTTGAGATGATAAAAAAAACAAGACAAGAAAATGCAGCACTAGCAAAAACAATCACTGCAGATGAGCAGAACAAGTCAGATCTACAACAGACAGCACTGAACTGGAAATGAGTTGTGCTGTACATGCCTAGTGGCAGAAATGCATACTATGCAGGCTTGGCCCACGGCAGTGTTTAAATACCCACTCGTATACATTGATGCAAGAACGAGTAAAATACTTTTTGTGCTGCGTGATTGATTCAACTGAAGTTGGCTATATATGTTTCAGAAGTGACTATAATGGCAGAGGCAAAGACTGAAGAAGGAAGGTCACAAGTGGCCTGCATGCACTGTGGGAATCGTCAGATGGTGCAGACGTAACTCTGGTGGTCAGTGGCTTCTAGCTGCCAGGACACAGTCAGGTCCTGGGAGCAAGAAGTGCTTTCTCTGTTACTGTGTTGCATTTCTCACTTTTCATTTCGCAACGGCAAAGACAGGGCTCCCAGCTGACACGTTGCAAATTGATGTGCGGCAAACAGCAGCTGTACAGAGGTAACAAATATATGAGAAACTCCCTCGCAGCAAGTATCAACAATTCCTTTACTTACTATATCCTGCATCATAGTTCAGGGACATTGTCGACTGAATAGTCCAAAATTACAGCAAGTACACTGTTACTGTGTTGGTGTTAACTGAAAACTCTGAAGTAAAGTGATTAGTTTCTTTGTTGTTTGTTCACTCGAAATATAAACTAGGACTATACCAGATACAACTTCCTGATAATGAAGCAAAATACATGTAGCAATAAAAGCTCACTACACATTTTTTAAGCACAGTATTCATGTATGAAACACTACATTACACTGTTCAGTACACATCTAAGAACCGTGTGTAAAAAAATTGTCAGTTCTCAACTAGGTATTTATAATAGCACACTTTTGTGATTATTAAAAACTTCATGGTTTTAATGGATTACAGCTAAATGGTAATTTCATATAAAAGGAAAACTAAATATTATAGTCTGTTGGACTGGGTTTTAGAGCTAATAAATCTATATACAAAACTTTGTCTTCTGTTTTGCTATATAAAAGGCAACACATTGTTGTCTTACGTTTATCCGCAAGTTTGTTTCTACAAATTTCTATATAGGTGCCACTTACAAATTGTTGAACAAAGTGTAAAATTTAACCCATCGCCCTTGAAATACAGGGCATGAAAAACAGGAAGAAAACTGATTGTACTTGGAAAACATCGGGCTTCAATATCTTGGGGAGTGATTTTGGAAACATGACATGGTTTAAGGATGAGTGATATCCCTAAATCGTATATCATTGAACTAATGACTTCTGAAATGTATAATTTTGAAAGAAACTAATTACTTTTTGGAATTAGAAAAAACAGTTTACAAAACTGCTTAGATAGCTCTGAACATTCATTTTTGACTTCTTGATGTTTCATAATGTAGAACTTCGAAACAAATTACTTTAATGGAATTGGCAAAAAGCGTGCTACAAAACTGGATAGATGGTTTGTCCTGAATATTTAATTCTGACAGACAGATTTTGCATAGTGGCAATGTGTCTGCGCACACAGTTTCTGATTTTCTCATTCCCATGATTTGAAATAGAGCGAAAATTTCTGTTTAAGATAAAAATTTGATCTAAAGTGAATAGTGGGACAACACAAAACCATCCATCAACAAGTCATCTGTAATTTTTGTGGAAGAACTATGGCATCTTCCTTTTAATATTTGTTTCTACCAAATAGAAAAGTTAAATCTCACAGAACTTTATAGGAAGCTGATACTTGTTAGCATGAACTGAATAAGGACTAATGAAAATATCTGTGGGTGCAATGATTATTTACTTTTTATGAATATGTAGGGACAGTCATATTATCAGTTGTTATCAATTTACATCTGATATGTATTCGAACAGGAGACAAATACACACACAGTGAATTTGGCACTATCAAAAAGAAAAATTGAATTGCAAAGATCCTCAAACGAAAGTTAAGTAAGCATTGTTGATGTTCCTACAGCCGCCTGGTCACTTGATTTGGCCCCACAAACCTAAGTTTTCACAAACTGAAATCTGAAGAGGGCATGCTGAAAAATTATGGCTCCAGATTTTATATGACAACTCTTAAAGCTATTTAAATAAAACACATTATTAACATTCTGCATATTCATTCTTCTAGTAAACACATTTGCAGCCTTCTGCTGCTGCCGGACACAGAATTGTAGCATGCGAGTGCTGCGACATCTAAACAATCCAGACACCTGGGATTCACGGTCATCAATCATCTTCAGTACAGATTTCCATCTGTTTCTGAAACTTGGACACCTTCGAAGACTTCTCTTTAATAGTGATGAAGCAGTGCAAGTGGAAGTGAAGGCTGTGGCTCTGTCGACAAAGTCCAAATTCCAGTGACAATATCAACACTCATTGGGGAAGTGTGTTTGTTTCCATGGTGACTGTGTTAAGAAATAAATATGTAGGCATGAAGAGTAAAGACATATAATGTTAATATCCATTGTTTTATTTAAGAAGCTTTGCAAGTTTTCATGTAAAAAAAAAAAAAAAAAATCGGAGGCATTACTTTCCAGCACACCCTCGTACATCCGCATATATACTCTGCTAAGGACAAATCAATGGGTGGTGATGAGTATCTCTGTCCTGTTGCCATGTCCCTCCTTTGTCTTCCAACAACTTAGGTTTCATTGGAAGGACAACTTTTGCTATGCCTAGACATCATATCTGACTTCATATTTTGCTCTATCTTTTGTGTTGGCTCTACTTCAGAATCTTTACTTAAGTTGCCCTTAGTCTAAATTAGAGAATCACAGGAAGATTGTAGTGAGCAGTCGCCTTAATAATTTCGGCGATCCGTGCATGCTTTATGGCCAGACTCGGACATCAATATGTAGTCATGCATTCGTCACTAACGTGTACTGATAAACTTCCTGTTAATTCCTGTTCAAGGGAGAATGTTAATTCAAAGTTGATAGCACACTCTGCAGTATCGTAAATTACAGAAATGTTTCAATTGTGTGTCAGATGTGTATGCATTGATGGAAGAATGGTCAAATGACTTCCTATGCTGTATGATAGATGCCACAGTTGTTGCATTATGTATGTTTCAGGAGTGATTGTAATTGGAGTCGAAGGCTGAGGGAGGCGGCTTCATAAACGATTGCGTGCACTGCTAAAATCTTCAGCTGGTGCAGACAAGACTGGTTGTTGTCTGCCTGGAGCTGCCAGCACACAGCCAGATCTAGTCAGTGATGAGCCCAGTGTTTGTCGCCATGTTGCGTTTCTTGCATGTCATTTCGTAACATGGCGGCAAACACTGGGCTTCTTACTGACATGTTGCAAATCACCATGCGAGAAGTGTGCATCTACTAGATGGAGGTAAGAGACATGTGAGAAGTTCTCTTACAATAAGTGTGAAAGTTTCTTTCCTTACCATTCCCTGCATCATGCTTGGGTGACATTGTGAACTTAAAAAAGTCCTAAAGACAGTACTTGGAGTAGATAGGGATTTGGTGTTAATGGAAAATGCTGAAGTAAAATAATTACAGCTTCTTGGCAGGTTATTCTTGATTACTCTGTCACAGTATTCGTACATGCAACACAAAGTTACACTCTTCAGTAGTAGTTCACCAGTACATCTAATTAGTACCTATACATCTAAGAAACCTGTCAGGACTATAGAAGCAGTTCTTAACTGTTTTCATTTTTACAACTGCACCCTTTGGTGATAATTAAAAAGTTCATGTGTTTCAGTAGTTATAGTTAAATGGTAATGTGAAAGATAATTTAAGAAACTAAATAGTTTAGTCAGTCACACTATTTTTTAGGGCTAATAAATCTTTGTAGAAAATGATTGTATTGTTTTTTGGGTCTAATAAATCTTTGTACAAAATGATTCTTGCGTTTTTCTGCAAAAAAAAGAAACCACCTTTTAATGTCGTAAGTTCATCCCCAAGTGTATGTTGCAGAATTTGCATACAACTGTAATTTATATATTAGTAAACAAAGGGTAGAATGTAGAGTATTTTCCTTAGAGTACAAAGCATGAGAATAAAAAATTGGTACTCGGGACACTTCATGCTACAATACTATGAAGAGAGATTTCAGAAACATAGCACCGTATAAGAATTGGCGATGTCCAGAAATCATTTAATTAATAACTTCTGAAATCAGTTTCAGGAGAAACTAATCACTTCCTCGCAATTGGCAAAAAGTATGCTAGAAAATTGTATGGATGGTTAGTTCTGAAAATTTAATTTTGACCTCTACATTTTGTGTAGTTTCCGGCATAATAAATCACAATGATCATCTGCTCAACCTAATAAGGTTTATGCAAAAATACAGTAAATGCATCACACATTATGTGAGTGAGAAGATTGTGATCGTAAAGGTGTCTAAGATATTGTAACCAATTAAGAAGTTGACAAATGCGTTTTTAGATGCATATATGAAAAATGAAACAGGAAAACAGGTTGAAGGTTCTTTACACTGCACATTTCAGATGTTGTGTTTCAAATATACACTCAGCACCAAAGCTGGTAAATGTGGTGGCAGAGTTGCTGGCTACTGCCAACAAGTATGGCCTGCCACTGCTTAAAAAGACATGCGAGGAGAAGACGGTGCAGGACGTGAGCGCAGAGAGTGCTGCTGGCTCTGCAGCCCTGGCCGTGCTGCACCACTGCCCAGGACTGAGAGGTAGGGGTGTTGGCATGTGGTTCATAGTAGGCCAGTGACGACTGGGCACAAATGTCTGCGGTGGACATCTACAAGCAGCTGGCAATGGAACTGCCAAGCTCACAATCCACACTGGCATTAGGGAACAGTTTGGGGTAACACTGTGTGTGTGTGTGTGTGTGTGTGTGTGTGTGTGTGTGTGTGTGTGTGTGTGTGTGTGTGTCGCATTGCAGGCATGTGATACGATGAGTGTGTGTGTGTGTGTGTGTGTGTGTGTGTGTGTGTGTGTCTCGCATTGCAGGCATGTGATACGATGAGTGTGTGTGTGTGTGTGTCTCGCATTGCAGGCATGTGATACGATGAGTGTGTGTGTGTGTGTGTGTCTCGCATTGCAGGCATGTGATACGATGAGTGTGTGTGTGTGTGTGTGTGTGTGTGTGTGTGTGTGTGTGTCTCGCATTGCAGGCATGTGATACGATGAGAAAAATATGTAAGTGGAGCAGGTAGAAACACGATCATTTTAGGGGTGATATGGGCTGCAAACGGGGGAAATCTGCTGGTATTTAAACTCTCACAAACAGCACCTTGTTTGGTGTGGCACCTAAGAACAGATGTCTGGAAAATGGTGAACCCGGTCAGCTTATCACATTACTGTTACGAGAATATACACAAAGTGGTTAAAGAATGGTGAAGTGATGAGGTACTGAACATCCATCTCTCATCAGAGAATGTGGAGACTGGATGCTTGTTGCTATGTAAAGCAGGACAGGTGGCAGCCAATGGCATATATGACGACAGACTACAATTGTGATGCAGGTAAAATTGTTTTCTAGCACACCATTCAGTTCACACTTTTGAACATGGGACTTCACAGCAAACTCTAAGCATTCTCTTGTCGATTTTGTCAACTAAGATTTCCAGAATGAGATTTTCACTCTGCAGCGGAGTGTGCGCTGATATGAAACTTCCTGGCAGATTAAAACTGTGCGCCCGACCGGGACTCGAACTCGGGACCTTTGCCTTTCGCGGGCAAGTGCTCTACCATCTGAGCTACCAAAGCACGACTCACGCCCGCGAAAGGCAAAGGTCCCGAGTTCGAGTCTCGGTCGGGCACACAGTTTCAATCTGCCAGGAAGTAACTAAGATTTCGGTAGGCACTGTCTCGTGTAAATAGGATTTTGGATTTGTGGGAACATGTTGCCTGGCCAGATGAATGGCGTTTCTTTTTATCCCAGGTCAGTGTTCCTGTCCATATACACCATCTGCTTCACGGAGGTACATTTATGGGTTTGAGAATATTCACCTGGCCGTCCTTGGGGCCTGTGGCACTGATCAGTGGCACCATGACAACTGTGGACGAGTGGGCATCTTTATCCCTTCATGCTCAATGTCTTTCATAATAGTGATGAAATATTCCAGCAGGAAAACTACCCATATGCCAAGGCCAGAATCCTGATATAGTGGAATGTTAATGAATACACGTTCTCTTGGCCACCAAAATTTGAATAACCAGAACTTGGTGGAAAATATGTGGGATATATTGGATGCCAGGTTCACACCCCCAAATCACTGACCCATACTATATGGGAATCATGTGACCTGTGCATAAACATGATACCTCTGGTGACCTGCCAAGGATTTTCATAGTTTATGCTTCACTAAGCTGCTGCTGGACTGTTTCCACTCTGTTAAGCAGAGGCTAACAATGTTTTGGCTACCTGTCTCCCCCCACAGTGGCCTTGGCCCTACTGCACACCACACCCTGACTCAGGACGTATATATCGCAGTGATTAGAAGGAATCTGATCAGCAATACAAGGGACGTGTTTGTGAAGGTATTAATATCAAAAAGAACAAATTGCATTGCTAAAATCCTGAAAGCGAATGTGTTAAAAGTAAGCATTCTGAACCTGGTACCTATTACTGGTGTTGCCCTGTTGTTGAGATGTTGATTTCCCACATGTTCACTTGATGTGACTCTACATACCCCAATTTTCACAAGCTAATACCTACATACATACATGCTCAGTGGAGGAGGTACCTCTGTCCCGGTATCTATGCCCCTCCTTTGTTTTCCAATGACAAATGGTGCATGGGAAAGTCAGCTTTTGTGTGCCACTTACGTTTGCTTAGGACAGGCATACCAGGTATTTTAGGTTTTACAGATTTTTCTCTTTTTAATTTTTCTGTATGCATCCTCTGAATAACACCAAGGAGCTTACAATGTTATGTGGTGTATCATTTATATATGCCATAATCAGTTGCAGGACTGGGATATAATCTGAGTTATGTACTAGTTTTTCACCTGACGTTTTTGTCCCTTTAAGGATTATATGTGGTAGGAACTTCTGAATCCTGTCACAGCTCTGATATTTCATAAGCAACAGTGTGAAACTGTAACGAATCTCTTCCAGGAGCTAAGGAAAACATGAGTTACACTGTTGTCCTCTGCCCTATGGATTGTGTGGTCTGACAGAGCAAGCTGAGTTCACAAGATAACTGCTTGTGGAATCTGTGCACAAAGCTGTTTCTTCTGTTATCCCTGCAAGTCATTTTACTGTGTTTTGTTTGATTTTCATTGACCTTTCACATGTGATACTGACTCCTTCAGATATGCCTGATTTTCGTACAGGGTCCCGTGTGATGGGCAATAAGTTAGTACATAGTCTTAGTACATTGTCATTACGTAATGTAACTTTTCCTGCCCTGCTATTGATTCTACATAATTCCTGAAGTAATTCAAAGAATTGACATTTACTCAGTATTTTAAATTATGTTAATCAGAATTCTTGCTTTACATTTCATCAAACACTATATCTACATCTCTTCTGCACATTAGAGTGGACAGTTCTTTAGCACACAGTGTCTGAACAGTGAGCAGTGCCGACTCCGTGCGTTCAGTGTATGTAGTGTAACATGTTCATTGAAGTGTCACTTCACAGCAATCAGCGACTGGACAGTACATGAGTGTCTTTCATTTAAACCTGTACTTTGAAAAATGCCCTAAATACATTTTTAGGACATTATCTGGCTTTAACTCTGATTGTGTAGTCCATTAATTTTTTGCAGTCTTATTTATAAACAACAAAAAATACATAGTGTACTCAGCTAAGTCAGGATGATTGGGACCTGAGAAGTTTGCACATGACTAAATGTGCCAACACAGTTCTCACAACTCCTGGAAATTTAGTTGAGACTTTTCAAATGCTTCCCAAGAGCCCATAATAGCACTGATTCTGAATAAACATTAAAACCTCTAGAGATGCAAAGGCTGGAATAGTATTGAGGTACGCTGTTGCAGCTGTGATCACATTTATAATTTTTCATCTATTCATACCATTCTCACCTTGTTAAAAATGCAATTACAGATAATTTTATGTTTTTAAGAGGCATCTTATGACAACCTATTTAATATTGTAATTACAATTTGTTAATACAGAATTCTTTTACAAATTTGACAGCTCTGATACAAATATGTAATCTGTTTTCGTGTGATTACTATATTAATTTTCCTTTAAGTTTCTTATGTAGTATTGTCAATGATTTAACGTCAGCTATAATATGAAATTAGTTTTGCGTTTTATATTAATGTTAAGATATTTGACAAATATAAAATTTACTTTGGATAAACAATAAACTGCCCCACACATTTGTATTTTTATCAATCTTATTAGTTTGAGTGGTTATGATTGATTAAAAAGTGAGGCATAATCCTCACTTTCCTAACCAGAGGTGTCAATTGTCTACTGAGAATTAGGCATTAGTGCCAAAATTGTCTAATGACAAACTACACCTTCAAAAAATGGGACTGTCAGGTTATTTATTACACATTCTGATTGAGTGGTGTATTATAAGCTTTCTAAGGCAGTTACATTTTCCACTAAGTGTTGGCCCAAATGGGGGTTTGGAGGGATTCATAGAAATCATGCACCCCCCCCCCCCCCCCCCCCCGAACATTTCACTAAAGGCTTTTATATTTTGACGTGTATCAATTTCTAGATACCTTGACTAACTTTCAGAGAATATAGTAGTGAGAAAAGCCTCAAAAATGGCAAATATTCTATAGATTGCTAGCTAAGTTCACGCGTGACACTTCCCAGCTGCTTGCCTGTGGGCTGGCAGGTGGAGGCACTACTCACAGGGTGACAGCACCTGCTGACAGTAACAAACCTGACAAGGTTGCTGAGCCTACAGTCGGCACTGGTAGACCACAGCAAGCTGAGTCTGGCAAGACAGCAATGGAAAGACCCTTCCACTAAGGAAAAAAATGTCAAACACTGACTCGAAATGCAGGCAAAAACACGAGAGTGCAGATCTCGCTTTGGTAACATTTTATTTGATGTTCTCAGACATCCAGCCACATGAAAAGGTTAATATTCCTTGCCAAAGTATTCATCGGCCACTATTGAGCAGCACTACTGCTGTGTGTAGGCACATGTTGACTCGACATTCAGTGTGTGTGCTTCAACCTAGAGATCACTACATCCCATGCTACACTCAGCTATAGGTTGCAGTCTCTGTTTAGGACCTTGGCAGTGATTTTTATGTTGCTGGTTTCTTTAATTACACCCTTTCTAAAGTTGTTAGTGCAAACCATGACAGAGATTTTGTCAAATTTGAGCTGATGGCCATTTCCCAGGACATGCTCAATTAAAGCGAATTCGTTGCAGTAGCGCAGTCAATAGAAACTTTCATTGTTGCACTGTATGCATTGTTTGTCCAACATGAGATTTTCCCAGGTCGCAACATTTTTTAGACCCCAGGTATTCTGATATCTTACAAATTTGCTGGTTTTTGGCTTAGATCTGAAGGTAATTTGATTTTATGTCTCTTCAGCAGGGGGCTTTGTCCTTCCTTCTCCTCCTCCTCATCATCATCACCAATCATCATCATCATCATCATCATCAATGCTCTTGTGATTTTTACTTCAAATAACTTTGTTTCTCTGATTGCTGTAGCTGTTGTTCCTGAACTCTCATAAATAGCTTCGTTCATGCATTGATATGGCTGTGGTTTTGTAACAAATGTCATCACAGAGACTCAGAAAGAGAAGTTTGGCTGGCTTTAGCAGCAGCAATGGCACAACTTCCCATCTTTGCCTTGGGGCTTCCCTTTTTGTGAAGTAATTAGTGACATTGGAAAAACAGTCCACAAATGACCCAGTGTTATGGTGGATGAAATAGATTGTGCAAAAACCTGTATATTCACAAAGCCACCAGCACAAAGTGTGGCCAGAGCTAAGCACAATGGCATCTGCACACTAAACTATGAGTGCATTTTCATTTTTGCTGCTGACAGACCACTGCGGAGGATATTACAGAATGTGCGACTACAATACAGAGGTATGGACAGTGCTGGACCAAGTTATTTACTGGAAGCTCCTATATGACTCAGTGTCAAGAATTGTAAAGACGACAGCTTCTTAAGTACTTATTGCTGGAAGAAACTATGGTCTAGAATCTTCTCCCTGAGGTTCAAGATGACCTCATGTTTGTGCTGTGCCAAGATCCACAAGGATGGGACACTCTTATTCCTCAACATATCTATGATTTGTTTGTTGACATAAACATCCCTAAAACGTTTGCCTGGAGTCGCGAACAGAAACTAAGCAAAATTTAGTTAAAAGATTAATTGAAACAGGGACAGGAAATGTTGAGCTGAAGAAATTTCTCATGCTGAGGCACCATCTTTTGTATCTCCATGTCAAAACAGTTTGCCACAAGGGATTGGACCCACTGTGACAACCACCTCTGCCTCTGTCAGTCTTAAAATGCTGACTCTGACCAGACAGGAATATCTTGAGGCTCCAAAACAGGTGGAAATCACTGGGAGTGAGTTGTAGGCTGTAGAACTGTGATCGAACATATGCCATCTAGATGTCGGCAGGAACTCTGTTCTTTGGCCTGTGTGGGTGAGTGTGATGCCAATGCATTGACTGCTGGTTTCTGGGGTATTCTATGCAACTCACATTTAATTGCCTGAGATGATGCAGTCTAGAAAGATCCAGTCCAGAAACTACTCACCATCATGGTTTAGATGTGTAAGTCAAAGTTGCCTGTACATGTTTTGGTTTATGTTCTAGAGCCTGCACCCATGTGGTGCACAACACCTGGAATAACAGATACTTCGTGGCAATTTCGTGCAACAAGGAACAGCACATTTATGTAAACTGACTGCTGAGTTCTGTGATGGTGAAGGAATGATTCTCCATAATCTCTTTCCATATAATCTACACTAGATTGCTGCACCCTACACCATGAGTATTTTGGCAATTTATTGAAAAGTATCTGCTCGATGATGAACAATCTGCTTGCTTATGAAATTAGGCCCATCAGCCAGGCACATCTGATGAGGAGTTTGTTAGTGCTATGTTCTATGCATTCAAAAACTTCATTGTGAATCACAATAAACAAGTTGTGGGAGAAAGAATGCAAGCCTCCATTTTCAACTGCTGCTCCGAAGCTGCTGCAAGGCTTTGGAAAGTTGCGTTAGTGCGAGCACCATGCCACACCATTATTCTGTCACACAAACACAGTCATTTTATGCAACAGAAGGGTATGGATTACTGTGGGGCATTACATGAAGGGTGGGCTTCATACATAGCATCTCCTTGCTCCACATGTGGGGCCACTGTGCACATCATATTAGGAACCGAGCCAATTTTTTCAGTGGAATTAATCATCATCAGGTTAGTAAGGGTTACATAATAGTCAATAGAGATGTTGGGGTGCTGTTAAAGTGCCTATGAAAGACGCCTTGGTCCTAGTAAACCTGTGATTTGAAACTATCTATATATTTAGCCACACTCTTAAGATGTCTTATTTTCTGTACAACAGCCAATATTACTATCAGATGGATGATGATATGGTAAGTCCAGCTGTTGCAAACCTGCTGTATGACAATACTGTCCCAATAAAGCCCAGTAGTTTTAGACACTGTGACATGTTTGTCATTTCACCCCATGGATATGAAAAACTGTATTCTTGCAACATCTCAACAGCATTGTCAGTAACATAAAGTTCACTGCGGAAGTAGCAGGGTTGCCAAAAGTTCTGGAAAAAAATCTCGTTTCGATCTCAGTAGATGAAATGGTTTGTTTACTGATATGTCGTGCATCATCGCTGGCTGGGTGCACCTCAGTATATGTGCTGCTTCCCTACTCCCTCATTTTTACTGCTCCTTCCCTTTCTACCACTCCCCTCAGCATGCAGTCAGTGCTGTCACCACTTCAGGCCACTAGCCTAGTAGCTGCTGACTACAGGCAGGGAGGCATGATGAGTGCTTTGTTTGGATGTGATTCTCAGAGACTGTTGACACAGTGGCTGGAGACATGTGCACGAGTCGATTTGAGTGATTGTGCGAAAGTGTGTCTGCACTCTGGTTTTCTGACAAAGGCTAAATTTGTGGCTAAAAATTTAGTTGCGAGTGTGTGATTGTCTTCCCTATGTGACTGTCTGTGGCTCATCGATCATCTTTACGGTGAGTTGCTACTTATCCTCATTAGTATTGATTCTCAGAGTATTCGTGCAAGTTATCTGTTGCATGGATTGGTCACTGCGGTATTGTTTGCACAACATGGTGTCTCTTGACACTTGAATACTTGGCCACGAGTGGACTTCCTTGATGGGCCAAAACTGCAGGTCATTTCTGTAGGCATCTCAAATGGGTTGGGTCTGCCGATCTGAAGCACATTGTTTCCCACTAATGTGCAGCCCCTGTCCATCTAATTTAGTCTCACCAGTCTGCCTGCAGGTCCGGCCTGTTTGTGTGTGGTGTAATGCGGCAGATTTTTGTGATTTATCCATCGACTAGGACTGCGGTGCACCTCCGCAGGCCAGAGGGCTGTGGACGACAGACTTAGGAATTGCGACTCTCTCACTGCAAGTACATTGTGTGTGCAATGTTTGATAGAAATTTCATTTATTCTAGTATATTTTGTCACTTCCAATGTGGTTTAGATATTAGAAAGTATGGGTGATCAGAAGAAGAAAATTGTGGCAGTTTCTACACTATGTGCTCATGTATTTCTTGAAAGAAAAGAAAATCACACAGTACCTATAAAACTATAGCAAACATTGTAGAACCATCATTTCGTTGGTGGTCACCTGTAGTGTTGGTTTACACAACTCTTCCCTACCAGTTAATACATAAATTTCTCGACTGAAGAGGACTGAAACTGCCCCCAACTCATACATGGAATGGGAAGCATAAGCAGTAGGGCATCTCCCTCCATTTTGCTTCTGCTGCTACCCCAGAGTTGAAAGCATCAGTTTGTACAATAAATTGGAGGTTAAAATTTGACAGCCAGCACTGGGTTTCCATCCACTTCAGTTCCACACCCTTCTGACGTAAGGCACTTAATGGAGCTGCTAGCTGGATATACTTCCAAATAAAATTTTATCATACCAGCAAACCAGGCTATCCCTGCTTGGTTTTTGGAGGTTGGAACCTATGTATTGCCGAGTTCATGAGTGGTCCACATGGACTGCACCAGTAGGAACTAGGTGCCCCAAGAAAGAAAATTCGGGACACACAAGGTTGACCTTCGAGGGCTTTGCCATTAAACCCGCTTCACCCACTACCTGATGGAGGTGCTCCAAATGCTCGGAAAAGGTTTTACTGTATACCACAACATCATTGAAATAACTGTAGACGAACTGGAATTTAAGGTTACCCACAACAGAATCTAGCAACATAGTTAGCATGGCTGCTCTGGTAGGGACCAAAAGGTCTCAAGTTAAATTCGTACAAGTTCCACTCTGTAGTGAACACAGTTGCTGCTTTGGATTCCTCTGCCAGTGGTATCTGGTAATATTCTTCATATAGATCAAGTACTGCATGCCAGTGAACCATGTGAAGCAGTGGTGGTCAGGAAGGTCAGGTTCAAGAACTATCTTAAGATGCAATGCACAATAATCCACCGCCAGACAGAACCCCCCACCATATTTGCCTTTTTGACTAAGTATAGGGCGAAGTCAAAGGATAAATCACTCTGTCTGTTAACATTTTATCAACTTCTGTCTTATGCTCTCATCTGTTGGTTAATGCTCGAGGGAAATCACTAGGTAGTTGTAACACCTGTTGTGCCTCTTCATAAATGACTCAGACTGACTATATTCTGAAAACAGAATAAGCACCTAGATTATGAGTATGATTGCAGAACAAAATCTTTAAAGAGGTGTGAAACTCCCTGTATGTAGTCTAAACACTAACCGAATTTTTCCTATAAAATTGCATCCTGATGAGGCTGGTACACAACCCCTTCACCACAGTGGGGGTTGGGGGAGGGGAGAATTCAGCATTTTTGTTTAAAACCTTTTTAAATTTTAAAATTATTAATACAAATGCAAATTGATAGTATAATTTATAATGATAATGAATTAAAATGATTTTAACACGGGAATCGTTATTTCCTTTGAAAGACTGGTAAACAGAACCATTAAAACTTACAAGGTAGCTAACAGAATTTGGGTGCTGTTCCATGACTTAAGTTTTCTCAAATTTGCCTAATAAGCAGGTTTAGAATTTTGTTGAGGAAAAAAAAAAGAAACGAACAGCAGGAAACTTTATAAACAGCAAAAGATAAAATTACCAAATACGACAGGCAGAAAAAACAAGAAGTGGTGCCTGTGATGTGTGATCATCAACACCATGTCCTAAGACCTGTCGAGTCTCCCAACTGGCCGATCAACCAAAAAAACATTCACAAGAAATACGCAGACATGAGCCAAGGCTGTCACGAGGGACCAGTTTATAACTGATTTCTATAACATGCACCAAAGCTCTTGAAGACAAGCTTGAAAATACATATTACAATACCCCCCTTTTTAATGTAATTAAAAAAGAGGGTGCTTTGAGAGATGTGCTACTTTTAACAAGTTCAAAAATGAAACATCAATATGTGGAGCAAATAGCCAAACATGCTTAAAAAAGCTCACAGAATGTAAACTAGTTGTGAGCATAACATATAAAACCCAATCAACTGCTGAACAACATAAAACAAACGTGTGGCAATAGAAGCAGAAAGCAAAAACAAATTACATTTGAGAGGGAGGCTGAGCATAGCAAGTCTAAACAGGCATATACCCATGAAAGGTGCACTAGATAAGTAATGTGATTACATGTCAAAACAAAGAAGTGATGCACCACAACAGGGTAAACAGAAGACTTCATTTTCCAAATAAACAAGCACCAACAGTGATATCTGGAAAATAGAAGTTGCCACAGGCCACACATCTTCTGGTCGTGGCACATCCCCGATGCAGGAAAGTCCTTTGTATGTTTATGCTGTTTCTCCTTACTTGCCCAGCAAGCTCCAAACAGTGCCCAGTGCCTCGTAGCCACAAAAGACCAGCAACGGCCTCTTTCAACACCGACCACCAGAAATCTCTCTCTGTACTCTCCATGGAAACCAGGGAGACCCTCACATCTCAACACCACAGGTATACTCGCAAGTTGGGCACGAGGTACCGACCTTGCAACACAATTCAGAAGAATCTTAAAATCTACTCGTAGTGTAGTTCTCCTGGAAAACCTGTAGCTATTCTTCTTGCTGCATTGCTGTCGCGAAGACATCTTTGCAGCTTGTTCTGCAGTCAACGGCCAATGCCTGGTGAGACAGGGCAAATGATTGGTTGGATGGACAAGGGTACACAGTACCATATCACAAAATCTACACATGCAAATCCTTTGGCTGGAGAAAGACTGCCCTGGTATATGAGTGATAAAAACATTGTCAAGTGTCTTTGACTGATGCCGAAGTTGATGTCTTGAGAGTGTGGACAACACTGATCTGGGCTGCATCAACAGGTGGTGCACAGCATATTACTAATGCTGTTGATGGCATAATTATGTGTAGATGCAAAAGATATTGGGTGGGGGAGTCACCACTCCATCTGGCTGCAAGACAGGAACGTGTATATGCAGCAGAGGCACTGCTGTGATGACACAGGGAAGACACCTGAAGATGCAGCAAGCAGATGCAAGACCACTATTGAGCACTAATAAATATGATCGATATCTTTTTTTTTTTTCCTTGATTCCACGAAAAACCGCTCATAAATTTTTATACCTTCCTGCTTCAGTTACTGCTTTCAAGCAGGTGTTACTTAAATTGTCATAAATACTTACATGTCGATATGTTGCATATAGTTAAAAGCATGATAAATTCATGTCACCTTTTTTCCAAATCAACGAACATCAGTTATTTTGTAGTACCATGTGAATTCAATGTGGTACATCTTTAGGAGCCTATGTTAAAGTAATTGGAAGTCCAGTTGGTGCAAATGTGAATCATTAAGCAAAATTTACTGCACTATCCTGATATACATTTACTGTGAACTCATTCGCCAATAAACATGCTGCCTCCAAATGCGTAATCCACAGTGTAATTTAATTTGATGAATAAAAGCTTTAGTTACTTAAAAGTACTTTTACACCAAAAACTGCTGCACCTTTTATATCAAAGCCATTTCTTAGTGAAACATGAAAACTAGCTAAAACTTGGCCTCATCATAGGGTAATTTTCAGATTCCACTATCAAATGGCTTCAGTACAAAAGGAGGAACAGGTCGTTGAATATATCTGTCAGTTCAGTACACAGCTGGAGAGGAGCAGCACTCTCCATATGTGGAGCAGTGATGGGATGGCGAGGCGCGGCAACTCGAGCACACCGAGAATTTCTCGAGCCTCTAGTTCTCAAGCAATTCTCGAGAAGCTCACGAGAAATGGCTTGGCGGCATGTGCCGCTGCGCGCCAGTTGGCTGCGACAACACACGCCGAGCCGCTGTTGTTTTATGAATTGAATGCTGCCGCTAGACAAACACGCTCGCTGTGCTCGTAACTAGTATGTCTCAGGTTTCATTCGAGTAAAGTTGTTATTCAAATCAATATGGGCACTCGAAAATGAACGTCATGGTGATGGTAATACTTTACGGAGGATGGAGACAATGTTACTTGCAACATTTGTCGAAAAAATCTCCGTAATGTATCAAAAAATACAACAGGCATGATTAGCCATCTTAAACTGCACAATTTATCGAGCAATAAAACAGCGCCATCATGGATACAGAGGCTTTTTCTTCCAATAGTGCGACGCAGACAAAATATTCAGGTATGTATGTTAGAAAAGCAGGATTCCGTGCAAAAGTTCATATAGTATCCGAAGCGGTTCGCCACGCTTAAAAAACATTGATTTTTTAATCATAGTCCGATAACATACAACATACCCCAAAATGAAGCCTATACTATCCTAGCTTTTGCACAATAGAATATGTAATTTTATTGCACTAGTTGTCGAGCATAATGTATCCCCTCGCAGGAGCACTGATCTAAATCTTACGTTTCTCTTCATAGAGGGAAGTAAACGGCAACAACAGCTAGATGAAGCACTAGTGGCCATGATAACAGACGATTTTCAACCGCTTTCACTCGTCGAGAACACTGGCTTTCGACGTTTTGTTTCACTGTTGGACCCACAATACTCGATAACAAATCGAAAAAAGTTGCGCCTCATGATTGAGGACGATTACCATTAACAGAAAGAGGCTGTAAACTTGGCCGTGGAGGACTCTTCTTGTGTTTCTTTAACGACCGATATTTGAACCTCACCCAATAGTGAGGCATATATTGCTGTAACTGGTCATTTCATAAACATTAATTGGTGCTTGAAAGCTTTAGCTCTCGAGATATTCTGTTTCCCGGAAAAGCATACAGCGCTAAATATTAGTGAGGCTTTAGATAACGTGATTTCAAAATGGGACATTGAAAAGAAAGTAGTAAGCATCACAACTGACAACGCCAGTAACATGACGGCAGTCGTACAACTTATTCACAGTGGCAACATAGATATGCAACATGTGCCTTGTTTAGCACACACCAACAGTTTAGTTGTGAAAAGTTCTTTGAGCAGCAACAGTGAACCCTACATAATGCGGGAAGGCCAGAAAAATTGTTAGCTATTTTAAAACAAGTTGCAATGCTAATGAAAAACTCCATGAGATCCAGGATCTAATGAAAAAACCTGTTCATAAATTGATTCAGGAAACTGAAACCCGCTGGAACAGTATGTTTTATATGCTACAGCGTCTAATGGAGGAAAAGAAATGCATTGCAGCCTGTTTATCAGCTTTGTGGTGAATTTTGAGCGACTGTTTGTGTTCTAGAGCCATTTGAAGTGGTAACAAGTGAAATCTCAACTTAAAACTATACTTCTCTTTCAAAAGCTACTCCAAAAATCAGGCAGCTAATCATAACTGTATGCAATGGGAAGTGGGCTACCACGACAGCGCAAGAGCTACAGCAACATCTGCACAACTCACTTACGGCCCAGCTAGGATGAATAGAAACAAACAAAGTACATGCCGTTGCCACAGTTCTCGACCCAAGATTCAAAACGTTACCATTTACGAATCCCATTCATTCAAAACATGCCGTTGCAAGCCTAATTGCTGAGTGCATAAACGTGGTAGAGACCGTACTCATTCGGCTGCTAACGACTCTAGCCACGAGTACCATTTCGTACAAAACGCCAGTAGTTCACTATGGGCTTCTTTCGATGAAGAGGTTTCCAATAAAAATCTAATGAAAAGCGGTTGTGATAGCATAGACCTGGAGGTACAACGATATTTGGAAGAACCGTATCTACAACGCACGGATAATCCTTTACACTAGAATGAGATTTTCACTCTGCAGCGGAGTGTGCGCTGATATGAAACTTCCTGGCAGATTAAAACTGTGTGCCCGACCGAGACTCGAACTCGGGACCTTTGCCTTTCGCGGGCACACAGTTTTAATCTGCCAGAAGTTTCATATCAGCGCACACTCCGCTGCAGAGTGAAAATCTCATTCTGGACACATCCCCCAGGCTGTGGCTAAGCCATGTCTCCGCAGTATCCTTTCTTTCAGGAGTGCTAGTTCTGCAGGTTCGCAGAAGAGCTTCTGTAAAGTTTGGAAGGTAGGAGACGGATACTGGCAGAAGTAAAGCTGTGAGTACCGGACGTAAGTCGCGCTTCGGTAACTCAGTTGGTAGAGCACTTGCCCGCGAAAGGCAAAGGTCCTGAGTTCGAGTCTCGGTCGGGCACACAGTTTTAATCAGCCAGGTAGTTTCATATCAGCACACACTCTGCTGCAGAGTGAAAATCTCATTCTGGAAACATCCCCCAGGCTGTGGCTAAGCCATGTCTCTGCAGTATCCTTTCTTCAGGAGTGCTAGTTCTGCAGGTTTGCAGAAGAGCTTCTGTAAAGTTTGGAAGGTAGGAGACGGATACTGGCAGAAGTAAAGCTGTGAGTACCGGACGTGAGTCGTGCTTCGGTAGCTCAGTTGGTAGAGCACTTGCCCGCGAAAGGCAAAGGTCCTGAGTTCGAGTCTCGGTCGGGCACACAGTTTTAATCTGCCAGGAAGTTTCAATCCTTTACACTACTGGAAAAAAAAATGAAAACAGTTACCCAGTTGTAGCTGTCGTGGCAAAAAAATATATTGCAATATGTGCAACTTCTGTTCCCAGTGAAAGAATATTTTCGAAAACAGGACTACTTATAAACAAACAAAGAAGCAGACTAAAAGGCCAGTTGGTTAATAAAATCATATCTCTAAACAAAAATCGACGGCAGTGTAGCAATGGGATGTAAAAATGCCTTCTGCTGAACAACTTTTGTTTCCTTTCTTTCTTCAGTAAGTAAACGCATGTACGCAGTCTCTGTATATAAAATGCTATAGCACTTCTCTTTTACGTTTAAGCATGCATGCATACATGTAGAATGTGCAAGGTAATTTCTTTTGTAAGAATAAAGCTTTTTTTTTATGCGAAGTCTGTAATTTATTTTGTATGAATAAAGCTTCTGTTTTATGCGAATTCTGTGCTTTCTTTTAAACAACAATTCTATGATTTTTGTCTTATGAGACATATACTAATACTTCAGTACACATTAATAACGCTAGTACAGTGATATCAATCAAAGAATTTCAAAGTTTTCCGAGCACGTACGTATGACGAGTACGACCGCTGCGGCTCAGTGCTTCGTGTACTGAAGGTTTGTGCAATTTCTCAGAGAGTGTAGCATTGTCAACTTCTCGAGCGTACTCGAGAAATTCTCGAGAAATTGCCTTTGCGTCGCGCGTTTCTCGAGCGCGATCATAGCCCATCCCTAATGTGGAGGAAGTAGTAACTAATTTTGTTGAAAACATTTACTATGCACATTTGGCCAGTTTGTCTGTTGGCGTTGGTCCTGCAATTTGGCTCTGTTGCATTCTGTCACACTGATGTATTTGAGCAGTTGGTAGTAGGAAATTTTGCTGTGCCGTCTTTTAGACAGCCTTTTTATGTGTACACTCCTGAGTTGGAATTTTGCATTTGCAATTGGGAGGTGGTGTGTGGAATGGCATATTAGTGAATTTATATTCTTGGTTGCTCTGTGTTAGTGACTGTGTCACGCTGCTGCTATTGTTCCGTGTTTTTCTGCAACATATGGGTAATGAATAAGAGTGGTAATAAATCATGTTTTGTGAGGTGGGTTAAGACAGCACAGGGGGTGTGCATTGAGCACTGGAGGGAGGGAGGCTACTGTGTACAGATATAGTCATAGGGTGGGAATGTCTATGGAATGAGCATTCAGATGCAGATGCTCACCTAAAAGTTTTATTGCTGATTTACGTACATAGGACTCCAAACATCAGTTGACTCGGTATGGTGTAAGGCTTTTCTGCAAGAGTGCTGCAAGTTTTGAATGTCATCATATCATTAGCACAGACAGGTCCCTCTCCAAAGCACACACATTTCATTTGAATTTTAACAAACTGATATTGATATCTGGTATAAACTTGGATTAATGCTTTGAAGAGGAAAATGCAAGGGTGTTTCAGTTTTGTTTGGCAAGTACCACAGTTTAGAATGTCTCTACTTTTTGTGCTGTAGGGAAAGAAGGGACTACCACCTCTGTCAGTGATGACTGTGCAAAGATTTATGTAGATTCAGTGGATGGACTGACAGCACACTCCAACACTACAAAATGTATCCGGCACTTGTCTCAACATGTGACCATATGTTCACATAAATTGAGCCTGTGACATGAACTCTTTGTAACATTGAATCTGTATTTTTCAGCATACAAAGTGCCACTTCTTAGCATGGTAACCATAACTAGACATTTGGAGTACTACTTATCAAAAGTAAAATTTGCACCTGTAAGAACAACAATTGCTGACCACTTGAAATTCCCTGTCTTGTTAGAGAAAATTACATTAAAAATCTTCCAGTTAAGTGACATTGGAAGATATAAATAACTGAAAAGATTTGTGTATTTAGTAATGTCAAGAAAGCACAATCCAACAGTGATGTATTTGCCATTTTTAGATCTTTTCTGAATATCTCCTGTAAGAAATTTTCATCATATCATATTTTTTTTTATAGATTACTGTTTCTATTCCCCATCACTTTATATATAATCTCGATAATGATTAACAAAAGACCAACATAGAGGTCAAATTATTTTGTCATTGAACAATGCGGTTGCTCTCCTACTGAAGATGGCACACTTCTGTTTCAGTAGAGACATGAAAATAATACATTTCAAATGTTTCTACTGAATAAAATACAGTTACTGAAATTAAATTGGTAATTATTCAGTAAGTAGGCTATATCTCAAACTTAAATTATGCTTCCACACAACGAAATGATGGAGGAGAGTAAATCCCCACAAGACAAGTGAAGAATTATAGCATTTTCTTGTTAAAAATCAAGAATCGTGTTAACAGTGTCGGGAAATCTCTGGTCAGTGAACATTTATAAGTATTTCATGTGTGAGAAGTGTAAATCTTATTCATTTCATGAATTAAAAAGTAATATCATAGTGCTGATAGTAATGAATAATTGTGTAAAAACAGGATAAGTGCATTATTTAAATTTGCTGGCATCTAGCTGAGCACGCTATGCCTATTCCCCAGATAGTTCCACACTATGGCCCATTGCATATGCTCAAGAACAGTGAAAATTGTGTTTTCAGGCAAATATGGCAGCTTTAATTACAACTTTTTCAGACCGGTGAAAATTGTCATAATAGCAGAATTTTTCCTTTTTGAAATAAAAAAAAATCTTGAGATACCACTCCCAAACTTCTGTCACAATCAATCTCATAACTTGAGTTTATGCCCTGTAGAGTCTACATATCTTAAACACTACTGATTAACACCTATTGAAAAATCTCTTTTGATGTGGAGGTCATCCTGAGTAAGTGGGTGCAGCCTCTCAGCTTCATCAAAATGAATTCACACACCATCCAAAATCAACTGGATGTTTGTGGTATCTATTTTACCTGTAACATTCCTGCTGTTAACCGAATTCAGACATATAAACAAATGCCACCACCTGTACATAATGTTTCACTGTTAATGAAATTCGATGGGGACAAATTGTGTGTGACAGCAAATGGCCTGAACGACTAACACAATGAATTGTTGCTGGAATTTATAAAGCTTACTATAGTTGATCCACTGTCACAGAAAGTACTATTTAAGTATACAAAAATCGTGACTTTTGTGGAACTAAACTGTATTTGTATTTTTTGCTTTAAGACTGTCAGAGGTCCAGACAAAACTAGTATTTTTTGGGTGTGTATAATGTGAGAGATGATTTCTGAGGATGAACACTGGTAAAACAGCATGTGGTGAGGCACTCATACTATGAACATATAAGACTATGATAATATATTCACTTTACTATAGTAGAACACTCTGGAAGCGAAGTAAAACAGGTGGGGCAAGACTAAGGATTGCCAAAATAAAAATTTCCTGAGGTAGGTATTTGTTGAGAAGTTGAATTAAATTTGCATTACACAAATTAAATTTGCAGTATATTCTCTGATGTGTAGTACCAATTATTAACAAGGGCTAAGTATTTAGATTTAGCCTCAAAACATTTTGTGGTCTAGTTTTATTTTGGCCACCATATGTCTTCTGAAATTTTAAGCCATAGTACTTTACCAACATTTTACTATTCACTTGTCATGGTCAGACAGTTTGGATGGTCGTTCCTCCTCCCTCCCTCCCTCTCCACATCCCTCTCTTTCTCCCACCATCTCTCCCCCCTCTCTCTCCTCCCCCTCCCTCCCCTCCCCCTCCCTTCTCCCCCCTCCATCTCCCTCGCCCCCTCCCTTCTCTCTCTCTCTCTCTCTCTCTCTTTTTCTCCCCCCTCCATCTCCCTCTCCCCCTCCCCTTTCCCTCTCCTCCTATCCCCTCTCCCCTCCCCTCTCCCCCTCTCCCGCTCTCTGCCCTCTCCCCCCTCTCCCCTCCCCCTCCCCCCTCCCCTCTCTGTCATTGTATTTCAATAACACAGTACTTTCGTTCAATATGAGGAGGTGTCATATCACTCTATAATGTGCAGTTGCCAAATCATAAAAAAACACGACATTCATTTCTTATGTTTTGATGCATCTAGGAAAATGTTTCACACAGAATCCTGTGACCTGCATTGGACAGCAGAAACTATGAACATGTTCCACAGCACTGTGCAATAAGGAAAACGTTGCTTAAAGTCGAACTCCGCCGCAACCTACAATACCCAACATCTGACCTTTCTGTCTTCACTTGAGAGAGTCGCGGAAGGTGATAGGTTCATGTATATCTGGGTGGGGGAGACACTTCCCGTTGAGCCAGCCAATTTTCCTACCCAGTCTACACAAGTGAAGAGGGCAAGTATGCTCATCATTAGGGGCTCCAACATTAGGTTGGTAATGGAGTCCATCAGGAAAATAGCAGGCAAGTTGGGAAAGAAAGTCTGAATGTACTCGGTATGTTTGTCAGGGAGGGGTCTCATTAGAGATGTGGAGGAGACCCTGCTGGCAGCTGTTGAGTGCACTGGATGCAACCTGCTGCAAAAAGTGCCACATGGGGATGAATGACACTTGTTGCTTGTGTTCTGAGGCCATTCTCAGTTGGATGGATGATAGAGTGAAGACAGCTAGCATCACACGTGTGATGCAGGCTAAGTTGACTGTTTGTAGCATCATACCGAGAGTTGATTGCAGTCCTCTGGTTTGCAGCAGAGTGGAAGGTCTAAACCAAATGCTCAGATGATTCTGTAATGGTTTCAGATGCAAATTTCTTAGCCCCCTCTTGCATTACACACAGGAAGTGGCTATTTGGGTAATAAAGTTCACGTGTCTTGCACATGTTTTTTTTTTTTTTTTTTTTTTTTTTTTTTTTTTTTTTTTTTTAAAGTTAAAGGACCCCACCCCACTGGAATCTGAGTTGAACTGACTGCCGAAATAGAAGATATGAGTACATTAGCCACACTATTCTCAAAGAATACTCATCCCCACAGATCTGAAATAGAAAAGATTAATATAAGTAAACCACAGGGTCATCCATGGTGACATCCCAGAATTAGTATCGCTTTTTGAAGGTTATAATGCCTGGATAGTATTACAAACAGAAAGCTGGTTGAAACTGTAAGTGAATAGCAACGAAATCTTAGTCAGACTGGAGTATTTATCACAAGGGAAGGTTAGTCAACAATGGTAAACAAAAAAAACTGTACATGCAAATACAAATTTCAACAAAAAAACTGCATCGCATTATGTTCTGTAGCCAATGTAGTGGAGGTGGAAAGTAATGACCATGTTAATTCAGCAGGCTGGAAAGATACATATAAACAATTCAGATGACTAATATCTGGCTGGAACAAGAGTTCCTGAATTGTGAATTGCTTAATATAGTGAAAATACTTTTACACATTTTTATATTTGATACCACATAGATGCCAAAGAAATCACACCCTTTCTGGGTCCACACTGCACTTTTACATGTTTAGAGCATCCAAAAATTCATTATCTGCTATTTTAACACTTCTTCTTCTTCTTTCTCATTCAAAAGGTAAACTAAATGTCTTTCATGAGAAAATTTTTATTCTGGACATGAAAGAGATACACAAAGTTGCTAATGCACTGGTACACTTAACTTATCCACAGTTATCTAAGTGTCTGTTCCACTGGTAAGCCAACTGGTACAAAAGAAATTGGGAGCCCAAGTGCAGGAACCACTTCATTTCAGCCGCCAGAATGCCACCACCGGTCGTGAAGTGGTGACTGACCTCGGGCTTCTTAAATAATCTGAAAAGAAGAAAATACCACAATGTGAGGCCCAGACTGTGTGGAGGATGTTCCAACACAGTCCTCCAGAAATGGCAGATCAGATCACCTGTATCCGAGGCGTATGTCATTGGGTGTTGTGGAATGCCACAATACCTTTTAAAGGGAGTTTTGGCCATTTTCTCTGAACTGACTTCTGCAATCAATCCATTGTGACACAATAAGTGACAACATTCTCCTTTCCTGCTTAGCAGATGAAAGCAGCCAACAGCACATCCCGCATGTCCTATCAGACTATGGCTGTAAATTGTAACTTTGTTTGTGGATATCACATTTTGAAGTAGTTACGGCAGAGAAGGGGTAGAGGACAGGAACAGGGGAGATGACACGTATCCTTGTGACATTCTTAGGTAATAGATGTCATGTGATGCACTCTCATTTCACACTATGTGGTGATACAGAGCAGGAATGGAACATCCCCACTAGACACTGCATCAAATGCTGGAGAAATAGCCCCATTCACCTGGCTTTATTCCTGTCTGAGAGTTGCTGCAGTAACCAATTAAAACAAGACTTCTACTAGTGTATTGCGCTGTGCACAATAGACACTAGACTGCCAATGGAGAAGTTGAGTTCATGGATGATCTGCCTCACATGAATGCCAGGGTTGACTCAAATCAACCTTCAACAGGGCACACATCATCTGAGGTGGATGTGGTTGGCTGCCCTGCCCTGACCTATGCTCACTTTAGTGCCAGTAATCTTGTAATATATCTATGAACAAGGTGCTAAGCATGTTTGTGAGTAAACAACACTACTTGGGACTTGTGAGCTGATACTGCTAGACCATTTTTTATCAGCCATCTGCCAAGTACAGTATGTTTGTTTTAACGAGCCAACTAAATATCTTGAAAACAACTCCTCATTGTCTGTGCTCAACTGGCCACCTCCTAACCACCCCTCCTGCGGGGATGGGGTAGGGGTCAACTTCGTATCTTCAAATAGAAACCCGCTCACTTTTACTGTATATTCAGATTTTATGCTAAAAAATACATATGGTTTACTCAGTTATTTTTCACTTGTGGTTGATGGTGCTGTAATTGACAAACATCAAGTGTATCTGTTTTTGTAATTAAGAAATGAGACATTTGTTTCTACATTTCATTTATGAAGTAAATCTAAACCTTTGTGTTCTAATGGCTGATAGTTATGTTCGAAGCTTATTTGAGTGTTGCAAATGTGATTGTACAGTAAAACATGATTAGCCATTTCAATATCTGGCTAGAAGCTATGGTTAGCATGATCCAGGAAAAATGATGCTGATGTCATAGTTTTCTGTTCCCATCGGGATGCTCGATATTGTTGTGTCCCCTTGTATCTCACGACTGGTGTTCTCGATTTTGATGAGTCCCCTTGCCTATCACCATCGGTATGCTCGGTTTCGGTGAATATCCGTGGCACGTGCACCTGTCACTGTCACTTCATTGAGATTTTATCTTAGTGCAATGGTTGTACTTTATATTCCACCAGTAACAACATAGCAGCCAGCACAAGAGTTACAGTTGTTGGATAGAAACACACACCAAAATCAGTCACATCAATGGCAGGATTCAAGGGTGGCTACTGAAATCAGCCATTTCTGTGATTTGAGGCTTCACCACAATCAACCCCTTAGAGTACAGAAAATTGCATTACCAGACAAGTAGCTTAATTGCCAAAAATGTCAATGTCTAGCCATATTATCTGTACTGTACAATCAAATTTGCAATATTAAAATAAATTCTGGACATAAATATCAATTGGTAGAACATAAAGGTTTACATTTACATCATAAATGAAATGTAAAATCAAATGCATTGTTTCTTAATTCCACAAACAGGTACACTTGATATTTGTTGATTACAGCATCACCTAACACAAATCAGGAAGAATGGTATGAGTGAACTGCATTTATTTTTTGATGTAGAATTGAATATGCAATAAAAATGGAGGGACCTCATGTGAAGCAGTTATGATTAAGAGGTGGCCAGTTGTACCACACACATATGTCCCCCTTACTAATATTAACTTATCTCGTAGAACAGTTTTTTGATATGATGTGTCTTTTTGAGATATTTAGTTGTCTCAAGTTAAAACAAATACCCTTTATAATGATGAGACATAGTCTATGGCCACAGTCACGGAGAAGTGTAGCCATGGGAGGAATATGTATTGAAGGAATATGTATTGTTTGCTTATTGTAAAAGTTTGACTGTTGCTCTTGGAGGAGCTTTAACATCAGGAGTGCACAATATTAGGCTGAGTAGAGCTCTCAGTATGTCTGCCTATTCAGAGGGAATTCCTACTGTGGGATCTGGTCAAGCACCTTCTCCTCTCCACACTTGGTGGCCTGCAATTTAATCCTGCATACTTCTCTGAATCAAACCAATATCTCTTTATTTCTGTATGTGATTCATTTTATTATAAATTTACCACAGTGTAAATATCACTAGGAAATGCCTAATTCTGGAGAGGGCGACCAAGCTAGAGGGGAAGCAGAAATTGTATTGTGAAGTTTTTCTGAGCTGTGGTTGGAAGCAGTTGTGTTTATAAGCACTCAGACTGCTTGAAAATTTCATTCTGCTGTACAAAGGACAGCAGTTATTTTTCAGGAAAACTTTTACATGAAGGATCATTGGGACCACTGTACAGGCATCTTCCAGAAAGCCCTACAAGCCAAACAAACTTCTTACACCACACTGATGAGCTAAAACATTATGACTATCTGCTTAATAGTCTGCTGAAATGCTGTGTAGCAATGATTTTGCATGGCATATATTTGACAAGTCATTAGTGGATGCCTGGAAGTGTGTGGCACCAGAGGTCTACATACAGGTCTTGCAATTCACATGAATTATGGGCCAGTCATTTGTAGGTGTGGAGCTTGCGACTGGATGCTTTTGAGACGTGTTACATTGAGTTCAAAGGACGTCAATTTGGTCACCGCGACATCAATGTGAGTTCACTAACATGCTCCTCAAACCACATTACCATTATTATTGCCTTTTGAAATGGACAGTTATTCTGCTAGAAAACTTCATCAACACTGGGGGAGACAAATCAGGTGCAGATGGTTTGAAATAATGTTCATGTGGCCCACAGCTTTGATGGTGCCTTCAATTTCTACCACAGGCCTCATGGAAAGCCAGGTGGATTCCTTCATAATATAATACTACCCCAACAGCCTGCATCAATGGTGTGATCTATGTTTCAAGCAGCCATTTTCCTGGATGACAGTGTATCCAAAGATGAATATTGGCCTGCTGTAATAAGAAATGCAAGTCATCTGACAAGGTGACCCGTTTTCAGTTACCCATGGTCCAGTCTCAATGATCCCAAGGCCACTGTATCATAACTGACGATGTCATTGGGTCAGCATGGCAACAAGTAGGGCTGTCTGCTATGCAGCCCTGTTTTCAACAACGTGCACCTAACAGTATGCTCTGAAACATTTGTGCATGTCTTAGCAATGTACTCTGTCATCAGATCTGCCACAGATCACTGGCTGTCTGCTTTACGGAGTGAGCAAACTTCTGCTCTGTGATGAGACAAGGTGTCCAACACTTCGTCACCTACTTGTGGCTTTACTGTCCTGGACCACTTTCCAGTTTCTTGAAGATTACTTTGTTTGGGATAAACTTATGGAGAAAGAGATGAGACTGTTGATACACACCAGAATCTTCACCCACAAAACACTTGGCAAATCTGCAACTGCATTCAAAATATTCACACAAAAATGAGGTGGAATGAACCATTGAAAGCAAATATAAAGAAATACACAGAATTTCCTGAGCAAATTAAAGAAATACAAAATATGATCTTAGTCTAGACGACTCTTAAAATTTACCTTCTAAAGAAGTGCTATTGTAGAGTAATTGAATTGGTTGTTACTTATGCCAGTAATCAAGTACTTTGTGAATTTTTCATGTTTTATTATTAGTAAAAATACATTTTTTGTATTGTGGGGTCTAACATCAAGTGCCTGTTCAATTAACAACATACACCATTAGTTGGTGAATGACGCAATTGGCCACAAATACATATTAAATGATTTATTTTAGTTCCATAACTGGTTTCAGGCAACTGTGCCTATCTTCAGATGGCTGATTTTTTTCCTTATAAAGATGTTTGGCAATTGGAGTGCAATTTGAAGAAACAAAGGAAGGAACTGATGCTTCAACTTTCCAAAATATAAAATGTAGATTTCTCTTCCTCAAGCTCATTGTATAGCGTGTGATATTCCTCTTCTGTACCACATAACAACATTTCTTCAGATCCATGCACTTTTTTGTGTTGTTTTGCACTTCTGTCTCTTTCCTCTAATATATACAAGCTATTCCTGCAAGCTGCAAACCATTTCAATCCAATAAATGCCATTTTTGTACAAATGCGGACTCCTGCATTGACACATACAGGGTGTACGTAAAGTCTGGGAACACTTCAAATTATTTATCACACAAAAACTAAACATTGCACAGATATCATACATATTTGCAATTTGAAGAGAAACTTTGACATTATTTTTTTGCAAACATTCAACATGCAAACCATTAGTGACCTGGGAGACGTCAATATGGTAATCGAATTCTTGCCGTACCTGTCTCAGCATGGCATTGTCGACTGTGGCAGTCACTCCCCGTATTCTCTCCCCACAGAAAAGAGTCACACAGAGTGAGATCTGGTGATCAGGGAGGCCATTTCATGAAACAGCTCGCTCCACACCTGAACTCGCCTTGTTTGTGACTATCGGCAAACTTCCAGACTACGCTTTGGCAGTATACATGGTGGTGGTGGGAGGGGGGAAGAAAAAAAAAAAACCTTTCACGGTTTCTCTTCAAAATGACACGTGATATCTGTACAGTGTTTGGTTCTTGTGCAATAAATATTTGAAAGTTTCCCAGACTTTGTGTACACCCTGTATAAGCAACTGCATTGTGTATGAGCACTTCATGCGTAAAAACAGTTGAAAACCATCTTGTGAAGATCACAATTCCTGTGAAAAGAACAGCTGAGGATAGCAGTACAAGGTGAGATCATGTTACCTGAATTGATTTGACGTGCCATAATGTGATGGAATGCACCTTGACGGACAACTTGAATTGGCCTTCAAATGCATGCCTTCGAAATTAATAGAAAACCATACACTACAGATGTAATTATACATAATTTTTCACGCCGCCCTACACAGCACAAAATGGCTTATTTCAGAGCAATGTTAAACCATATAAATAAAATTCCCCTCAGTTCATTTGCCAAGAGAGAGATCAATATTATCAAAACTGTCTCTGAAGGACAGTAGTTCAAATATCTTTCTACACCAATAACACTGTGCAACATAACATTATACTTGGCTTCAAAACCACCAGCCTATACCTAGAAAAATTAGAAATGTACAACATTGTGTGTGACAATTATTCAAGCTTTTGTCTTGGATAAAATGGCAAAAGCTTCAGTACTTCATGAACAAATGTATGCCTTTAGGCTACAAAAACTTAGATAAATCTATAATAGCCCCTCACATGAGTCAGTATGGACACCCCATTTCTTATATTAATGACAACTCACAAATACTGCTTACCATTAACAAAGGCAAGAAAATGGACCTTTTCAAGGAACTATAAATGTATATTCACACCCTCAGCTTACCTCAATACATTCTAAATGACCAGCTGGAGCTAGCCAATAAACATGTTCTAAATAATTTCATTGGACTGTTCACTGAAACCAAACACAAACTGCATCCCTAACAGCACACCACTGCAGTTTAAGATACCAATATATAAACTATCATGATGAACAAATGTGTTGCTCTCATCCCACTCTTTACCTCTTTAACTTTGTATTTCCCGCAACTAACTTATAAACTGTAACGATAATCAAATATGTGTGTTTACATTTAATGTGTGTTCATGTATGTCTACTTTATAAAGTGCAAACAGTCAGTTTTAAAGTATTTCATCAATAACTTCCACATACAGTTTAAAAAAGCCTACTAAAACCAATTTGTCCTGTGTTTTTTAATAATGAGTTTACTCTCAGAGTTCAAACATTTTTCTGTTATTAACAAGTTACGTTTTGCACATCCCATGCATCATCTTTGTTCTGCTTACATTCTCGGTCAATATTTAATGAATGATAACTTTGTATCTTAATCTTTACACTGTAAACAATAATATCAAATGTATAGCTCATTCATTTTAAGAATACTATGAAGTGTGCCACAGTAATTTATTTACAATATGTGTGTTGTTTGGAATTTAATAACATATACATTGAGCTAGAAAACAACATGGACCACAACAAAACAAATTGCCATCTACTAGAACTTACATGTGTGAACACAACTACCTTATGAAAAGGAAAGTTGCTACACACCATATAGTGGAGACATTGAGTCGCAGATAGGCACAATAAAAAGATCGTCACAAATATAGCTTTCAGCCAGTATGGAATTCATCAAAATTAGACGACAGACCAAATACAACTCACACAAATGGAACTCACACACACATGGCTGCAGTCTCAGGCAACTGAGGCCACACTCTGTTGCCTGCTGTCTAATTCTGACAAAGGCCTTACTGACCGAAAGCTATGTTTGTGACAGTCTTTCTACTGTGCCTATCTGCGACTCAGCATCTCCGCTATATGGTGAGTAGCAACCTTCCATTTCGTAATATTGTTACATTCCATCCTGGATTTTTCATTGTTTGATAAACACAACTACTTTGCATCACATACAGAAATGCAAGCACTTTAGAGCATTTTTATTATTGAAACAGCTTATGAAGTGGTGATAAATATTCAAATATTCTTGTGCTGTGTGGGGCAGATGACACGCTGTTTGTCAAAACATCCGAAGATGGGCATGGTAGTCCAAAACCAGTTATTGCACTTAAGTAAAACATTTAAAAATATTTGTGGCTGGTTGTGTCATTCACCAACTATCATTAATGACAGCAGAGTCCACACGATCCAACATGGATAAAATAACAGCACAAAAGTTGTTAACTGTTGTGAAAATACTTATGTGTTACATCTCTTTACCCTAGAGGTGGAGATTCTTGGCCTTTCTTCAGCTTTCAGTGTTGTCTTTTTGGTCAATGAATAAATTTAATTATAAGCTTTGTGTAACACATTTATTTACTTCACACTTCCAAACTTAAACAGAACATAGGTCTGACACATTTGGTACAATTAACGAGGATTGACGTCAGTCTTGCCAACTTAAAATCTGTTACTCGCAAGTGCGCTTTAAGACTGTCAGAGGTCCAGACAAAACTAGTATTTTTTGGGTGTGTATAATGTGAGAGATGATTTCTGAGGATGAACACTGGTAAAACAGCATGTGGTGAGGCACTCATACTATGAACATATAAGACTATGATAATATATTCACTTTACTATAGTAGAACACTCTGGAAGCGAAGTAAAACAGGTGGGGCAAGACTAAGGATTGCCAAAATAAAAATTTCCTGAGGTAGGTATTTGTTGAGAAGTTGAATTAAATTTGCATTACACAAATTAAATTTGCAGTATATTCTCTGATGTGTAGTACCAATTATTAACAAGGGCTAAGTATTTAGATTTAGCCTCAAAACATTTTGTGGTCTAGTTTTATTTTGGCCACCATATGTCTTCTGAAATTTTAAGCCATAGTACTTTACCAACATTTTACTATTCACTTGTCATGGTCAGACAGTTTGGATGGTCGTTCCTCCTCCCTCCCTCCCTCTCCACATCCCTCTCTTTCTCCCACCATCTCTCCCCCCTCTCTCTCCTCCCCCTCCCTCCCCTCCCCCTCCCTTCTCCCCCCTCCATCTCCCTCGCCCCCTCCCTTCTCTCTCTCTCTCTCTCTCTCTCTTTTTCTCCCCCCTCCATCTCCCTCTCCCCCTCCCCTTTCCCTCTCCTCCTATCCCCTCTCCCCTCCCCTCTCCCCCTCTCCCGCTCTCTGCCCTCTCCCCCCTCTCCCCTCCCCCTCCCCCCTCCCCTCTCTGTCATTGTATTTCAATAACACAGTACTTTCGTTCAATATGAGGAGGTGTCATATCACTCTATAATGTGCAGTTGCCAAATCATAAAAAAACACGACATTCATTTCTTATGTTTTGATGCATCTAGGAAAATGTTTCACACAGAATCCTGTGACCTGCATTGGACAGCAGAAACTATGAACATGTTCCACAGCACTGTGCAATAAGGAAAACGTTGCTTAAAGTCGAACTCCGCCGCAACCTACAATACCCAACATCTGACCTTTCTGTCTTCACTTGAGAGAGTCGCGGAAGGTGATAGGTTCATGTATATCTGGGTGGGGGAGACACTTCCCGTTGAGCCAGCCAATTTTCCTACCCAGTCTACACAAGTGAAGAGGGCAAGTATGCTCATCATTAGGGGCTCCAACATTAGGTTGGTAATGGAGTCCATCAGGAAAATAGCAGGCAAGTTGGGAAAGAAAGTCTGAATGTACTCGGTATGTTTGTCAGGGAGGGGTCTCATTAGAGATGTGGAGGAGACCCTGCTGGCAGCTGTTGAGTGCACTGGATGCAACCTGCTGCAAAAAGTGCCACATGGGGATGAATGACACTTGTTGCTTGTGTTCTGAGGCCATTCTCAGTTGGATGGATGATAGAGTGAAGACAGCTAGCATCACACGTGTGATGCAGGCTAAGTTGACTGTTTGTAGCATCATACCGAGAGTTGATTGCAGTCCTCTGGTTTGCAGCAGAGTGGAAGGTCTAAACCAAATGCTCAGATGATTCTGTAATGGTTTCAGATGCAAATTTCTTAGCCCCCTCTTGCATTACACACAGGAAGTGGCTATTTGGGTAATAAAGTTCACGTGTCTTGCACATGTTTTTTTTTTTTTTTTTTTTTTTTTTTTTTTTTTTTTTTTTTTTTTTAAAGTTAAAGGACCCCACCCCACTGGAATCTGAGTTGAACTGACTGCCGAAATAGAAGATATGAGTACATTAGCCACACTATTCTCAAAGAATACTCATCCCCACAGATCTGAAATAGAAAAGATTAATATAAGTAAACCACAGGGTCATCCATGGTGACATCCCAGAATTAGTATCGCTTTTTGAAGGTTATAATGCCTGGATAGTATTACAAACAGAAAGCTGGTTGAAACTGTAAGTGAATAGCAACGAAATCTTAGTCAGACTGGAGTATTTATCACAAGGGAAGGTTAGTCAACAATGGTAAACAAAAAAAACTGTACATGCAAATACAAATTTCAACAAAAAAACTGCATCGCATTATGTTCTGTAGCCAATGTAGTGGAGGTGGAAAGTAATGACCATGTTAATTCAGCAGGCTGGAAAGATACATATAAACAATTCAGATGACTAATATCTGGCTGGAACAAGAGTTCCTGAATTGTGAATTGCTTAATATAGTGAAAATACTTTTACACATTTTTATATTTGATACCACATAGATGCCAAAGAAATCACACCCTTTCTGGGTCCACACTGCACTTTTACATGTTTAGAGCATCCAAAAATTCATTATCTGCTATTTTAACACTTCTTCTTCTTCTTTCTCATTCAAAAGGTAAACTAAATGTCTTTCATGAGAAAATTTTTATTCTGGACATGAAAGAGATACACAAAGTTGCTAATGCACTGGTACACTTAACTTATCCACAGTTATCTAAGTGTCTGTTCCACTGGTAAGCCAACTGGTACAAAAGAAATTGGGAGCCCAAGTGCAGGAACCACTTCATTTCAGCCGCCAGAATGCCACCACCGGTCGTGAAGTGGTGACTGACCTCGGGCTTCTTAAATAATCTGAAAAGAAGAAAATACCACAATGTGAGGCCCAGACTGTGTGGAGGATGTTCCAACACAGTCCTCCAGAAATGGCAGATCAGATCACCTGTATCCGAGGCGTATGTCATTGGGTGTTGTGGAATGCCACAATACCTTTTAAAGGGAGTTTTGGCCATTTTCTCTGAACTGACTTCTGCAATCAATCCATTGTGACACAATAAGTGACAACATTCTCCTTTCCTGCTTAGCAGATGAAAGCAGCCAACAGCACATCCCGCATGTCCTATCAGACTATGGCTGTAAATTGTAACTTTGTTTGTGGATATCACATTTTGAAGTAGTTACGGCAGAGAAGGGGTAGAGGACAGGAACAGGGGAGATGACACGTATCCTTGTGACATTCTTAGGTAATAGATGTCATGTGATGCACTCTCATTTCACACTATGTGGTGATACAGAGCAGGAATGGAACATCCCCACTAGACACTGCATCAAATGCTGGAGAAATAGCCCCATTCACCTGGCTTTATTCCTGTCTGAGAGTTGCTGCAGTAACCAATTAAAACAAGACTTCTACTAGTGTATTGCGCTGTGCACAATAGACACTAGACTGCCAATGGAGAAGTTGAGTTCATGGATGATCTGCCTCACATGAATGCCAGGGTTGACTCAAATCAACCTTCAACAGGGCACACATCATCTGAGGTGGATGTGGTTGGCTGCCCTGCCCTGACCTATGCTCACTTTAGTGCCAGTAATCTTGTAATATATCTATGAACAAGGTGCTAAGCATGTTTGTGAGTAAACAACACTACTTGGGACTTGTGAGCTGATACTGCTAGACCATTTTTTATCAGCCATCTGCCAAGTACAGTATGTTTGTTTTAACGAGCCAACTAAATATCTTGAAAACAACTCCTCATTGTCTGTGCTCAACTGGCCACCTCCTAACCACCCCTCCTGCGGGGATGGGGTAGGGGTCAACTTCGTATCTTCAAATAGAAACCCGCTCACTTTTACTGTATATTCAGATTTTATGCTAAAAAATACATATGGTTTACTCAGTTATTTTTCACTTGTGGTTGATGGTGCTGTAATTGACAAACATCAAGTGTATCTGTTTTTGTAATTAAGAAATGAGACATTTGTTTCTACATTTCATTTATGAAGTAAATCTAAACCTTTGTGTTCTAATGGCTGATAGTTATGTTCGAAGCTTATTTGAGTGTTGCAAATGTGATTGTACAGTAAAACATGATTAGCCATTTCAATATCTGGCTAGAAGCTATGGTTAGCATGATCCAGGAAAAATGATGCTGATGTCATAGTTTTCTGTTCCCATCGGGATGCTCGATATTGTTGTGTCCCCTTGTATCTCACGACTGGTGTTCTCGATTTTGATGAGTCCCCTTGCCTATCACCATCGGTATGCTCGGTTTCGGTGAATATCCGTGGCACGTGCACCTGTCACTGTCACTTCATTGAGATTTTATCTTAGTGCAATGGTTGTACTTTATATTCCACCAGTAACAACATAGCAGCCAGCACAAGAGTTACAGTTGTTGGATAGAAACACACACCAAAATCAGTCACATCAATGGCAGGATTCAAGGGTGGCTACTGAAATCAGCCATTTCTGTGATTTGAGGCTTCACCACAATCAACCCCTTAGAGTACAGAAAATTGCATTACCAGACAAGTAGCTTAATTGCCAAAAATGTCAATGTCTAGCCATATTATCTGTACTGTACAATCAAATTTGCAATATTAAAATAAATTCTGGACATAAATATCAATTGGTAGAACATAAAGGTTTACATTTACATCATAAATGAAATGTAAAATCAAATGCATTGTTTCTTAATTCCACAAACAGGTACACTTGATATTTGTTGATTACAGCATCACCTAACACAAATCAGGAAGAATGGTATGAGTGAACTGCATTTATTTTTTGATGTAGAATTGAATATGCAATAAAAATGGAGGGACCTCATGTGAAGCAGTTATGATTAAGAGGTGGCCAGTTGTACCACACACATATGTCCCCCTTACTAATATTAACTTATCTCGTAGAACAGTTTTTTGATATGATGTGTCTTTTTGAGATATTTAGTTGTCTCAAGTTAAAACAAATACCCTTTATAATGATGAGACATAGTCTATGGCCACAGTCACGGAGAAGTGTAGCCATGGGAGGAATATGTATTGAAGGAATATGTATTGTTTGCTTATTGTAAAAGTTTGACTGTTGCTCTTGGAGGAGCTTTAACATCAGGAGTGCACAATATTAGGCTGAGTAGAGCTCTCAGTATGTCTGCCTATTCAGAGGGAATTCCTACTGTGGGATCTGGTCAAGCACCTTCTCCTCTCCACACTTGGTGGCCTGCAATTTAATCCTGCATACTTCTCTGAATCAAACCAATATCTCTTTATTTCTGTATGTGATTCATTTTATTATAAATTTACCACAGTGTAAATATCACTAGGAAATGCCTAATTCTGGAGAGGGCGACCAAGCTAGAGGGGAAGCAGAAATTGTATTGTGAAGTTTTTCTGAGCTGTGGTTGGAAGCAGTTGTGTTTATAAGCACTCAGACTGCTTGAAAATTTCATTCTGCTGTACAAAGGACAGCAGTTATTTTTCAGGAAAACTTTTACATGAAGGATCATTGGGACCACTGTACAGGCATCTTCCAGAAAGCCCTACAAGCCAAACAAACTTCTTACACCACACTGATGAGCTAAAACATTATGACTATCTGCTTAATAGTCTGCTGAAATGCTGTGTAGCAATGATTTTGCATGGCATATATTTGACAAGTCATTAGTGGATGCCTGGAAGTGTGTGGCACCAGAGGTCTACATACAGGTCTTGCAATTCACATGAATTATGGGCCAGTCATTTGTAGGTGTGGAGCTTGCGACTGGATGCTTTTGAGACGTGTTACATTGAGTTCAAAGGACGTCAATTTGGTCACCGCGACATCAATGTGAGTTCACTAACATGCTCCTCAAACCACATTACCATTATTATTGCCTTTTGAAATGGACAGTTATTCTGCTAGAAAACTTCATCAACACTGGGGGAGACAAATCAGGTGCAGATGGTTTGAAATAATGTTCATGTGGCCCACAGCTTTGATGGTGCCTTCAATTTCTACCACAGGCCTCATGGAAAGCCAGGTGGATTCCTTCATAATATAATACTACCCCAACAGCCTGCATCAATGGTGTGATCTATGTTTCAAGCAGCCATTTTCCTGGATGACAGTGTATCCAAAGATGAATATTGGCCTGCTGTAATAAGAAATGCAAGTCATCTGACAAGGTGACCCGTTTTCAGTTACCCATGGTCCAGTCTCAATGATCCCAAGGCCACTGTATCATAACTGACGATGTCATTGGGTCAGCATGGCAACAAGTAGGGCTGTCTGCTATGCAGCCCTGTTTTCAACAACGTGCACCTAACAGTATGCTCTGAAACATTTGTGCATGTCTTAGCAATGTACTCTGTCATCAGATCTGCCACAGATCACTGGCTGTCTGCTTTACGGAGTGAGCAAACTTCTGCTCTGTGATGAGACAAGGTGTCCAACACTTCGTCACCTACTTGTGGCTTTACTGTCCTGGACCACTTTCCAGTTTCTTGAAGATTACTTTGTTTGGGATAAACTTATGGAGAAAGAGATGAGACTGTTGATACACACCAGAATCTTCACCCACAAAACACTTGGCAAATCTGCAACTGCATTCAAAATATTCACACAAAAATGAGGTGGAATGAACCATTGAAAGCAAATATAAAGAAATACACAGAATTTCCTGAGCAAATTAAAGAAATACAAAATATGATCTTAGTCTAGACGACTCTTAAAATTTACCTTCTAAAGAAGTGCTATTGTAGAGTAATTGAATTGGTTGTTACTTATGCCAGTAATCAAGTACTTTGTGAATTTTTCATGTTTTATTATTAGTAAAAATACATTTTTTGTATTGTGGGGTCTAACATCAAGTGCCTGTTCAATTAACAACATACACCATTAGTTGGTGAATGACGCAATTGGCCACAAATACATATTAAATGATTTATTTTAGTTCCATAACTGGTTTCAGGCAACTGTGCCTATCTTCAGATGGCTGATTTTTTTCCTTATAAAGATGTTTGGCAATTGGAGTGCAATTTGAAGAAACAAAGGAAGGAACTGATGCTTCAACTTTCCAAAATATAAAATGTAGATTTCTCTTCCTCAAGCTCATTGTATAGCGTGTGATATTCCTCTTCTGTACCACATAACAACATTTCTTCAGATCCATGCACTTTTTTGTGTTGTTTTGCACTTCTGTCTCTTTCCTCTAATATATACAAGCTATTCCTGCAAGCTGCAAACCATTTCAATCCAATAAATGCCATTTTTGTACAAATGCGGACTCCTGCATTGACACATACAGGGTGTACGTAAAGTCTGGGAACACTTCAAATTATTTATCACACAAAAACTAAACATTGCACAGATATCATACATATTTGCAATTTGAAGAGAAACTTTGACATTATTTTTTTGCAAACATTCAACATGCAAACCATTAGTGACCTGGGAGACGTCAATATGGTAATCGAATTCTTGCCGTACCTGTCTCAGCATGGCATTGTCGACTGTGGCAGTCACTCCCCGTATTCTCTCCCCACAGAAAAGAGTCACACAGAGTGAGATCTGGTGATCAGGGAGGCCATTTCATGAAACAGCTCGCTCCACACCTGAACTCGCCTTGTTTGTGACTATCGGCAAACTTCCAGACTACGCTTTGGCAGTATACATGGTGGTGGTGGGAGGGGGGAAGAAAAAAAAAAAACCTTTCACGGTTTCTCTTCAAAATGACACGTGATATCTGTACAGTGTTTGGTTCTTGTGCAATAAATATTTGAAAGTTTCCCAGACTTTGTGTACACCCTGTATAAGCAACTGCATTGTGTATGAGCACTTCATGCGTAAAAACAGTTGAAAACCATCTTGTGAAGATCACAATTCCTGTGAAAAGAACAGCTGAGGATAGCAGTACAAGGTGAGATCATGTTACCTGAATTGATTTGACGTGCCATAATGTGATGGAATGCACCTTGACGGACAACTTGAATTGGCCTTCAAATGCATGCCTTCGAAATTAATAGAAAACCATACACTACAGATGTAATTATACATAATTTTTCACGCCGCCCTACACAGCACAAAATGGCTTATTTCAGAGCAATGTTAAACCATATAAATAAAATTCCCCTCAGTTCATTTGCCAAGAGAGAGATCAATATTATCAAAACTGTCTCTGAAGGACAGTAGTTCAAATATCTTTCTACACCAATAACACTGTGCAACATAACATTATACTTGGCTTCAAAACCACCAGCCTATACCTAGAAAAATTAGAAATGTACAACATTGTGTGTGACAATTATTCAAGCTTTTGTCTTGGATAAAATGGCAAAAGCTTCAGTACTTCATGAACAAATGTATGCCTTTAGGCTACAAAAACTTAGATAAATCTATAATAGCCCCTCACATGAGTCAGTATGGACACCCCATTTCTTATATTAATGACAACTCACAAATACTGCTTACCATTAACAAAGGCAAGAAAATGGACCTTTTCAAGGAACTATAAATGTATATTCACACCCTCAGCTTACCTCAATACATTCTAAATGACCAGCTGGAGCTAGCCAATAAACATGTTCTAAATAATTTCATTGGACTGTTCACTGAAACCAAACACAAACTGCATCCCTAACAGCACACCACTGCAGTTTAAGATACCAATATATAAACTATCATGATGAACAAATGTGTTGCTCTCATCCCACTCTTTACCTCTTTAACTTTGTATTTCCCGCAACTAACTTATAAACTGTAACGATAATCAAATATGTGTGTTTACATTTAATGTGTGTTCATGTATGTCTACTTTATAAAGTGCAAACAGTCAGTTTTAAAGTATTTCATCAATAACTTCCACATACAGTTTAAAAAAGCCTACTAAAACCAATTTGTCCTGTGTTTTTTAATAATGAGTTTACTCTCAGAGTTCAAACATTTTTCTGTTATTAACAAGTTACGTTTTGCACATCCCATGCATCATCTTTGTTCTGCTTACATTCTCGGTCAATATTTAATGAATGATAACTTTGTATCTTAATCTTTACACTGTAAACAATAATATCAAATGTATAGCTCATTCATTTTAAGAATACTATGAAGTGTGCCACAGTAATTTATTTACAATATGTGTGTTGTTTGGAATTTAATAACATATACATTGAGCTAGAAAACAACATGGACCACAACAAAACAAATTGCCATCTACTAGAACTTACATGTGTGAACACAACTACCTTATGAAAAGGAAAGTTGCTACACACCATATAGTGGAGACATTGAGTCGCAGATAGGCACAATAAAAAGATCGTCACAAATATAGCTTTCAGCCAGTATGGAATTCATCAAAATTAGACGACAGACCAAATACAACTCACACAAATGGAACTCACACACACATGGCTGCAGTCTCAGGCAACTGAGGCCACACTCTGTTGCCTGCTGTCTAATTCTGACAAAGGCCTTACTGACCGAAAGCTATGTTTGTGACAGTCTTTCTACTGTGCCTATCTGCGACTCAGCATCTCCGCTATATGGTGAGTAGCAACCTTCCATTTCGTAATATTGTTACATTCCATCCTGGATTTTTCATTGTTTGATAAACACAACTACTTTGCATCACATACAGAAATGCAAGCACTTTAGAGCATTTTTATTATTGAAACAGCTTATGAAGTGGTGATAAATATTCAAATATTCTTGTGCTGTGTGGGGCAGATGACACGCTGTTTGTCAAAACATCCGAAGATGGGCATGGTAGTCCAAAACCAGTTATTGCACTTAAGTAAAACATTTAAAAATATTTGTGGCTGGTTGTGTCATTCACCAACTATCATTAATGACAGCAGAGTCCACACGATCCAACATGGATAAAATAACAGCACAAAAGTTGTTAACTGTTGTGAAAATACTTATGTGTTACATCTCTTTACCCTAGAGGTGGAGATTCTTGGCCTTTCTTCAGCTTTCAGTGTTGTCTTTTTGGTCAATGAATAAATTTAATTATAAGCTTTGTGTAACACATTTATTTACTTCACACTTCCAAACTTAAACAGAACATAGGTCTGACACATTTGGTACAATTAACGAGGATTGACGTCAGTCTTGCCAACTTAAAATCTGTTACTCGCAAGTGCGCGCGCGAGCGCGCACACACACACACACACACACACACACACACACACACACACACACACACAATGCAGTGTATGAACCACACGAGATCTTAATTATTATGTTTACGTCATTGTTAATTTGTCACAAATGCCTTTAGAAAAAGATCGTATTACATCATAATGTCCAATCGATCAGGAATAAAATTCCTATGCTGGAAGTCTCAAATAAATCACAATGTAATATATATTATTGAACATTGGCTGTGTAAAGAAGAAATTCAGTGTGCGTCTATTCCAAGGTACTCACTAACAAGTCACTATTGTAGAGGCAATACACCGCATACCTTGGTACTGCCATCTTTGTTAAAAACCAGATAAAATCCTGTGAGGTACATCTAAATAAATATCTTGCACTATCAGTAGATAAGGACTTCAAGCTTTCTATGATTAAGCTACCTGAACTAAACTATATTATTATAAATGTATATAGAGCACAAGGTAGTAATATACCCATCTTCATGGCCAAATTAGAAGTTCTACTGAATAGTGTCCACTTATTAAATATGAAAATAATACTTTGGGGTGATTTTAACATTGAGGTTTCAAAAAACAGTAATTCTACACATGCTTTTATAAACTCAAGGAAAATTTTTAATATGATCCCCATAATACACTCTCCAACAAGATCAAATGAGCACACAGATTCAGTAATTGACCAACTCTTCATGACTGATACTAGCTTCATATTCACTGGTGGAGTAATGAAAATGGGTTACAGTGACCATTCTGCTGTCCTACTGAGCATTGATATGTGGAAAAAAAGTAAAATCAGACATACAAAAGTAATTCAAAGAAGAACTTTTCTGAGAACAATATTAGGATTTTTAATTTCCTATTAGTCAAGGAAATTGGAAAAATATTTAAGTGCAAACTGCTGTTGATATTATGTTCTAAATATTTAATAACACCTTCCTTTATTAATGCAGCATTGCTTCTTGGAACAAAAATTTCAAGCAATAAAAATCCAAAGTTAGACAAAGTTTCTAGTGAGAGGAACAGATGCAAAAAATACAAAGTCACCCAAGATTTTTCTGACAATTCTAAGACCTACAAAAAAATCTATATTACAGGTATTAGACAGGCAAAACTTTTATGGGATGACAGTTTCATAAGCACCTCATCAAACAAAATGAAAGCCATGGGGGAAGTTATAAAAGAGAAACTTGTAGTTCAACATCTAAAAAAGAGAATATTTCTGTATCACTTAAAGATTCTAAAAGATTCTAAGGTCACACATCCACACACAGTTGTGAACAATGTCAATGAATATTTCACTTCACTAGCCGAAGATCTCAACTGCAAGGTACCATCTACAAGTTCCACCAATATGTCAAACACCACTAACACTTCAATGTTTGTTTATGAAACAAACCCCAATGAAACTAAGAACATAATATAATCGTTGAGCAATAAAACATCTAGTGGGTATGATGAAGTACCTGACTTCATATTAAAAGGGTGTGCTACCCTCATAGTAAAGCCATTATCAACCATCTTCTACCACCCATTAAAAATTTGTATCATCCAGATGCTCTCAAAATATCTAAAGCATCACCATTATTAAAGAAAGGTTCCCCTGATTTAGAATCCAATTACTAACCTTTGTGCATATTCAGCATCTTTTCAAAAACCACTGAATAACTTTTTTATGACAGACATATAAATTTCACAAATAATCAGACACCTTTCAGCATTCAACAATATGGCTTTAAAAAATCTGTGTCCACCCAAACAATAACTTTTGAGCTGTTGGACCACACCAGGAAAAAACAAAAATGTGAACAATCGTCCTGCCAACTCACAGATAAGTCACAGTAACATCTTATTTCTAAACTCACAAGTAAAACAGAAATATGTGAACTTGGCTCTTTTTCATCAAAATGTGCAGTCACTAACTAGAAATATAAGTGAAATCCAAATCCTCTTAGAAAGCTAATTAAAAACTGCCTCATTATTTTGTCTCTCAGAACATTGGCTTGATGAGGACAAGTTACATATTGTGTCCCTTCCTAACTTTGTGCTAGGTTTTATTTCTATAGGAAAATTCTTAAACATGGTGGCAAAAAAAAAGGTTCAAATGGCTCTGAGCACTATAGGACTTAACATCTGTGGTCATCAGTCCCCGAGAGCTACTTAAACCTCACTAATCTAAGGATATCACACACATCGATGCCCGAGGCAGGATTCGAACCTGCGACCAAAGCGGTCATGCGGTTCCAGACTGATGCGCCTAGACCTGCACGGCCACACCGGCCGGCAAACATGGTGACAGTTTCCAGAATGAGATTTTCACTCTGCAGCGGAGTGTGCGCTGATATGAAACTTCCTGACAGATTAAAACTGTGTGCCCGACCGAGACTCGAACTCGGAACCTTTGCCTTTCGCGGGCAAGTGCTCTACCAACTGAGCTACCGAAGCACGACTCACGTCCGGTACTCACAGCTTTACTTCTGCCAGTATCCGTCTCCTACCTTCCAAACTTTACAGAAGCTCTTCTGCGAACCTTGCAGAACTAGCACTCCTGAAAGAAAGGTAGGAGACGGATACTGGCAGAAGTAAAGCTGTGAGTACCGGACGTGAGTCGTGCTTCGGTAGCTCAGTTGGTAGAGCACTTGCCCGCGAAAGGCAAAGGTCCCGAGTTCGAGTCTCGGTCGGGCACACAGTTTTAATCTGTCAGGAAGTTTCATATCAGCGCACACTCCGCTGTAGAGTGAAAATCTCATTCTGGAAACATCCCCCAGGCTGTGGCTAAGCCATGTCTCCGCAATATCCTTTCTTTCAGGAGTGCTAGTTCTGCAAGGTTCGCAGAAGAGCTTGTGTAAAGTTTGGAAGGTAGGAGACGGATACTGGCAGAAGTAAAGCTGTGAGTACCGGACGTGAGTCGTGCTTCGGTAGCTCAGTTGGTAGAGCACTTGCCCGCGAAAGGCAAAGGTCCCGAGTTCGAGTCTCGGTCGGGCACACAGTTTTAATCTGTCAGGAAGTTTCATATCAGCGCACACTCCGCTGCAGAGTGAAAATCTCATTCTGGAAACATCCCCCAGGCTGTGGCTAAGCCATGTCTCCGCAATATCCTTTCTTTCAGGAGTGCTAGTTCTGCAAGGTTCGCAGAAGAGCTTCTGTAAAGTTTGGAAGGTAGGAGACGGATACTGGCAGAAGTAAAGCTGTGAGTACCGGACGTGAGTCGTGCTTCGGTAGCTCAGTTGGTAGAGCACTTGCCTGCGAAAGGCAAAGGTCCCGAGTTCGAGTCTCGGTCGGGCACACAGTTTTAATCTGTCAGGAAGTTTCATATCAGCGCACACTCCGCTGCAGAGTGAAAATCTCATTCTGGAAACATCCCCCAGGCTGTGGCTAAGCCATGTCTCCGCAATATCCTTTCTTTCAGGAGTGCTAGTTCTGCAAGGTTCGCAGAAGAGCTTGTGTAAAGTTTGGAAGGTAGGAGACGGATACTGGCAGAAGTAAAGCTGTGAGTACCGGACGTGAGTCGTGCTTCGGTAGCTCAGTTGGTAGAGCACTTGCCCGCGAAAGGCAAAGGTCCCGAGTTCGAGTCTCGGTCGGGCACACAGTTTTAATCTGTCAGGAAGTTTCATATCAGCGCACACTCCGCTGCAGAGTGAAAATCTCATTCTGGAAACATCCCCCAGGCTGTGGCTAAGCCATGTCTCCGCAATATCCTTTCTTTCAGGAGTGCTAGTTCTGCAAGGTTTGCAGAAGAGCTTGTGTAAAGTTTGGAAGGTAGGAGACGGATACTGGCAGAAGTAAAGCTGTGAGTACCGGACGTGAGTCGTGCTTCGGTAGCTCAGTTGGTAGAGCACTTGCCCGCGAAAGGCAAAGGTCCCGAGTTCGAGTCTTGGTCGGGCACACAGTTTTAATCTGTCAGGAAGTTTCATATCAGCGCACACTCCGCTGCAGAGTGAAAATCTCATTCTGGAAACATCCCCCAGGCTGTGGCTAAGCCATGTCTCCGCAATATCCTTTCTTTCAGGAGTGCTAGTTCTGCAAGGTTCGCGGAAGAGCTTCTGTAAAGTTTGGAAGGTAGGAGACGGATACTGGCAGAAGTAAAGCTGTGAGTACCGGACGTGAGTCGTGCTTCGGTAGCTCAGTTGGTAGAGCACTTGCCTGCGAAAGGCAAAGGTCCCGAGTTCGAGTCTCGGTCGGGCACACAGTTTTAATCTGTCAGGAAGTTTCATATCAGCGCACACTCCGCTGCAGAGTGAAAATCTCATTCTGGAAACATCCCCCAGGCTGTGGCTAAGCCATGTCTCCGCAATATCCTTTCTTTCAGGAGTGCTAGTTCTGCAAGGTTCGCAGAAGAGCTTCTGTAAAGTTTGGAAGGTAGGAGACGGATACTGGCAGAAGTAAAGCTGTGAGTACCGGACGTGAGTCGTGCTTCGGTAGCTCAGTTGGTAGAGCACTTGCCCGCGAAAGGCAAAGGTCCCGAGTTCGAGTCTCGGTCGGGCACACAGTTTTAATCTGTCAGGAAGTTTCATATCAGCGCACACTCCGCTGCAGAGTGAAAATCTCATTCTGGAAACATCCCCCAGGCTGTGGCTAAGCCATGTCTCCGCAATATCCTTTCTTTCAGGAGTGCTAGTTCTGCAAGGTTTGCAGAAGAGCTTGTGTAAAGTTTGGAAGGTAGGAGACGGATACTGGCAGAAGTAAAGCTGTGAGTACCGGACGTGAGTCGTGCTTCGGTAGCTCAGTTGGTAGAGCACTTGCCCGCGAAAGGCAAAGGTCCCGAGTTCGAGTCTCGATCGGGCACACAGTTTTAATCTGTCAGGAAGTTTCATATCAGCGCACACTCCGCTGCAGAGTGAAAATCTCATTCTGGAAACATCCCCCAGGCTGTGGCTAAGCCATGTCTCCGCAATATCCTTTCTTTCAGGAGTGCTAGTTCTGCAAGGTTCGCAGAAGAGCTTCTGTAAAGTTTGGAAGGTAGGAGACAGATACTGGCAGAAGTAAAGCTGTGAGTACCGGACGTGAGTCGTGCTTCGGTAGCTCAGTTGGTAGAGCACTTGCCTGCGAAAGGCAAAGGTCCCGAGTTCGAGTCTCGGTCGGGCACACAGTTTTAATCTGTCAGGAACTTTCATATCAGCGCACACTCCGCTGCAGAGTGAAAATCTCATTCTGGAAACATCCCCCAGGCTGTGGCTAAGCCATGTCTCCGCAATATCCTTTCTTTCAGGAGTGCTAGTTCTGCAAGGTTCGCAGAAGAGCTTCTGTAAAGTTTGGAAGGTAGGAGACGGATACTGGCAGAAGTAAAGCTGTGAGTACCGGACGTGAGTCGTGCTTCGGTAGCTCAGTTGGTAGAGCACTTGCCCGCGAAAGGCAAAGGTCCCGAGTTCGAGTCTCGGTCGGGCACACAGTTTTAATCTGTCAGGAAGTTTCATATCAGCGCACACTCCGCTGCAGAGTGAAAATCTCATTCTGGAAACATCCCCCAGGCTGTGGCTAAGCCATGTCTCCGCAATATCCTTTCTTTCAGGAGTGCTAGTTCTGCAAGGTTCGCAGAAGAGCTTGTGTAAAGTTTGGAAGGTAGGAGACGGATACTGGCAGAAGTAAAGCTGTGAGTACCGGACGTGAGTCGTGCTTCGGTAGCTCAGTTGGTAGAGCACTTGCCCGCGAAAGGCAAAGGTCCCGAGTTCGAGTCTCGGTCGGGCACACAGTTTTAATCTGTCAGGAAGTTTCATATCAGCGCACACTCCGCTGCAGAGTGAAAATCTCATTCTGGAAACATCCCCCAGGCTGTGGCTAAGCCATGTCTCCGCAATATCCTTTCTTTCAGGAGTGCTAGTTCTGCAAGGTTCGCAGAAGAGCTTCTGTAAAGTTTGGAAGGTAGGAGACGGATACTGGCAGAAGTAAAGCTGTGAGTACCGGACGTGAGTCGTGCTTCGGTAGCTCAGTTGGTAGAGCACTTGCCCGCGAAAGGCAAAGGTCCCGAGTTCGAGTCTCGGTCGGGCACACAGTTTTAATCTGTCGGGAAGTTTCATATCAGCGCACACTCCGCTGCAGAGTGAAAATCTCATTCTGGAAACATCCCCCAGGCTGTGGCTAAGCCATGTCTCCGCAATATCCTTTCTTTCAGGAGTGCTAGTTCTGCAAGGTTCGCAGAAGAGCTTCTGTAAAGTTTGGAAGGTAGGAGACGGATACTGGCAGAAGTAAAGCTGTGAGTACCGGACGTGAGTCGTGCTTCGGTAGCTCAGTTGGTAGAGCACTTGCCCGCGAAAGGCAAAGGTCCCGAGTTCGAGTCTCGGTCGGGCACACAGTTTTAATCTGTCAGGAAGTTTCATGGTGACAGTTGTATAATCGTAAGAAATAATTTAAACTTTGTAAATATAAAATTTCCTGTTGAAAATTATTTATTCTCAAGTCAGAAACATAAAAAATTGTGGTTTGTCCTTGTCCACAACCACAGGACCTGTCGTCTGTTAGGAAGCCCCATCTGTTCAGGTTGTCTCTGGATCATCAGACTCCTGATCATATGTTTAAAGATTTCCACACCAGCTAGCTTTCACAGGATCCAGATGGTATTTCTTCAGCTTCTGGCAGCCATCTGTGCAGGTGAGATGTCGACTTCTTCCATAACTCCACCCTTGCCTTCTCTGGTGAAACAGTGAGCTTCTCAGATGTACTCAGGAAGCTCTTTCACGAGCTCCGCCTTTTCTGTGATGGATTATGTCCGTGCAGTGGATGGGCGCTGTCCTGTTCTGCTTCCAGTCTCTCCTTGTTGGCAGCCACTGCTCTGTGTACCCATGGTGGCACTGTTCCCACCAGGTAGTAGAGTTTGTTGAGAGCAGTGTCTACTTGTCTGGTATGAGATGACCTGCACTAAACTGGGGAAGCATATTCGGCAGTAGAAAAGCACAGTGCCATTGCAGAAGAGAGAACAGATTGTGGATGTGAGCCCCACTGTGTCTCGCTAGTTTGCGAATTAGATTGTTTCGAGTGGAGATTTTCATTTTTGTTTTCTTGAAGTGTGTTTTGAATGTCAGAGTTCTATTGAGAGTGAGTCCCAAGTATTTATGGGCGTGATGATGCTGTAATTGCATGCCTGACCATTCGATATGTAGTTCACAGTTAGCTTCCTTGCTCCTTAGCTGAAAGGCACACACTTGTGTCTTCAAAGGGTTTGGTCTGAGTTTATTCCAACTGCAGTAACTTGGACAGTGTTCCAAGTGCAGTTGTCAGGTTTCTTTCCACTATTTCAAAGCATGAGCTCTGTGTCGCAAGGGATGGGGTCATCAGCATATAAGAATCTCCTCATGACCGGAGTCATTCGTCTCGGTGTTTGGTATAAATGTTGAAGAGATGTGGAGCTAAGACGTGTCCGTGAGGTAGAGCATTTTTCTGCACTCTCCAGCGACTGCGTTGTCCTTGAAATTCAACAAAAAATCTGTGGTTTAGGAGGAGGGTGTTGATTAGTCTAACTAGGTGGGCGTTCTTGATCATATTGTATAATTTTCCATGGAGTAACCAACGATGCACAGTATCATATGCTGCTGTGAGATCCATGAAGACCACACCCGTTACTTGTCAGATCTGAAAGCCATCCTCTATAAACTGCGTGCGATTCAAAAGTTGCCCTCGACAGCTTCTGTTTGGTCGAAATTCTGCTTGTTTGGATATGAGAAGAGGGTCTATTACTGGCAGGATTCTATTCAGAATCATATGTTTGAACAGTTTATGAAAGTGGCTCAAAAGGCTGACTGGTCTGAAATTCTTGGGATGATTTGCTTCCTTTTCAGCTTTCAGAAGAGCTATCACCCTCCGTTTTTGCCAAATCTTTGGTATTTGGCACTGGTTCATGAAGTTGTTGAAAACCTGCAGGATCCATTTTCTTGTTGCTGGGCCAAAATTCTTAATTTGCTCCACACGGATGTCATATAAACTGGTGCTTTACCAGTTTCGCTCTCCTTAGTCGCCTTGTTTAATTCAGATATCTAGAAAGGGAGAGTCACATCCCTCATTTGTTCTTGGGCCTCTTGGCAGTTCGAAATAATGAAGGAAAAAGATGTAGAGCTATCAGGAGTTGAGATAGTGGACACTGAACTAGCCATTATTTGTTCACACAGAGCTTCAACTGGTGACAGCTGCAATAAGCACAGAGCTGCATATAAACTCTATGGTTCTTCCTTTCACACCTCCTAAAACATCTATGGATTGCCAGACAGGTACTTGTCGGCACTATTTGTCCGCCACATCTACTTTCTTCCTGTGACTGATTTTAAAGCCATACACACAAACATGTGATGCGCAGTGGGCAGGATTCTACCATCCCACACTTATATCGAGAATATCGTGTGTTCGAGATCGTAGAAGGCTGAGCGGTTCTAGAATTTACACAGAAATTCTTGAATCACTACATATCCGTAACCCCCCCCCCCCCCCCCCCCCCCCCCTCAGATAGAACATGTGATATTTCATACATAATCATTATGCAAATAATATCACTCATAACATAATAACATTTCATATCTTAACAGTATACATTTATTACATATGTTTATATACATATCTTTCCTTTGAATAACAATTCTCTGTTCCCTTTTGAACAATCTTTCGCTTATTGTTTCTCTACTCTTTTTTTCATTTTACTTTGTTAGTAAGACATGAGCATTCACTCATGGTTTTAGTCAGCTTTACTAATATTTAGGAATTTTGAGTACTCTTTTTCTTTTCTTTGTTTGACAATTGTAAACTTCATGTGTTTATGACACATGAGTAATCTATTTTCTATTCTTATCTTTTGTACTACCTTTTTCCTAGTACGTACTATTTTCATTATTTGTAGGTTGGAGGAACTCTGGACGAAATGAAAGTGTTGTTGTGTGGCACTCATTTATTTCCACAAAACATAATAATGCTAGTCATTCATAGAATTCACAATTCCTAGGATAATCCTTATAAAATTTGTGACTTTTGTCACTATACTGTCCCTTTCTTCTAGTATCAGCACCTATTCCTTGCTTGTGGGTTGACCTTATGAGAGAACTTACTCTTTCCATTCTGGTAGGTACACCCCATACGAAACATCCTTATTTTTTATGCCACAGATCACCCTATCTCCACGTAGGTACGCGTGCCCTTTATATTTAGTGAATGCCGGGTATGTCCCCATTATCCTTTCTGAGTAGGCCTCACGGTTCATTACCGTAGTATACATTTCTATGTATACCATAATTAAGTATCTTCTGGTAATGATATAAATCTATCTTACTTCGCGTTCATTGTTTAATATATCATTTACTCCCTAGAGTCCACCTCTACTTATCAAATTCTATATTTTCAATAGATACTATGTCTACATATACTATTTACATACCACTATCCTTCAATTTATCAGAGTATTTATTACACTGATGTTTCTTAATGATCAACATGACTAATTCCTCTCCTACTTTCATTTTCTTTCTTTGCTCATGCCTCTTTCTTATTTATTCATAACTCATTACTACTTTATGGTTGTTCATTATGTAGTATTTTCGTTCCATAAACTTTTATGCTTTTGTCCTTCTTTGCACTTGAGTTCATTCTGCCTATTCTAATCTCTGTTTAGAACTGTCACTGTTCTTTGTTTATGTGTACCTCTTCCTACGTACATTCAATGCAGAACAGTCATAGCTTTCTATATATGTATGTATATTTCCATGTGTACGCACATTTTCCCCTACAACACCTGGCGGTTCTCATATCATGACGAGCTTTGTCTTATGTAATTTAATGTTTGTTTAGAAGTGTATAATTGTGTCTATGTGGATGTGTGTTCATGTAGTTTGAATTTGGCCTTCTTTTCTAAAGATAAAATTTAGGTTTCTAGTAAACACAGAAATAAGGAAAGACTCCAGTGAAAGAAGTTTGTGAATATTATAGGGGGGGGGGGGGGGGGGGGGGAAATAGACAGGTCCTCAAATGAGAAGTAAGAAAAGAAAAAAATAGATGTGGATGCTATGATCAAAGAAGAGAAAGAAGATAGCCCCAAAGACAGGAAACCCTTCCAAACCGTCTTTCCTGGGATCCCTACCTCTCAGGTACTTGAGTGGGATGCTGGAGTAGGTCTGGTGTTAAATAGTCCCCTACAGAACGGACTTGTCCCACTTTCACCCTCTGAGATCCCCAAAGGAAATCCTAGCAAACCTATGGAAATGGCAAATGATGAAAAATCAGGCACACTTGTTTATGAGGGTTGTTTGAAAGGTGTGATGTGTTTTTTGTGTTAGTTATGATTTATCTGTTCTTGTAAATCATGCTTTTAGCTACAATACCTACCCCTTTCAAAATTTATACAAACCCTTCCATCTATATCACATCTCATAAAAGGTATAAAATACTCTAACAAAATAGAAATTCTATACACTACGGCATAACAGTTGTTCAGCTAGTCACATCATATTATATTTTCCACAAATATAATACTCTATTCAGTTTATTTCATCTAGATATCACTGTTTCTGTGATTCTCTTAAGTTCTCTATTTTATAGTCGTATCCAGTTTTCTAAGCAACAGTATTACAGGATAGTTCTAGGAATTCGGTACAGGAAAACTATTTTGGAAGAAACACCAAAGACAACTCGGGATCCGATGGTCGTTACTCTGCCCGTTAACTCAGAATGTTAATGACCCGGGGGGATATATGTTAACGACCCTGGGGGATATACAATTTTACATCCTTTACATTGTATTTCCCCTTCTCTAATCCAGTTATGGGACCTACTGAAAATAACATCTTTGTATGGATCACCGTTTGTACCCGGGACAGCCCCTCATATTTTTGGAAAAACATATGTCTCTTTCTTCAGAGTCGAGCTGTGAAGATGTTGTTTTATAAGAACCAGGTCATTGACTTGGTACTGAGGTTATGTTATGCTTACTTACCCTTTGTAGCATCTTTTCAATTAAATTCTTAGAAACTATTTCCTGATTTACTTCATAATTGAGACTAGGTTATTTAGGCCAATTAAAATTCTTAATTTGAGGTTCTCCTTTAAAAGGTTTGCCTATAACTTCTAAAGATGTCAACCCAGTTGATAAATGGGGTAATTCATTTAGGATAAGTTCAAAGTCCTTAATTTTTGTTGCCCATGAAGTATGTTTTTCATGGCAGTAAGTACGACATAATTTTCCAATTTCCTTCATTATTCATTTATGTGGGTTTGATGACGGGTTATAATTGAATATTAACACCTGTTGAATACTTTCTCATGTTAGGAATTCTCTAAATTCGTTACTTACAAATTGTGGTCTGTTATCTGTAAGCAATCATTTTGGTTTACCTAGTTCTAGAAAGTATTGTTGTAAACAGTGTATAACCATCTGCATATCTGATCTTTTAATGGGATATAGTTTAACATATTTTGACCAGCATTCTATGACAACCAAAATAGATGATACTCTTCCCTGTCCTTGTGGAATTGATTCAAAAAAAATCCACTGCTGTGAGGTCACGTAATTACTTAGGAATAATAGGATACATTTTGTATTTCACGTACATACAATTTTCTTTTAGTTTCTGGCAAGTTTCACAGGTTCTAAACAAAGATGCTATTTTATGATCTAGTTTCTTGAAATAATAAAACTTATTCATGTGGGATGCTCATTTTTTGATTCCAAAGTGTCCATATCTTGTGTGAACATACCACACAAGTTCGTCTTCCATTATCTTTGGAATACATAAGCACCAACACTGTGATGTTACGCTGTCTCTCCAAAACAAGTTATGTTCTATAATTTTCCATTTTCCTGATTGATTAGGAGGTAATGTGTTCTGGATACACACAGAAAATACTTCTGTGAAATAAGGATCATGATGGATATTCCCTGTTGTTCTTTGAGCCATTTCTTTTACAATGATGTTCTGATATTCCACTGACATAAAAGTAATGGTGAAAATAACACCGGGTCCTCCTGTACATTTCAATTCTTCCTCTCCTTTGGGTAGCCTCAATAAAGCATCAGTTGCAATATTTTTTGAACCTTTTACGTATTGTATCTTAATATTGTATTCCTTTTGGAAAAGCATCCATCACATCAACCCACTGTGTAGTAATTGACTACTCTTCAGAAAGGATAAAGCTTGATGATCTGTATAAATATGGATTTCTTATCCCCATAGTAGTGTTTGAAACTTTTGAATACTCCACACAATCACCAATAGTTCCTATTCAGTAGCTGTGTAACTTAGTTCATGCTTATTTAGGCTATGGCTATCAAAAGCTATGGTTCTGTGTTCTACATTATTTGGATCCCATTCTCCTTGGAAAAGTTCGGCAGCAACAGCGTAATCAGATGCATCAGTTGAAAATTTAAACAGTTCATCCATAACTGGATGATGTAATATGGGTGACTCAATAAGCACTCTTTTAACTTTTCAAATGCATCATTTGCACCTTGATCCCAAGTCTACGGTACTCCCTTTCTTAATAAACTTAAAATTCTCAAGTCATTTAATTCTTGCCCTCATACGTACCATCGATAGTATCGGGCCATACCTATAAATCCTTTTAATTGTCTTACATTTCTGGGGTGCGGACTTTATTTGGTAGCTTTTATGCATTCAGGGTTCGGTCTAATTCCCTTTACCCCTATAATATGACCTAAGAACTTAAGTTCTTGGGATGTGAAAAACAATTTAGACAGCTTCATCGCAATACCTTTTTCTTTAAATTTTTTCAGTGTCTTGCACAAAGTTAGACAATGATCCTCGTAAGTAGCTGATATTATTAAGATATTGTCTACGTATATTATCAAATCCTTCAATACATCTCTTGCTATTGCTTCATCTAACACACATATAAATACGGACACAGAGATAATAAGTCCGAATGGCAATACATTGAAATGATAAGATTTTCCATCAAACAAAAAGGCTGTTTACTGTTTGGATTCTGGATGTATTTTTATCTGCTAATATCCCACGGTCAAGTCCATTGTACTAAAGAATCTTGTCTTTTCAAACTTGGATAACAATTCGTCGACATTAATTGGTTGATGTCTCTCCACTTCTATATGTCGATTTAATGTACGAGCATCTAAGACTAATCGTACCCCACCTGTAGCTTTCTTCACCACAACCAGAGGGTTATTCATTACACTGGAACTTTGTTCTATAATATTATTATAAATCATTTTGTTAATTTCATCCCGAACTGCTTCCTTCAAACTCACTGGTATTGGATACAGTCTGCAAATGATTGAAGTGCCATCTTTGATTTTGAACTTACAGGTATAGTAGCTGATGGAAAGCACCACTTCATACTCCATTAAAATTTTATACAAATCTCATCTCTGTTGATTGTTTAATATTAGGGATTCATTAACTTTCTCTTGTATATCAGTTTGATGTGTTACTTGATCCATATTATCGATTTTTGGTGATAATTGTGCTGTAACTGTTAATCGTGACCACTGACATTCAGTTGTTTGTTCCTCAATGTAGATGTTTGTTACAAATGTTGTTCAGCGTCTACTGTCCCCTCTACCACAACAAAGAAGATGTTCATTAAAGTTTAAGGTGACTTTAAACTCTAAAAACCCAATCTAAACCAAACAGTACATCTCTGTTAATATTCTCTAGTATCAATAGCGTTTGATGAAATAATGTATGTCCAATACTACAGTTCACTTGAGTTGCGTGAATTTTCAAGTTTACTTTTTGTTCCTGTTATCCCGATTGTGTATACTCCAGTAACCTTGGAAGTTTCCATTGTCCCTGCTATTATAGGTTGTGGGTTATTAGAAGCTAAGCTTGGTTCTTCAAGCATCAACCATTCCTTTGTGGGTATTTTGTGTGTAAAAACATGTTTATATGGAATAAGGCCTTCTACTGTATCTCCACGACCTGGGCCCCGGCCCTGGATCCAGATTGAACAACATTTTCCTTGTTACTATTAATTATGGGTTGGTTACTGAAATGACCCCCCCATGAACCATGGACCTTGCTGTTGTTGGGGAGGCTTGCATGCCTCAGCGGTACAAATGGCCGTACTGTAGGTGCAACCACAGCGGAGGGGTATCTGTTGAGAGGCCAGACAAACGTGTGGTTCCTGAAGAGGGGCAGCAGCCTTTTCAGTAGTTGCGGGGGCAACAGTCTGGATGATTGACTGATCTGGCCCTGTAACACTAACCAAAACGGTTTGCTGTGCTGTTACTGCGAACAGCTGAAAGCAAGGGGAAACTACAGCTGTAATTATTCCCGAGGGCATGCAGCTTTACTGTATGGTTAAATGATGATGGCATCATCTTGGGTAAAATATTCCGGAGGTAAAATAGTCCCCCATTCGGATCTCCGGGCGGGGACTATTCAGGAGGACGTCGTTATCAGGAGAACGAAAACTGGCATTCTACAGATCGGAGTGTGAAATGTCAGATTCCTTAATGGGGCACGTAGGTTTGAAAATTTAAAAAGGGAAAAGGAATGGTTAAAGTTGGATATAGTGGGAATTAGTGAAGTTCAGTGGCAGGAGGAACAAGACATTTGGTCAGGTGAATACAGGGTTATAAATACAAAATCAAATAGGGGTAACGCTGGAGTAGGTTTAATAATGAATAAAAAAATAGGAGTGTGGGTAAGCTACTACAAACAGCATAGTGAATGCATTATTGTGGCCAAGATAGACACAAAGCCCATGCCTACTCCAGTAGTACAAGTTTATATGCCAAATAGCTCTGCAGATGATGAAGAAATTGATGAAATGTATGATGAGATAAAAGAAATTATTCAGCTAGTGTAGGGAGATGAAAATTTAATAGTCATGGGTGACTGGAATTTGAGAGTAGGAAAAGGGAGAGAAGGAAGCATAGTAGGTGAATATGGATTGGGGCTAAGAAATGAAAGAGGAAGCCGCTTGGTAGAATTTTGCACAGAGCATAGCTAACACTTGGTTCAAGAATCATGAAAGAAGGTTGTATATGTGGAGGAATCCTGGAGATACAAGAAGGTATTAGATAGATTATATAATGGCAAGACAGAGATTTAGGAACCAGGTTTTAAATTGTAAGACATTTCTAGGGGCAGATGTAGACTCTGACCACAATCTATTGGTTATAAATTGTAGATTAAAACTGAAGAAACTGCAAAAAGGTGGGAATTTAAGGAGATTGGGCCTGGATAAACTGACTAAACCAGAGGTTGTAGAGAGTTTCAGGGAGAGCACAAGGGAACGACTGAAAGGAATGGGGGAATGAAGTACAGTAGAAGAAGAATGGGTAGCTCTGAGGGATGAAGTAGTGAAGGCAGCAGAGGATCAAGTAGGTAAAAAGACTAGGGCTAGTAGAAATCCTTGGGTAACAGAAGAAATATTGAATTTAACTGATGAAAGGAAATAAGATAAACATGCAGTAAATGAAGCAGGCAAAAAGGAATACAAATGTCTCAAAAATGAGATCAACAGGAAGTGCAAAATGGCTAAGAAGGGATGGCTACAGGATAAATGTAAGGATGTAGAGGCTTATCTCATGAGGGGTAAGATAGATACTACCTACAGGAAAATTAAAGAGACCTTTGGAGAAAAGAGAACCACTTGTATGAATATCAAGAGCTCAGATGGAAACCCAGTTCTAAGCAAAGAAGGGAAAGCAGAAAGGTGGAAGGAGTATTTACATGGTCTATACAGGGGCGATGTTCTTGAGGACAATATTATGGAAATGGAAGAGAATGTAGTTGAAGATGAAATGGGAGATATGATACTACGTGAAGAGTTTGACAGAGCACTGAAAGACCTGAATCTAAACAAGGCCTCGGGTGTAGACAACATTCCATTAGAACTACTGATGGCCTTGGGAGAGCCAGTCCTGACAAAACTCCACCATATGGTGAGCAAGATGTATGAGACAGGCGAAATACCCTCATACTTCAAGAAGAATATAATAATTCCAATCCCAAAGAAAGCAGGTGTGAAAATTACTGAACTATTAGTATAATAAGTCACAGCTGCAAAATACTAACACAAATTCTTTACAGACGAATGGAAAAACTGGTAGTAGCCGACCTCAGGGGAGATCAGTTTGGATTCCATAGAAATATTGGAACACGTGAGGCAACAATACTGATCCTACGGCTTATCTTAGAAGCTAGATTAAGGAAAGGCAAACCTACGTTTATAGCATTTGTAGACTTAGAGAAAGCTTTTGACAATGTTGACTGGAATACTCTCTTTCAAATGCTAAAGGTGGCAGGGGTAAAATACGGGGAGCGAAAGGCTATTTACAATTTGTACAGAAACCAGATGGCAGTTATAAGAGTCGAGGGGCACAAAAGGGAAGCAGTGGTTGGGAAGGGATTGAGACAGGGTTGTAGCCTCTCCCTGATGTTATTCAATCTGTATACTGAGCAAGCAGTAAAGGAAACAAAAGAAAAATTTGGAGTAGGTATTAAAACCCAAGGAGAAGAAATAAAAACTTAGAGGTTCACTGACGACATTGTAATTCTATCAGAGACAGCAAAGGACTTGGAAGAGCAGTTGAACAGAATGGACAGTGTCTTGAAAGCAGGATATGAGATGAACATCAACAAAAACAAAACAAGGATAATGGAATGTAGTCAAATTAAGACTGGTGATGCTGAGGGAATTAGATTAGGAATTGAGTAAAGGAGTTTTGTTGTTTGGGGAGCAAAATAACTGATGATGGTCGAAGAAGAGAAGATATAAAATGTAGACTGGCAATGGCAAGGAAAGCATTTCTGAAGAAGAGAAATTTGTTAACATCGAGTATAGATTTAAGTGTCAGGAAGTCGTTTCTGAAAGTATTTGTATGGCGTGTAGCCATGTATGGAAGTGAAACATGGACAATCAATAGTTTGGACAAGAAGAGAATAGAAGCTTTAAAAATGTGGTGCTACAGAAGAATGCAGAAGATTAGATGGGTAGATCACATAACTAATGATGAAGTATCGAATAGAATTGGGGGGAAGAGGAGTTTGTGGCAAAACTTGACAAGAAGAAGGGATCGGTTGGTAGGACATGTTCTGAGGCTTCAAGGGATCACAAATTTAGCATTGGAGGGCAGCGTGGAGGGTAAAAATCATAGGGGGAGACCAAGAGATGAATACACTAAGCAGATTCAGAAGGATATACGTTGCAGTAAGTACTGGGAGATGAAGAAGCTTCCACAGGATCGGGTAGCATGGAGAGCTGCATAAAACCAGTCTCAGGACTGAAGACCACAACAACAACAACAACAACAACAATACTGAAACTAGATTCTACATTCCTATTCTGTGTTTTATGGTTACTCGCTATAAATTCTTGAGAATACCAGATCTAAATTTGAAGGAGGCTGCTTCTTTTGATAATTGTCATTTTAACTTTTCTTACTGTACTGGCGTACTTTTGCTAAGTTTGCCTCAAGCTTTTTTAAAATTATTTCTGTTTCATTTATTGTTCGAACTTTAACTTCGGTGTAAAGTTTCGTTGTGGTCTTCATTTATTGCATCAAGTGCATCAACAAAAGACAACAACTCTTCTATTATTTTCCAACCACTACACATGATGTCTATTCTCGCATAGATTGGCAAACGTCTAATTAAAATATGTAGTAATTCTTCTCCTTCCATTGGCTTATCTAAATACTTTGCTTGTGTTAAATGTCAATCAAAATATTTCATTATAGTATCCCAAGTATTATCATAATATTTTGGGTCCCATAGATCTGATATTAACTTTTCTTGGCAGACCAATACTTCTCTTTAAATTTCTTATGAAAGTCTCCCCAAGACAAAAAATTCTCAATATTTACTATTCCCCAGTCTGACGCTTCCCTAGAATGTACCCCCAAAGCAAATTTGATCTTCTTGGAATTTTCCCAATTTTTTGGTATAGTTTGGTTAAATCTTTTGAAATGTGTAGGATGTACATCTCTGTCCAGCTTAAATTTAGGAAATTGTCTAGATAACCCTGAATTAGCTCCCCATAGCAAATCAGTCCCTGCTTCACTGGTTAATACAACATTAAGTGAAGTTACTCTTTTTTTATTTTATCTTTGATAAGCTTTAATTATCTCCACAGGTCATCCATACCCTCCCTGGTATTACTGCGTTCAGAAGAAGGAATAGGCGATACATTGCCAGATGTTATTCTCTCGGTAACCTTTCGATTTATAATTTCTCCATGTTGTTCCTCCAAACTAATTACATTTATATCAGATTTAGCTATTTTCCCTTTGAAATTTCTTTCCGCATTATCTACCCGTGTATTGACACCTGTAATTCGCGATTGAATGACTGGCATTAATTGATTCTGCTTATCTACATTCTCTTTCAAATTATTCAACCCCTGCCTTACATCATTATACTTAACATTGTACATGTTTTAAAAAGATCCTAACTTTTCAGTAAGTTCAGATTCTACATTATTACATTTGTTCTCAATGTTAAGTTCTAAACTTTTTGATAAATGTTGAAAAGTGTTACTCTGTTTCTGACTAAGGCCAGTAAACATATAATTTATATGAGTGGTCAAAGAATTTGTCAACTTGTTCTTTAAATCTAATTTTAAGTCTCTACTTTATTACTTATTGCATCAAACTCAGTCTTTGAAGCACCCATGCATAGATTACTAAATTCTTTGCTTTGAGAGTCGACTTTGGCATTTAACGAACCTAAATTTGTTGTTTGAATATTTAGAGTTTCCTTCTGAGCATTTAAAGCTTCACACTGGGTATTTAACTGAGAATTTACTAAGTCTAGCTCTTTACTTAGAGTCGCACTCTGAGCATTTAATTGTGAATCTAATGAGTTTAACTTAAGACTCTGAGCTTCGATTAAATTTATCAACTCAGCCCAGTCAGGCACTTCTTTGCTAATTTTCATGGCCACAGCTGGGTCTTGAGTTCCCCCAACCTGTTGTATTCCATACTTTTAGATGCCTTAGCTCTTGCAAGTATTTAAAACTAACTTTAAATATGATAATTACACAGTAAAAGTTCACTCAACAGTATCTTCTACAACTCTGTACTAAAGTAATCAAGTTTTGTTTCACGCTCACCCGGTGTAGAATTCGTATTGCATAGGTGAGCCAATGTGGAGGCAGGTCAGCACCGGTGAACAGCAGCTGGTGCCGACGACGTCGGATGTCTGTTGGTTTCCGTGTCTGCATCCCCGCGATGTGTGTGAGAGCTGTATACTCCCCACACTGGATCTTCTTAGCTGAAGCATTCTTCTTCTTAGACAAATATGTCAAAATCTTCTTTGCTGTTTTTATCGTTGTGAATTTTTTATTTCTTCACTTTACTTTTCATCAACTAATCAACTAGCGATGTATTTGACCTCCTTCTACATGAATATGCAAATCCCTGCAAGTCTCTCGTACAGTCAGACTTTAGAAACAATTGAGCTACAGCGGAGACAGTTGGCTTGAATATCATGACCTTTCTTAACATGAATCATAAAATGAGTCTTGCCTCTAACAAGGTTGCTTCAAGAGTCTACAAGAGTACCCTTTTCAACTGTTCTTGTTTTAATAACAATAGTCAATGACCCAATAGGCAGAGAGCTGCATATGAACTCCATGGTTCTTCCTTACACACTCACTAAAATACCTATGGATCGCTCAACAGGTACTCGTTGGTGCCGTATGTCCACCGCATTTCCTTCTTCGTGTGACTGATTTTAAACCTGCATACACAAACATGTAATGCACAGTAGATAGGATTCTTCCATCCCACACTCATATCCAGAATATTGTGTGTTTGAGGCGATAGAAGGCTGAGTGGTTCTAAAATTTACACAGAAATTCTCGAATCACTATAAACTGTTCTCTGTCAGAAGAGGTGTTACAGAAAAATTGAAGAGAGCAAAAGTAAAACCTCTGTTCAAGAAAGGGATAAAAACAGAAGTATCAAACTACAGACCTACTTCGCTACTATCTGGTTTTTCCAAAATAACTGAAGAACTCTATTATAAAGGACTAATCAATTTCTTAGAGAAAAATAATTACTTTTCAAATACACAACATGGATTCCGAAAATCTAAATATACAAACACTGCTATTTTTCCATACCTAAATGAACCATTAAATGCAATAGACAGAAAAGAGCATTTTTCAGCCATATTTCTAGACCTCTCTAAAGTATTTGATGTCATCAATCACAACATCTTGCTTAAGAAACTTGAATCTGTATGTATTAGGCACCCAGCCTATGAATGGATTAAATCATACCTCCAAAATAGAGAGCAAGTAATTGAGCTTGCCATCCAAGATGAGAACAAGATAAAGTCTACTGCTCCGAAAAGCAGAGCATTAAGTATGGCGTACCACAAGGCTTCATTCTAGGACCAATCAATAGATGACAACATTACACAAAGTTCGCAGATGACATCAATGTGATAGTAAAAGGAAGGATCAGAAAAGAATTACTGGATGAGATTAAAAAGCGTACTACCCACATTACAGACTGGTTTTCTGGAAACAATTTACTAATAAACACAGAAAAAACAGTTACAATGCACTTACAGACAGTGCAAAACAAATGCACTCTAACATCAGACAAAGAGTTGTCTATCAGAACCTTTGAAAATGTAAGCTCTAGAAAATTTCTTGGAATGTAGATCCAAGATCTTGGATGGATCCATCATGTAAAATACATTACAAATAAATTGAATACCACTCATTATGCTATCAAAATTCTTACTGGTTGCACATCAAAAGAGACACTAAGGTTGGTGAGCACCATACTAGTATAAATTACTCTTGTAGTAACTCTTACTTCTTTTGTCTGGACTACTTTAGCAAATTACTTCTGAATTAATTGTTGGAGAGCTTAATTTCTATTTACTTCTTTAGTTGTAACTAAAGTAGTAACACCTTTTCACTGAAGAAGTAAGCCATTTCTGCACACTACTGTAATTTTAGAAGCTAGGAACGATTATTAAATAGAATTATTAAAATTGGAAAATCTAAATTCTATTTTACTAATTAATGATAAGATCTGTGTATCTTTAAAAAAATTACTCGTTGAATACAATGGAGAAGCTCTTACACAAAGATCACAAGAGCAGCTTAAAGTAATTTGGAAGGACATGAAAGCAAAAGCAAAGAAAATCAAACTGGTGGTGGAGTATGTGAGATGAAGATCGATGATATAAGCCAAATGTTCATTCATATGATCCCACAAGTTTTCAAAGGGATAGCTGGAGTTACGACAATGACACATATGAAGATAATGTGATACTTTCAAGCAACTTCGATGATGATAACTGCTCTGAAGATAGTAATGAAACTGCTGAAGGTGGAACTTCATCCCATAGCCATGAACCTCAGCCTGCATTCTCTGGTTGGAGATTATCAGAAGATGTGTCCAGCAAAAGAGGGAGAGAAAATGTGGTTGAAGTGAAGAACTGAGAAATGTTGAAGAAAGCAGATGAGCTTCATCCTTTAAAATGCATTTAGTATGAGAGGAATACAATTCAAAAATATTATTAATAGAAAGACAAAGAGAAATTATGGAAGAAGAGCATAACCTTAAAATAGAAGTTACGAATAAGTTCAAGAACATAATGTAGCAAACTTCAGGTTCCAGTTCTTCAGCCAATGTGCTCGAGAAATTTGGGCTTTTGTGAATGAATAAGAAAATAGTCACATTTATAAAACATCTTTTATTTCCTTGATATTTTTTATTGGTACTAATTGTTGTTGAAACCACATTCTAATATTTATCTGAATTTGCAATATTATGAAAGAAATATTTTTTTTAGAAATAATCAAAACACTGTATGAGTTTGTGTACTCAATTAAGAAAAAAATAAGAATGCCAATCCCCCAGAGAGAGAGAGAGAGAGAGAGAGAGAGAGAGAGAGAGAGAGAGAGAGGGGGGGGGGCCATAAAATTACACACAAATAAAATGAGTCACTTTTCACTGCAGTAGTGACAATCCTGTGGCTTATTTATTCATTTAATCATTTAAATGCTTTGGACGTGTTAATGCATGTGTGTGTCTACTTGTAGACACGTACAGAGTACCAGGAAGGAGGACTGGTGGCATGCGTAAACACGTTTAGAGCATATAGGGACAGGTACAAAGGCACGTGTGTTAACTCGTCCAGAACAGTTAAAGGGTTAAGAACAAAAAGTCTTCACACAACTTCTAATTTTACTAGAAAACTAGATACAATTTTAATTACAGTAATTAACTATAATAGACCTTCTGACAGCTTGGCCTGCAGCATCTGCTTCTGGCTGATAGGCATATTGTTCAATGTCATTCACCTCCACAGCATTAGGGTGAAACGCATCTGTAACTTCTATTTCAAAGTTGTGTAGAGCTGCAGCAGCCACAATAATATTTTAACACATGTTTGGTTTAAATCACATTGTTTTAGTGAGAATTCGGAAATGTTTCTTCCAAACACCAAATGCTTGCTCTATTACACATTTGGTAGCAATATGGGCTCTCTTGTAGCACCATTCGGCTACTGTGTGGATCTAGAACACAGGTGTCATACGATGTTTGGAGGGAGCATATCCACAGTCTCCAACAAGCAACCAGTCATATTATCCATTTTCAAATTCTGCCACACCTCTACTATTGCTCAAAATTCTTGCATTATGTGTAGGGCCTGATCAATGGCTTACCACATTCAAAATCTTCATACTGGCATCACAGGTGATTTCTGTGTAGTTCTGCTTGTTCTCCAGAAGGACAAAGTATGGGTTGTTGTTGTTGTTGCTGTTGTTGTTGTTGTCTTCAGTCCTGAGACTGGTTTGATGCAGCTCTCCATGCTACTCTATCCTGTGCAAGCTTCTTCATCTCCCAGTACCTACTGCAACTAACATCCTTCTGAATCTGCTTAGTGTATTCATTTCTTGGTCTCCCTCTACGATTTTTACCCTCCACGCTGCCCTCCAATACTAAATTGGTGATCCCTTGATGCCTCAGAACATGTCCTACCACCGGTCCCTTCTTCTGGTCAAGTTGTGCCAAAAACTCCTCTTCTCCCCAATTCTATTCAATATCTCCTCATTAGTTATGCGATCTACCCATCTAATCTTCGGCATTCTTCTGTAGCATCACATTTTTAAAGCTTCTATTCTCTTCTTGTCCGAACTATTTATTGTTCATGTTTCACTTCCATTTCTTCAGAAATGCTTTCCTTGCCATTGCCAGTCTACATTTTATATCTTCTCTACTTCGACCATCATCAGTTATTTTGCTCCCCAAATAACAAAACTCCTTTACTCAATTCCTAATCTAATTCCCTCAACATCACCAGACTTAATTTGACTACATTCCATTATCCTTGTTTTGCTTTTGTTGATGTTCATCTCATATCCTCCTTTCAAGACACTGTCCATTCTGTTCAACTGCTCTTCCAAGTGCTTTGCTGTCTCTGACAGAATTACAATGTCATCAGCGAACCTCAACGTTTTTATTTCTTCTCCATGGACTTTAATACCTACTAATTTTTCTTTTGTTTCCTTAACTATGAGTACGTGTACACAATCCATGGCACCCATGACATTTGGGAATCCACAAATTTGACAGAATTCCCTTTTGTTCTTTGGTATATTTTCTTGGCTCTGTGGTATGGACACATGCAGTAGCTTTAACACATTTTAGCTGTTTATTACACTGTTAAAAGCTCTTCCAGCAGTAGTATGATGGCTATTAATGAGATCCCCTGCTAAGATGTGATAAGTACCTGTGCGAAAGATTTGGAGTCCACAAAGAAGTTGCAGCCTAGGGGCCAAAGCATTATTCCTGTCAGAATTATGGTGCAGTAACGGCTCCAGCGTACCAAGCAGCAACTTAAAAGAGTCCTTGTGAAACCCTAACTGCTCTTTGAAATCACTGTTGCTATACATCACAAATGGGTCTCTTCTCTCCATCACTGCCCTCATTCTTGGGATGTTCACCTCTTCCTCCATCTCCATATATTCTTCGTGGTTCAGATAATCCATAGAATTTGACACTTAAAACACAGAGTTCAAAGATCGCACTGTGCTCTCTAATTTTACTCCTACTACTACCTAGAAGTAAATTTTGTCCTTATTTCTTCTTTAAGTTACTAACATAGTAGTGTACTCTTCAATGGTGCTCTCCACCACTGATGGAGTAAATAAATTTACTGTGGAAGTAAATGAAAAATTTACTCCTGGAGTACTTACTCCTTTAGTTCAGTACTATAGACTGAAAGTTGCTGATTTCCTTCTCTCTTAGTAGCTTACTACTTTAGTTTCACTTACTCCTGGCTGCCAGCAAAAGTTGTTTTATATGCCATAAGAGAATTGTAAGAGCCATAGAAAATGCTGCAAGCTCTTATTTAAGCAAATTTACATCCTTTCACTACCATGTTTGTATGTCTAACAAATAATAATATTTGTTAGGAAAATCTTTCCACTACCTTGTCTATGTATCTTACAAGTAATAATACTTGTTAGGAAAATCTTGGAAAATGGCAACAGTCTTTTATCGAATAACCAGAGTAACCATCTCTAGAGCACAAGGAGAAGCAGGATATACATATTCAACATGCATACACAACACTAAAACAGAATGGACCACTGCAAACAGGAAACAGACTGTACAATAAGCTACATAATAACGTTAAGACACTTCATAATTTAAAACTGCTGTCCTTAAATATTTATTACGAAAGTGTTGTTATAGTATAGATGAATATCTGGAAACATAAAAATTTGTTCTGTCCGTGTTCTGTACTTTGTATGTAAACCCGAACACCTTAATGCAGAAGTGTGTCACCTTTACTGTTTTACTTTAGTAATGGATTTTTAAATGTATATGGTACTTCTGAATTTCCATGTTATTTGCTTATATATTTCTTTCCCTTAATAATGTGAACTTATTTAGAAATAGTGTGCAATTCTGAATTTTTCACAAGTTATCCACCTATACTCTTTCCTGTTTCTTGGCATTACACATGTATTATATGAATATTTGTACATTATAAGATCACTGTCACAATCATTTTAACCATGTATCATCATCTCATCTCCATTTTTGACTTGCCCTATATGGTCATGTGATTCTCTGCACACAATGTCTGATCTACACAATAAATAAAATTACAATCACAATTACATTAAAATCAGTCAAACAACATAATATAACTACAGGTATCTTATTACATCTCTCTAAAGCTATTGCTGTGCTAGATCATAAAATACTGTTTGGTAAAGAGGAACAATAGGTGTGGCATGTAGCTGGCAATGATTTTACTTACAGAACCACAGACAGAAGGTATTAGTTCAATACAGTATTAATGTACAGCACAGAATCAATAATATGGTTTTCCTCTCTGATGAAAGATCAATAAAATATGGTGTTCCTCAGGGCTCTGTGAACTCACGAGAATATCCTGTTTCCTGATGATACAAGCATAGTGTTGACTGGATCAGTCCTGAAGACCTTCACTCAATGTATGGTATCTCTATGTAAAGACTTTCTGAGTGGTTTAACAAAAATTGGCTAACAGTTAATTGGAAAAAAATGTATGCATCAACTTCCATTTAATTCCCTCATCCTGCTAAAAACTAACCAAGTAAATTTAAATAATGATATAATTGAACATGTAAATACAACAAAATTTTTGGATCTGTAAGTTGAACAGAATTTCAAATGGTTACACATATGAACAACTTATGAAAGAAACTCTCATCTTTGTACTATGGACTAAGAATAGTGAAATCTACTACAAGTAAATCCACAGTAATGCAAGTGTACCATGCACAGTTCTACACCTTCCTCCAATATGGAATGATCAACTCACAGAACAAACATTTAAACTACCAATAAAAGGGCACTGAGGATAACTTATGGTCTCAATAAGATGGAGCCCTGCAAATGTCACTTCATAAAACTTCATGTTCTAAATATCCCATACCTGTGCATACAATATACAATCTTATTCACCAGGTAATATCTCATAAGAACCAGAAAATTAACCCAAAACGAGGATATACACACACATATTATACCAGATGACAATCCAATATTCATAAAATCTTTTCAAGGACTACATCATACCAAAAAACTATAATTCACCTTGTTGTCATATTACACAATAGGATTCCAGAGTAAATGAAACTTGCTCTAGATCCAGTACTGAAAAACAAGTGAAAGACTGTTTAACAAAGCATTACTTTTATTCATTGTAGGAATTCCTAAAAATGAAAAATTAAAAAAGTGGTAATTAAATATTAACAACTAAATGTCAGCTGTGTTGTCAAATATGGAACTTCTGCTTCCTTTGGTAAATACTGTGATTTAGTGTAGAACATTTGGAGGCAAAATAGTAACCTATAACTCTAAAGTATGCAAGTATGTTTCAGTTAGACTTCTCAAATTGTTTTTGGTACTTTTTATGTATGTACACTTTTTATTAGTTGTAAATGTTACTGTCTGTGTATTCTCAATGGTTAATTTCATGTTTCATTTATTTTTAAATGTTATTCTCCTTCCACTGTATTTCCAGTGGTAATTTTCATTATTTCTGTATTTCAGTGAATATTTCTGTAAATTCTTCAGCTGCAGTCAATTTGCCTACATATTTCTTAGTTGCTCATATTCGCTGTTTGGATACCCCGTGTGTTACTATATTCATCAATGAACAAATTTTCGAGTAACAGTACATTACCTACATATTTCTTAGTTGCTCATATTCATTTGCTTGTACACTCTTGTGTGTTACTACAAACATCAATGAGCAATTTTTCTGTTTCCATTCCCAATGTGTAATTTTTTTTTAGAGAGAACCATGTTCTGAAACAGCATATTTCTTAATGAAAAATGACTTGTCTTGTATCATGTGTGCTTTCTGTACAATATGTGATCCACAGGATAAATAAAACATATAAATACAAATAGGCTGAAGTCCAATTCATTGTGTCATTTAGTAACTCATAATATGAAAGGGAGTGCCTCACAGAGTGGCAGTCCTTTTTGCCTAAAAATCACATGTATGTGGTGAACCTAACCCCACCAAAAATATTTTGGAGTTCGTTGAGCAAAATTTCAGAGTTTGTTAAGTACATGCAGGACCTGCTGTCTGGTGGCTCATTGCAGAGTAAGAAAGTAATCATGAAGTACCCAATTTCTTACGCTGATGACCTTTGCTTTTGTGAAAATACCTTCACAACAGTAAAGTATCCTGTAATATGCAACAACCAAAACAATCACACAAAAGAAAAAATAGTGCAACAACTCTCAGACAGGTGCAAAAGTAGCGTCATGTGGTTGCCCTTGCAGTGCAGTGCAGTCATGCTGTTCTCCTGTACCCTCCACTCTTCATCAACAAACCCACCCATACTGCTGTGTATCACTTTTAACACACACCTAACACTGCCAAAAAAATACAAGACAGAATGAAACAGTAAGCTTGAGGGCAAATACTAAAGTGGGCATTACTGTTGCCAACAGCAAATACAGTTCATGCAAACATACTTGGATACCAAAAACAAGTTGTGCAATACAGTTCATGGAAACATACTCGAATGCCAAAAACAAGTTCTCCAATAGTCCCTACTCAGTCGATTGTCAGTGTTGGATGATTTGAGATTATGTCAGGTGATGTGCTTGGCTAGTAAATTCTCTGGGAAAAACACTGGAAATTGAAGATACCACCTGTACAAAGTGAGTTAAATGGCAAACTTCTTCATAGTCAAACCCATGAAGTGTAAAGTCCACCAGTTTGTGAAGAAAGAAGCTGTGCTTGGTGCTCCATTGAAACAAACGTCCACAGTACAATGAGTAGTTGAAACAAATATTGTACCACTTACTTCTGTCTGGTGAATCAAGAGAGAACTAGAAAGGGTACAGACAGGTGGTGAAACCTCAACATTTTCAAACCCTCATAAGGGGTGGCCTGGAAGATCATGGAAGGCCAGTTTAGATCATTTTAATCAGCAAATGATTCACTGTGTGGAGAATAATTTCTACTTTACAGATAAAAGAACACCCACTTTGGACAAAATCTACAACGAATTACAGGGTTTGAAACATTCAGAAGAAAGTATTCTAGGATTCAGGTGGAAGTAGACAGCAAATAATAGAAAACTATCGGGAACAAAGTAGTATAAACATGTAATTAATTCCTTACTTAAAAAGTATCCAAGAGAACAGACACAAATGTCAACAAACTATCTATATGGATGAGAAGTATTTTCACGTGTTTCACATAGCATTGTAAGAGTGGACTGATAATTCACTCCAGGATCTGTTAAAACCTGTTTAGTAAGGAAGTAGAATTATCAACATCCATGCTGGTAGGGAGGACAGTTTTGTACCAAATACCTACAGAAGGTGTAAATCTGGCCAGAAAACAGCGGGTTATCACAACAACATAGATTTCTCAAATTATGAAAAGTGGTTCAAGGAGCTTTTTGTGGATGATGTTGTAGTATACAGAGAAGTTGCAGCATTAGAAAATTGCAGCGAAATGCAGGAAGATCTGCAACCGATAGGCACTTGGTGCAGGGAGTGACAACTGACCCTTAACATAGACAAATGTAATGTATTGCGAATACATAGAAAGAAGGATCTTTTAATGTTTGATTATATGATAGCGGAACAAACACTGGTAGCAATTACTTCTGTAAAATATATGGGAGTTGTGTATGGAACGATTTGAAGAGGAGTGATCATTTAAAATTAATTGTTGGTAAGGTGGGTACCAGGTTGAGATTCATTGGGAGAGTCCTTAGAAAATGTAGTCCATCAACAAAGGAGGTGGCTTACAAAACACTCGTTCGACCTATACTTGAGTATTGCTCATCAGTGTGGGATACATACCAGGTCGGGTTGACAGAGTAGATAGAGAAGATCCAAAGAAGAGTGGCGCATTTTGTCACAGGGTTATTTGGTAAGCGTGATAGCATTACAGAGATGTTTAGCAAACTTGAGTGGCAGACTCTGCAAGATAGGCACTCTGCATCACGGTGTAGCTTGCTGTCCAGGTTTTGAGAGGGTGCATTTCTGGATGAGGTATCAAATATCAAATATATTGTGTCCTGGGGAGATCACGAATGTAACATTAGAGAGATATGAGCATGCACGGAGGTTTTCCGGCAGTCCTTCTTCCTGCGAACCACACACGACTGGAACAGGAAAGGGAGGAAATGACAGTGGCACGTAAAGTACCCTCCGCCACACACCATTGGGTGGCTTGCAGAGTATAAATGTAGATGTAGATGTGGATACTGTATTATGACATCCTCCACCCTGCATTGAGTCCTATAGTGCTGATTTGGGCAAGTGTCAAGATAAGAGTTTCTGAACTTAATGTGACATTCCGAATGGACATGTTATTAAAACCTACAGATAAACAAATCATTTCCATAACAAAAAGAAAACTGGAAGAAATGTTGTGAGCACATAAAGAAAAGTGAAGAGTAGTACATTTCAAGTGAAGGTTTACTGGACCAAGTGCTGTAGATGATCATAAATGTGGAAAGTGGTTCAGACTTGAATAGCAGTAGAGTGCTGGAAGCAATACTTATTCCACAAGCAAAGATGAAAGTAAATCAACAAATCAACCAACACTGCCAGTGGAGGTGAAACAGACATGGCTACAGAAAATAAAGAGGTAGGGTGTGGAGCATTGTTCTTATGTATGGAAATACAATGAATGATACTGAAAGTGCACACGGAGCTAGTACCTCGTCTTACGAATCATGAGAGCCAATACAAAGACTTTGCTGCTGCAAATCATGTGCCGTGAAGAGCAACAGGGAGATCATCAAATTCTGTGTGATGCTGCTGTTTCTGTTACAAAAACCATCCGTCAACATGAATCGCATTATAGTATTCCGAGGAAGGTTGGGATTCTGGCCGATAGTTATGGACGAGAGATTGCTTCTCGTATAAAGGAAGTTGCTGAAACTGTGAAGGTAACAGGGTTCATCAAACCTGGAGCATCTCTCTCTCTGAAATATGTACGTATATACAGCCAGAGGAAATCGGTAAGTTATCATCTGAGGATTTCATTGTACTACTCGGTAGCCCTAATGACGTGTCCCATAATGAAACATCAGTAGCCTGCCAAGAACTAAAGAGGTGCTTGTGTTATCTAGGACACACAAATGTAATATATGTAAACATTTCACATAGGTATGACTTACATCAGTCGTTTTGTGTGAACAGAGAGATCAAATTTGCAGATGAACAGCTTTCAAACGTATGTAAACAGTTTAGAAATGTAAACATTCTAGATGTAAGTGGTGTTTATCGAAGATTCCGTACTTCACATGGGCTTCATTTGAACAGTCGTGGGACAAGGTTCTTAGCACAAAAACTAATTGAAAGAAACACAGGCAATAGTTTTACTACAAATTCAACAGTAATGACAAAATGTGTTACATCGTCAACCACAGAAAAGAAAAAATAGTGATTTTTTCCCACAGCAACACATTTGCAGTAATATTCAACACTCCAATAAGACCTTTTTTGGCTAAAGAACAGAAGATTGCACAGTGTAAATGTTGTACCTTTTGATAATTTAACTCGTGAGTTAACTAACACTAAGGAACCAGTTACAAATACAATTGATATGCTATATTGCTTAAAAATATTTCTTCAAAATATAAGAAGTCTTTTGAATAAAAAAGAAGAGCTGCTGCTTTCTCTGCAAGAAACAGCTGACACAGACAGAATTGTTCCTGATGCGCTCTGCTTAACTGAACATCACTTGGAAGCTACAGAAATGAATCAGCTACATTTAAATAGTTACAAAATTGGTTCTTCCCACTCTTGGAGCAACTTAAGGCAAGGTGGAGTGGCAATTTACACACACAATACTGTTAGGTCAGAAGTTATAGATGTATCTAAATACTGTGTTGAAGATCACTTTGAATGTTGTGCAGTCAAATTAGAGCTTGAAACACTGTTCCTGGTCATAGTAACAGTTTACAGGGCACCTATGGGAAACATTCAAAAATTTCTCTCTCAGCTAGAAACAGTTCTTACTAAACTTTATAGAAACAATACAAACAATAGTAATGTCATCATAAGTGGTGATTTTAACATAAACTTAGTCACAAAAAATAACAGATCAGAAACTATTAGAATCGCTCCCCATGATCTCATTCTTAACAAGTGTATATGGACACAGCAAGACCCTGATTAATAATCCGTTCCTAGATCCCACAAATTACAATGAAGTGATGACATGGGCAGTAACAAATGGTCTGTCTGATCATGATGGTGAATTGACAACCTTAAAACTTGCCAGCAGAAAAACAGCACATGGTCATTATAGCAGAGTTAAACATGTTAGAGCAATAAATGCTGAATCTACTTGCTTATTCAGAAATAGTTTATGCCATGAACAATGGAAGGAAGTATACCAGGCTGATACAGTGAATGAGAAGTTCAACTCCTTCCTGAACTTATTCCTTAAACATTTTGAAGCTTCTTTCCTCCAATGACAGATTAAAATCAAACCAACCTGTAGTAAAGGAAAGAATGTCTAACTAATAGCATAAAAATATCATGTAACAAAAAGAGAGATCTGTATGTACAACAGAGGGCTAGAACAGACCCAGCAGTAAAGTTACATTACAAAAAATACTGTAAAATTCTAACAAGTGTAATCAAGAGGGCCAAACAGTTGCATTATGCACAAAAAATTAGTAACTCAAACAATAAAATACAAACCATATGGCACATCATAAACAGTAAGACAAATAGGAATGTAAAACCTGACAATAGTAACCACAAAGTTGCAGCCCCAGACTTCAACAATTTTTTTCTCAATATAGCTGAAAAAACAGTGAACCACAATAACCAGTCTCACACAGCACCTGTTGAACTACTTAACCACATGCAAACAACAGCTAAAGTAGCACTTCATTTCAGAAGTACAACTCCTAAAGAAATTGAAAAAACCATAAAATTACTCAAAAACTCAGATTCCTGTGGAAACAATGGTATATGAAGTAGGATTTTAAAATCATGTGCAGACTTAATCAATTATATATTGTGCTATTTGTGCAACCAATCTATGGAAATTGGTGTGTTCCCAGATAGATTAAAACATGCAGTAGTGTGCCAATCCACAAAAGTTAGCTAGGTATGAAATATCCAACTATTGGCCCATCTCTCTGCTGCCAGTGTTCTCAAAGGTATTTGAAAGAATAGTGTATGATAGGATTTGTAGTCACACTAAACAAAATGGCTTACTGGATCCTACAGAGTTTGGCTTTCGTAAGAGCTCCTCCACAAAGAGAGCTATATTTAGCCTAATAAATGAAATTTTAGGTGAATTAAATTACAAAAATTATCCAGTGGCGATATTCTGTGACCTTGCCAAGGCATTTGATTGTGTAGGTAACAACGTACTCTTAAAAAAAGCTTCTACATTATGGCATTAAAGACAAATCTTTGACTTGAATAGAATCATACTTACAGAACAGGAAGCAAAGGGTTGTCTTAAGGGGGAGTGGTACAGAATTAAAATCAGACTGGGGAAATATAAAGTGTGGAGTCGTGCAGGGCTTGATTTTTGGGGCACTAATTTTCCTGATCGACAATAATGATGTACCAATCACAATTAATAACAGAACAAAAGAAGTAATGTTTGCCAACGATACAAGTATCCTCGTACAAGGACCCAATTCCACATTGCAGGATACAGCCATGACAGTTTCTAATCAAGTACACAAATGGTTCACTGTGAATAGCATAACCTTAAATCTTTCAAAAACCAATGTGATACAGTTTCTGACAAAAAATTAAAAAGAATGAAGTTCCTGAAATACATGTTAACAGTCACAAAATTAATGTAACCACACATTCAAAATTCCTAGGTATCCAGATAGATAGTCACCTAAGATGGAAAGAACAAATTGATCAGCTGGCCAAGAAACTTAGCTCATCGTGCTTTGCAGTAAGAGCTCTCCATCAGTTAATGGACAGAGAAATAATGTTGTTGTCATAGTTTGCATATTTTCATTCTGTTCTCTCCTATGGCATAATCTTCTGGGGAAATGCTGCAGGTGTTGAAAAAGTCTTCAGAATACAAAAACAAGCAGTGAGACTAATATGTGGGGACCCTAATGGGGCGCCTTGCAGAGGTCTCTTCAAATCTTTCAGGATAGTTACCATCACAAGTCAGTATACAGGGTGTTACAAAAAGGTACGGCCAAATTTTCAAGAAACATTCCTCACACACAAAGAAAGAAAATATGTTATGTGGACATGTGTCCGGAAATGCCTACTTTCCATGTTAGAGCTCATTTTATTACTTCTCTTCAAATCACATTAATCATAGAATGGAAACACACAGCAACAGAACGCACCGGCATTACTTCAAACACTTTGTTACAGGAAATGTTCAAAACGTCCTCCGTTAGCGAGGATACGTGCATCCACCCGCTGTCGAACGGAATCCCTGGTGCACTGATGCAGCCCTGGAGAATGGCGTATTGTATCACAGCCGTCCACAATATGAGCACCAAGAGTCTCTACATTTGGTACCGTGGTTGTGTAGACAAGAGGTTTCAAATGCCGCCATAAATGAAAGTCAAGAGGGTTGAGGTCAGGAGAGCTTGGAGGCCATGGAATTGGTCGGTCTCTACCAATCCATCGGTCGCCAAATCTGTTGTTGAGAAGCGTACGAACACTTCGACTGATATGTGCAGGAGCTCCATCGTGCATGAACCACATGTTGTGTCGTACTTCTAAAGGCACATGTTCTAGCAGCATAGGTTATCCTGTATGAAATCATGGCAGTGAATTGAGAAAGTGCAGTACATACTGACGAAACTAAAATGAGCTCTAACATGGAAATTAAGTGTTTCCGGACACATGTCCACATAACATCTTTTCTTTATTTGTGTGTGAGGAATGTTTCCTGAAAGTTTGGCCATACCTTTTTGTAACACCCTGTATATACTCACTGATGTTATTTGCAGCCAACAACAGGGAACTGTTTCAGAAAGATTGTGACATCCACAACCAGGACATAAGACAGGTGAAAAATTTTCAACAAGGCTCTGCAACTCTCACTAAAGTACATAGAGGAGTTACTGAGTCAGGTATAAAGTCCTTCAATAAGCTCCCTATCAATATAAAAAAGGAAATAAATAATGTACAGGTTTTCAAAAGGAGACTAAAATTATTCCTCAACAAACAAACTTTCAATAAAATGAATGAGTACTTAGAGTTATAAGGTATAAGCGTGGGGGAATCTGCCTAAGAAAAGCACTTCCTCAGAGATAAAGTGTGATTCTATTACTTGTAGTTTAACTGAACTTGTGGTGATAAAATGTCATTTTATCTATGTCATTATGAGACAATGTGAACTCTCATGTTTCCCACACTCTTGAGCATTCACTTAAACCTCTTCTTAATGAGTGCAGTTAAAATTTGTTTTCAACCTGAACCATGACCATGAAGCAAATTTACCTGCTTATATATGTCAGTAGCATAAAAATATGCACTATCACTTATTTTACTATTTTAAACAGTCACTTAAACTGTTTTTGGCATAATGCGGGCTTTAATGTTGCATGAAAGTAATTGTTCTTGGTAAATAAACAAATGTCTGTGTAATGTGATGTATAAATGTTCATGTACTACTGCACTGTATCAATTGACTTGTCCTACATTAATTCTACACTGGTTGTACAATATGTAATCAACAGGACCAAATAAATAAATAATGAAATAAAATAAATAAATAATGTTAAATGATGAACTGTATTAATTGTAATGTGGAATTGTGTCTGTAATTACTTGAAAGATGTGAACATCTTCTTAACAGTGAAGCTACGATTCACGTCCAAACTGTACATTCCCCAAGGCTATGCTTGTACAACAAATAAACATTCATTCTCCTTTGTATGCTAACACTGCCCCTCACCCCTTTTCTCATCTACTATGCTGCAATGTTCTTCCCCTCCATTGCATGTCCTCTCCTGCACATGTGAGCATCCCATGTTTGCATGATCAGTACCGTGAGTGAATGCACAAGTTTGTTTTCAAACAAGACACATAGCACTCATAGTCAGCATCTGCAGTGCTGTGAATGTATTTTCAGTGCAATATAGGCAGACATATAAAAGGGGTAAGAATTCAAACGAAATGCAATTACTCTGTAAGACAATGGAGACCATGGGTCATGGGTCATGGGTCCCTTATACCCAACTAAACAGAAAATATCCCTTACAACAACTGATATCTTGCTGGTGGCATTTGAGTTTACTTTGTGTCAGATACTGATGGCTCTGAGTTGATAAGACAATGGGGGGGGGGGGGGGGAGGCCATGATGTTGTCAAAATAAAATGTCTTTGCAGTGTGTCTAAAAATAAACTGATATATATTAAAAACAAAGATTCCAAGACTTACCAAGCGGGAAAGCGATGGTAGACAGGCACAATAAATAAAACACACACACAGAATTTCTAGCTTTCGCAACCAATGGTTGCTTCTTCAGGAAAGAGGGAAGGAGAGGGAAAGACAAAAGGATGTGTGTTTTAAGGGAGAGGGTAAGGAGTCATTCCAATCCCGGGAACGGAAAGACTTACCTTAGGGAAAAAAAGGACAGGTGTACACTCGCACACACACACACATATCCATCTGCACATACACAGACACAAGCAGACATTTGTAAAGGCACAGAGTTCGGGCAGAGATGTGAGTCGAGGCGGAAGCACAGAGGCAAAGAAGTTGTTGAAAGACAGGTGAGGTATGAGCGGCGGCAACTTGAAATTAGCGGATGTTGAGGCCTGGCGGATATCGAGAAGAGAGGATATACTGAAGGACAAGTTCCCATCTCCGGAGTTCGGATAGGTTGGTGTTGGTGGGAAGTATCCAGATAACCCGGACGGTGTAACACTGTGCCAAGATGTGCTGGCCGTGCACCGAGGCATGTTTAGCCACAGGGTGATCCTCATTACTAACAAACACTGTGTGCCTGTGTCCATTCATGCGAATGGACAGTTTGTTGCCGGTCATTCCCACATAGAAAGCGTCACAGTGTAGGCAGGTCAGTTGGTAAATGACGTGGGTGCTTTCACACGTGGCTCTGCCTTTGATCGTGTACACCTTCCGGATTACAGGACTGGAGTAGGTGGTGGTGGGAGGGTGCATAGGACAGGTTTTACCCCGGGGGCGGTTACAAGGGTAGGAGCCAGAGGGTAGGGAAGGTGCTTTGGGGATTTCATAGGGATGAACCAAGAGGTTACGAAGGTTAGGTGGACTGCAGAAAGACACTCTTGGTGGAGTGGGGAGGATTTCGTGAAGGATGGATCTCATTTCAGGGCAGGATTTTAGGAAGTCGTATCCCTGCTGGAGAGCCACATTCAGAGTCTGATCCAGTCCCGGGAAGTATCCTGTCACTAGTGGGGCACTTTTAGGGTTCTTCTGCGAGAGGTTCTGGGTTTGAGGGGATGAGGAAGTGGCTCTGGTTATTTGCTTCTGTACCAGGTAGGGAGGGTTGTTGCGGGATGCGAAAGCTGTTTTCAGGTTGTTGGTGTAATGGTTCTGGGATTCAGGACTGGAGCAGATTCGTTTGCCACGAAGGCCTAGGCTGTAGGGAAGGGACCGTTTGATATGGAATGGGTGGCAGCTGTCATAATGGAGGTACTGTTGCTTGTTGGTGGGTTTGATGTGGACGGATGTGTGAAGCTGGCCATTGGACGGATGGAGGTCAACGTCAAGGAAAGTGGCATGGGATTTGGAGTAGGACCAGGTGAATCTGATGGAACCAAAGGAGTTGAGGTTGGAGAGGAAATTCAGGAGTTGTTCTTCACTGTGAGTCCAGATCATGAAGATGTCATCAATAAATCTGTACCAAACTTTGGGTTGGCAGGCTTGGGTAACCAGGAAGACTTCCTCTAAGCGACCCATAAATATGTTGGCATATGAGGGGGCCATCGTGGTACCCATGGCTGTTCCCTTTAATTGTTGGTATGTCTGGCCTTCAAAAGTGAAGAAGTTGTGGGTCAGGATGAAGCTGGCTAAGGTGACGAGGAAAGAGGTTTTAGTTAGGGAGGCAGGTGATCGGCGTGAAAGGAAGTGCTCCATTGCAGCGAGGCCCTGGACGTGCAGGATATTTGTATATAGGGAAGTAGCATCAATGGTTACAAGGATGGTTTCCGGGAGTAACAGACTGGGTAAGGATTCCAGGCATTCGAGAAAGTGGTTGGTGTCTTTGATGAAGGATGGGAGACTGCATGTAATGGGTTGAAGGTGTTGATCTACGTAGGCAGAGATATGTTCTGTGGGGGCTTGGTAACCAGCTACAATGTGGCGGCCGGGATGTTTGGGTTTGTGAATTTTAGGAAGTAGGTAGAAGGTAGGAGTGCGAGGTGTCGGTGGGGTCAGGAGTTTGATGGAGTCAGGTGAAAGGTTTTGTAGGGGGCCTAAGGTTCTGAGGATTCCTTGAAGCTCCGCTTGGACATCAGGAATGGGATTACCTTGGCAAACTTTGTATGAAGAGTTGTCTGAAAGCTGACGCAGTCCCTCAGCCACATACTCCCGACGATCAAGTACCACGGTCGTGGAACCCTTGTCAGCCGGAAGAATGACGATGGATCGGTCAGCTTTCAGATCACGGATAGCCTGGGCTTCGGCTGTGGTGATGTTGGGAGTAGGATTAAGGTTTTTCAAGAAAGATTGAGAGGCAAGGTTGGAAGTGAGAAATTCCTGGAAGGTATGGAGAGGGTTATTTTGAGGAAGAGGAGGTGGGTCCCACTGTGATGGAGGACGGAACTGTTCCAGGCAGGGTTCAATTTGGATAGTGTCTTGGGGAGTTGGATCATTAGGAGTGGGATGAGGATTATTTTTCTTCGTGGCAAAGTGATATTTCCAGCAGAGACTACGAGTGTAGGTCAGTAAATCTTTGACAAAGGCAGTTTGGTTGAACCTGGGAGTGGGGCTGAAGGTGAGGCCTTTGGATAGGACAGAGGTTTCGGAATGGGAGAGAGGTTTGGAGGAAAGGTTAACCACTGAATTGGGGTGTTGTGGTTCCAGATTGTGTTGACTAGAATTTTGAGGTGTTGGGGGGAGTGGAGCTGGAAGTGGGAGATTGAGTAGATGGGAAAGACTGGGTCTGTGTGCAATGAGAGGAGGTTGAGGTTTGTTGGAAAGTTTGTGGAGGGTGAGTGAGTTGCCTTTCCGGAGGTGGGAAACCAGGAGATTGGATAGTTTTTTCAGGTGGAGGGTGGCATGCTGTTCTAATTTGCGGTTGGCCTGTAGGAGGATGCTATAAACAGCCGGTGTGGATGTGGGAGAGGAAAGATTGAGGACTTTGATTTGGGATAGGAGTTGACGGGTGTGTTCATTGGCCGAGTCGATGTATAGGTGAAGGATTAGGCGGGTGAGGGCTATGGATTGTGCAGTTTGGAACTAGTATAAGGACTGATGGAAAGAAGGATTGCAGCCAGAGATGGGAACTTTAAGTGTGAGGCCTTTGGGGGTAATGCCAAATGTCAGACAAGCCTGAGTAAATAAAATATGGGAGCGTAATCTGGCTAGGGTGAAGGCATGTTTGCGGAGGGAATGTAAATAAAATTTAATGGGGTCGTTGTAGGGATGTTTTGAGGTAGACATGGTATTAGAAGGTGGTAAGGGTAATATGAGGTTAAAGTGAAAATAAATATAAATACATATAGGGAGAGATAAAGGTGTGAAAAAAGTCGAAAAAGTGTTGGTTTGAGATGAGCTTGCGCTGAACTTTGGTGGGTGAACAACAATGGGTGCAAAGGTTTGGTAGTTGTGTTGTCTCCAAAACATGTTAAAGGGTGGGGAATTTCAGGAAAATGTCGAAAAAAATTTCGAAAAATTTTTTTTGAATAAAATCTCGATAAAAATTTCGAAAAAATGCGTGTAATTGTATTCAAAGGACTGGTTCTGTACTGGCAGGTTATGAAAATGAGGCTAACAATTGCTTGATGAAGAAATAATAACGTTTAAACCTGTGGGAAGCTGCTAAAAAATGATCGGTTATGTGGGAAAAATGGGAATGGAAATAAAACGAAAGTTGTTGGAAATAGCTGAGATGGTTGTTTAATGGGTGAAAGGAACTGAAGCTGTGAAATAGTATTCACGACTTTACACGAAATGTTTGTAAACTTGGAACAGTGGATTTTATAGCAGCAGTAATGCTGAAAGCATTAAAAATTTTTAGGCTATGGTTTGGAAGTAAATTACGTATTATCGAGTATAATTAGGCAGCATAAAATGTATGGTAGATTACAGAGAAAGGGAAGATGAATACAAAGTGAAACTACTTGTACAAACAAAAAGAGAAAGTAAGATGATAGAAAAGATTTTGAAATGCAACAGAGACAATAACAAACGTAATTGTTGGGTTCAAATTAATGATGTAAATAAAATAGAAAGAAACTTCCACATGGGAAAAATATATTAAAAACAAAGATTCCAAAACTTACCAAGCGGGAAAGCACCGGTAGACAGGCACAATAAATAAAACACACAAACACACACACAGAATTTCTAGCTTTCGCAACCGACGGTTGCTTCTTCAGGTAAGAGGGAAGGAGAGGGAATTAAAACCCTCATCCTTTCGTCTTTCCCTCTCTTTCCCTCTTTCCTGTAGAAGCAACCGTCGATTGCAAAAGCTAGAAATTCTGTGTGTGTGTTTGTGTGTTTTATTTATTGTGCCTGTCTACCGTTGCTTTCCGACTTGGTAAGTCTTGGAATCTTTGTTTTTAAATAAAATAGAAAGAAACTTCCACATGGGAAAAATATATTAAAAACAAAATTCCAAGACTTACCAAGTGGGAAAGTGGCGGTAGACAGGCACAATAAAATAATACACAAACACACACACACAAAATTTCTAGCTTTCGTAACCAACGGTTGCTTCTTCAGCAAAGAGGGAAGGAGAGGGAAAGACTAAAGGATGTGGGTTTTAAGGGAGAGGGTAAGGAGTCATTCCAATCCCGGGAGCAGAAAGACTTACCTTACGGGGAAAAAAGGATAGGCATATACTCACACACTCACACACACACACACACACACACATATCCATCCATACATATACAGACACAAGCTGACATATTTAAAGGCAAAGAGTTTGGGCAGAGATGTCAGTCGAGGCGGAAGTGCGGAGGCAAAGATGATGTTGAATGACAGGTGAGGTATGAGTGCCAGCAACTTGAAATTAGCGGAGGTTGAGGCCTGGTGGATAACGAGAAGAGAGAATATATTGAAGAGCAAGTTCCCATCTCCAGAGTTCGGATAGGTTGGTGTTGGTGGGAAGTATCCAGCAGGGATACGACTTCCTCAAATCCTGCCCTGAAATGAGATCCATCCTTCATGAAATCCTCCCCACTCCACCAAGAGTGTCTTTTTGCCATCCACCTAACCTTCGTAACCTCTTAGTTCATCCCTATGAAATTCCCAAACCACCTTCCCTACTCTCTGGCTCCTACCCTTGTAACCGCCCCCGGTGTAAAACCTGTCTTATGCACCCTCCCACCACCACCTACTCCAGTCCTGTAACCCGGAATGTGTACACGATCAAAGGCAGAGCCATGTGTGAAAGCACCCACGTGATTTACCAACTGACCTGCCTACACTGTGAAACTTTCTATGTGGGAATGACCAGCAACAAACTGTCCATTCCAATGAATGGACGCAGGCAGACAGTGTTTGTTGGTAATGAGGATCACCCTGTGGCTAAACATGCCTTGGTGCACGGCCAGCACATCTTGGCACAGTGTTACACCGTCCGGGTTATCTGGATACTTCCCACCAACACCAACCTATCTGAACTCTGGAGATGGGAACTTGCCCTTCAATATATTCTCTCTTCTCGTTATCCACCAGGCCTCAATATCCGCTAATTTCAAGTTGCCGCCACTCATACCTCACCTGTCTTTCAACATCATCTTTGCCTCCGCACTTCCGCCTCGACTGACATCTCTGCCCTTACTCTTTGCCTTTAAATATGTCTGCTTGTGTCTGTGTATGTGCGGATGGATATGTGTGTGTGTGTGTGTGTGCGCGCGCAAGTGTACATCTGTCCTTTTTTTCCCCTAAGGGAAGTCTTTCCGCTCCCGGGATTGGAATGACTCCTTACCCACTTCCTTAAAACCTACATCCTTTCGTCTTTCCCTCTCCTTCCTGAAGAAGCAACCATCGGTTGCGAAAGCTAGCAATTCTGTGTGTGTGTTTGTGTGTTTTGTTCATGTGCCTGTCTGCCGGCACTTTCCCGCTTGGTAAGTCTTGGAATCTTTGTTTTTAATATATTTTTCCCATGTGGAAGTTTCTTTCTATTTTATATATATATTCCAAGACTTACCAAGCGGGAAAGCGCCGGCAGACAGGCACATGAACAAAACACACAACACACACTGAATTACTTGCTTTCGCAACCGATGGTTGCTTCTTCAGGAAGGAGAGGGAAAGACGAAAGGATGTGGGTTTTAAGGGAGAGGGTAAGGACTCATTCCAATCCTGGGAGCGGAAAGACTTCCCTTAGGGGAAAAAAAAAGGACAGGTGTACACTCGCACACACACACACACACACACACACACACACACATATATATATATATATATATATATATATATATATATATATATATATATATATATATATATATATATATATATATACCAAGCGGGAAAGTGCCGGTAGACAGGCACTATTTCTGATGTATATAAGATATATATAAGATAGTTCTGATTGTCAATAACTGGCAGCAACATTAGGCACAACTTACTTTTTTAAAACAAGAGAGAGAGAGAGAGAGAGAGAGAGAGAGAGAGAGAGAGAGAGAGAGAGAGAGGTTGACAACTAACAACATAAATATATGTAAAAATGATCTATTTGAAATGAAGCAAAATATACCAAACAATCTTATATTGCAGCTGAAAGGATGGGTATTGTTAAATCAGAA